>NW_028227292.1:0-71108 GCF_978045245.1 Mus caroli | reverse complement strand
TGAAAAAGGTTCTAAATGAAAAAAATCACCCTGTAGAACCCAGAATATGGCGAGAAACCCTGAAAAACGTGGAAAATTAAAAATAAACGCTATAGGACCCAGAATATGGCAAGAAACCGTGAAAAAAGAACAAAATTAAAAACTGACAGTGAAGTATCCCAAATATGGCGAGAAAACCTGAAAAAGGTGGAAAATGAGAAAATCACAATATAGGACCCAGAATTACGAAAAAACTTGAAAAACGTGGAAAATTAGAAAATAACACTGCAGGAGAAACCCTGAAAAACGTGAAAATTAAAAATTCACACTATCGCACCCAGAATATGTTGAGAAACCCTGAAAAAAGTAGAAAATTAAAAACTCACAGTGAAGGATCCCAAATATGGCAAGAAAACAAGAATTAGGTGGAAAATTAGAAAATCACACTGTAGGACCAGAATGACTATAAAACTTGAAAAACGTGGAAAATGAAAAAATCACACTGCAGGACCCAGAATGTGCCAAGAAACCCTTAAAAACGTGAAAATTAAAAATTCACACTGTCCGACCCAATATATGGTAAGAAACCATGAAAAAAGTGGAAAATGAGAAAATCACACTGTATTACCAAGAATATGGTGAGAAATACTGAAATTCGTGGAAAAATTAAAAATTCACAGTGAAGGACCCGGAATATGACGAGAAAACCTGAAAAACAAGGAAAATTAAAAACTCACACTGAAGGACCCAGAATATAGCGAGAAAACCTGAAAAAGGTAAAAAATGAGAATAATCATAATGTAGGCCCCAGAATTTCGAAAAAACTTGAAAAACATCGAAAATTAAAAAATCACACTGTAGGACCCAGAATATGCCTAGAAACCCTGAAAAATTAGAAATGTAAAAACTCATACTGAAGGACCCCAAATATGGCGAGAAAACCTGAAAAACGTGGATAATGAGAAAATCACACTGCAGGAACCAGAATATGCTGAGAAACCTTGAAAAAGCTGAAAATTAAAAATTCACATTATCAGTCCCAGAATATGGCGAGAAACCATGAAAAAAGTAGAAAATTAAAAATTCACACTTGTAGGACCCAGAATATGACCAAAAAAACAGAAAAACTTGGAAAACAAAATATTCACACTGAAGGACCCGGAATATGGCGAGAAAAACTGAAAATGTGGAATATTAAAAATACACGCTGTAGGACCCAGAACATGGTGAGAAACCCTGAAAAAAGGAGAAAATTAAAAACTCACACTGAAGGAACCCAAATATGACGAGAAAACCTGAAAAAAGTGGAAAATGAGAAAATCACACTGTAGGACCTAGAATTACGAAAAAACTTGAAAAACGTGAAAAATGAGAAAATCACACTGCAGGACACAGAATATGACGAGAAACCCTGAAAAACGTGAAAATTAAAAATTCACACTGTCAGACAGAGAATATAGGAGAAAACATGAAAACAGAGGAAAATTAAAAATTCACACTGTATTACCCAGAATATGGTGAGAAAACCTGAAAAAAGTAGAAAATTATAAACTCGCACTGAAGGATCCCAAATATGGCAAGAAAACCTGAAAAAGGTGGAAAATGAGAAATTCACACTGTAGGACCCAGAATTAGAAAAAAAACTTGAAAAACGTGGAAAATGAGAAAATCACCCTGTAGGACACAAAATATGCCAAGAAACCCTGAAAAACATGAAAATTAAAAATTCACACTGTGTAACACAGAATATGGTGAGAAACCATGAAAAAATTGGAAAATTAAAAATTCACACTGTATTACCCAGAATATTCTGAGAAATATTGAAAAACGAGGAAAATTAAAAATTCACACTGTAGGACCCAGAATATGACCAAAAAACCAGAAAAACATGGAAATCAAAATATTCACACTGAAGGACCCTGAATATGGCAAGAAAAACTGAAAATGTGGAATATTAAAAATACACCAGAAATATGGCAATAAAACCTGAAAAACTTGGAAATGAGAAAATCACACTGTAGGATCCAGAATATGACGAAAAAAACTGAAAAACGTGGAAAATTAAAAACTCACACTGAAGGACCCAGAATATCGCGAGAAAACCTGAAAAAGGTGGAAAATGAGAACGTCACACTGTAGGACCCAGAATTGTGAAAAAAGTTGAAAAAATGTCGAAAATGAGAAAATCACACTGTAGGACCCAGAATATGACGAAAAAACCTGAAAAACGTGGAAAATTTTAAAAAAACATGACGTAAGACACAGAATATGTCAAGAAACCCTGAAAAATTAGAAAATTAAAAACTCACACTGAAGGACCTCAAAATGGTGAGAAAACCTGAAAAAAGTAGAAAATTAAAAATTCATACTGAAGGACCCCGCATATGGCGAGAACACCTGAAAAAGTTGGAAAATGATAATAATCACACTGTAGTACCCAGAATTGCGAAAAAACTTGAAAATCGTCGAAAATGAGAAAATCAAACTGTAGGACCCAGAATATGTCTAGAAACCCGGAAAACTTAGAAAAATAATAGTACATGCTGTAGGACCCAGAATATAGCCAGAAACCCTGAAAAAAAGTAGAAAATTACAAACTCACACGGAAGGACCCCAAATATGGCAAGAAAACCTGAAAAAGGTGGAAAATGAGAAAATCACACTGTAAAACCCAGAATTACGAAAAAAACTTGAAACACGAGGAAAATGAGGAAATCACACTGCAGCACCGAGAATATGCCGAGAAACCCTGAAAAACGTGAAAATTAAAATTCACAATGTCAGACCCAGAATATGGCGATAAACCATGAAAAAAGAGGAAAATTAAAATTTCACACTGTATTACCCAGAATATGGCGAGAAATACTGAAAAACGTGGAAAATAAAATTCACACTGAAGGACGAGGAACATGGCAAGAAAACCTGAAACATGTGGAAATGAGAAAATCACACTGTAGGACCCAGAATATGACGAAAAAACCTGAAAAATGTGGAAAATTAAAAACTCACACTGAAGGACTCAGAATATGGAGAGAAAACCCGAAAAAGGGGAAAAATGAGAATATCACACTGTAAGACCCAGAATTGTGAAAAAACTTCAAAAATGTCGAAAATGAGAAAATCACACTGTAGGACCCAAAATATGAAGAAAAAACCTGAAAAACGTGGAAAATTAAAATTTTGCCTATTAGCTAAGCACATGAAAGTCATGCTGAGAGAGAAGTTGGGACAGCCCCCTACTGAAAAAGGAAAGAGCTCAGCTGATTCTGTAAGGCTGGATAGAAGAAATCAGGGCCTTCTCTGCATCCCACACTTACAGTCGCAGGACTGAATGCCACCTTGGAAGCCTGGCCACTGTTCAGGACCTTGAAGATTTCGCCGGGAGCCTCGAAGTGTAGACACCAGAGCACCAGAGGTATCAGGGTTCGAATCAAGCCTCCCAACCCAGAGAGATGCCCGAAGTGACTCCTTAGAGGAGTCCCTCTCTTCTTTCATGGTATCTGGCAGTTTACCCAGTGGTGAAAATTCGGCAGAATCTGAGGCTTGTTCGGTTAAGTCCACACTGCGCCTTCCAGCTCACAGAACCCTAGAAGGACTCATTCCTCCTACTTGCATCTATTCATTCTCTGCACAGGAATACACCTTGTGATTTCAAAACACTGAGCTGGGAGACCCAGGCTCAGTCAGGACTCTACAGAGGCCAGAGGGCTGACTGTGGTTCTTGGAGTATGTTTCCTATCCGAAGTGCAAGGACTTCTAAAATGTAAAAATCCTTTGCCTTTTTATGGAGATTATGGAGAAAAGGGAAGTTCCAAGGCAGATTCGCAAAGCTGAGACCCTTGCCAGGTTTGGCAGCACCTCTCCTTTCTTAGATCTGCGCACCAGGGGACCTGAAAAATGCTAGTCCAGCAAATCTGAAGAGGTCACAGGCTCTTGACTACTTTTTGGGTCCTGTAGGTTGGACCCAAGCAAACTAGTGATGATTAAAGGCTAGTGATCTTGAACCAGATTTGCACTTAAGGGCTACTGGCAAATTTCAAAGCGGTTTTTATTTGCCAGCCACATTTCTTGCAGCTAGTCTCACAATCCTGTTTTAGCTATTTGTGTTTCTTCTCATGTAGCTCAGGGTATGTCAAATACACTAAAGACCTAACTAGAAGCTGGTGATCTCAGAGGCCTGCTCCAGTTCTCCCTGATTTGTCAGAGCAGCTGGATTCCAACATTTTCCAATATTTGTATCCTTCAGGCTTATTTGAATAATGCCAGCAATTCTTGGTAGACATTTTGAGTTATGAGCTGATGCTGTAGCTCATCTAATTGCTTGCCTAAGCCAGGGTTCCAACCTGAACACCAGATTAATACACATGCCTATCTTTCCAGCACACAAGAAGTGAAGGCATGAAGATTAGAAATGCAGCTATCCTTGACTTTGTCAGGAGCAGCCTAAGGTATAGGAACAAGACTCTGCCTAAAACAGAAAACAAGGTCCAAAGAAACCAACCAAAAATACCACTTTGGGTACTTACGAATTTCCATTTTCATTTGTTTAGTCATACCTTCTAAGGAGCCAAGGTTGACTTTTAATCCTCAGGGTTTGATTGGCAAAAGAAGAGGACTGGTCCAAGATTTGAACCTAGGAAGATCCTATCAGACCCTAAGCGAGAATCCTCTAGGGGTAGGACCAACAAGCCTTAAAGAGAAGCTCCAGCTAGTCTTTCTAAGAGGGATATATTGGAATCCTCTGGTTGAATTCAGTAAACTCCAAAAGAATTGAGTTTCAGATCTACCTGAAAAGGGTAATCCAAGACTACCCAGTGCCCCAATTGCTTGAGAAGGTCAAAACTAGTGTAGAGTCTGTAACACTTGCACCCACTTCAATTTAGTACACCCAGTGCTGCTTCAAGCAGAGCAAAAGACCCACCAAATGCTCCCTACCTCC
Organism: Mus caroli; assembly: GCF_978045245.1. Lineage (NCBI taxonomy): Eukaryota > Metazoa > Chordata > Mammalia > Rodentia > Muridae > Mus > Mus caroli. Next base: position 66,190 of record NW_028227292.1, on the reverse strand, counting down.
AGTTCTAATGTCAGAGATACAGAAAGCAGAACCCCAACCATGGGACACTTTTGGGAAGTGCCAGCATTGTCTCCAGTTGAGACCCAACTAAAATAACATCTTGTCCAACTTTGGGCTCAAACCAACGACCCTGAGATTAATAATCTTGTGCTCTAAGGACTGTGCTACATGGGGAACTGTTCTTTAGCTTAGAAGTTTACTAATTGTGACCACCACTGGGTAAGCATCCCCAGAGCAAATCCTTGGTGAGCACCTGCTCCGTTGGCATATCATAGAAATACAATGCAGACAGGCAAAGCCATGGCTGGCACTGGAGCAGCATGGTTAAACCTGTTTCCATCGCTGTAGCAGGTCTTTGCACATCTGATCAGTATTTGCTTACTAAACTGTATATTGGCCTCAACCGACGTCTGTGTTGTCCTCTGTTTCCCCCGAACTGAATGTAATCTAAATGTAAGAAATGTCTCCTGTGAGTCTGGCACCCTGATTTTGTTGTTAACAGATATAGCTTGTCAAGTCTGAGCCTAGGTGGCACAGGATCTGGGAGCTGACTTAGGGTGGCCATAGGGGCCAACAGGTCAGTCAAGGGAATCCAACTAGAGCTCAAATGACTAACCTAGATGTCAGTAGGGTTAAGTTGGGGATCCTAGTGAGGGTCCAACCAATCCAGGGGTACGGATCTGAGCCAAAGGAGGCTCAGGCAATGTCCTATCCACACCCACCCTCGGGGCTTCTCCTAGGTCCTTTTCTGTCAGAGTGCCAGGAATCTGGTTCTTACCTATGCCTCTGGAATGGGACCTATCACACTGCACACAGAATACCAGATGCTTCCATTGAAGCATCAAGAACACAGAGCAATGGCTGTCTGTCTTCAGGTGTATCCTATCCTCTAGTCCTATTTCCAAATTAAGGGCTTGGCTGAGCTGCCTCATTATGTAATTGCAAATCTTCCTAATCCTGGAAGGAAGAGGCACAAAAGAACCAGCATAGGAAGGAACCAATCATCACCTCCCTGCAACCCCAACTTAAAGGGGTTCACGTGTGACTTTCCAAGGTTGGAACAATCTCCACCGCCATGCCACACTGTAGCCTCTTGTAGTTTTAAATGTTCTCTTACTGTATGCTTTTATATGAAGAAAGACTTGGTTTCTCTTTTCCATTTCTAAGATTACCAGACCTTTTCCTGTTTAGAGAATATACTCATGACTATCCTTTAGATACAGTCAATATAACTGTTGCTCATAGAACTTACTTGTTTTCTTGATATTTTTAAGGGTAAATGGCAGAGTTTGTTTAAAAAATATTTTGCAGTTATTTATTTGTGTGAGTGATGAAACTCTGATTTTTCAAACCTGTCAAGAGGTACGATGACCTCCCCTCTCTCTCTCTCTCTCAAAAGCCCTCTTTCCTCTCTCTCAATGATGTATTTTATTTTTAGTGTAAGGGTGTTTGCATGTGTATACTGTGCCCACAGAAGCCAGAACAGAATATCAGATCCCCTGGAACTAGAGATGGGCCACCATATAGTTGCTGGTAGTTGAGCCAAGGTTCTCTGGAAGAGGAGACAATGCTGTTAATTGTTGAGCCCTTTCAGTGGCCCCACCCATCTTTAAATTTTTAGAAGTATATGTGAGGCTGTGTTTATGTACATCATATGCAGATCATAAGAGGGATTTAGATTCTCCAGAATCTGACACCCTCTTCTGGAGTGTCTGAAGACAGCTACAGGGTACTTATATCTAATATACATAAATAAAAAATAAACATTTTTTAAAAAGGATAAAAAAAAAGAAAGACCAGGCAGGACTGCCATTTGCATGTTCATAGGGGAAACCTGGAGAGAGAGCAGTCTAACCTCAGCAGGTTGTTTCCCTCTGGATGGTAGCTCAGAGTGTAATCCCTACAAGACAGGCAAATCACTGATTTCAAGGACTGAATGGTTCAGGACAGCCAATACTATGAAGAGAAAGGAGCTATGTAGTGAAAACAAAGTAAGGAAACACTAACCAGGAAAAAGAATAGACAGTGTAGCTTGTGATAGGGTACCAACAAGAGAAAGCCTTCTGTTACCACTTACAAACACAAGAAGCCTTGCACCCTTTCGCCCAGGTTATTACCACTGGTTATGACCACAAGGCTTGGGCTCTTATGTCTATAGGAAGCACCTGTCTGTGCCTTTAAGTACCATTGAATGTTCAGGGCTATAATTCATCTGTAACAAGCAACAGTGGTAAGAACCTGCAGCCTTTGAAAACAACTCTTTTTTTAAAAAAGCAGGGGACACAACTGAGCTGTAGAGCTCCTCAAGTTCAGCCCTATTACTTGGTAGGGAAACAGCCTCAGTGTCCTCAATGTAAGTGTGTGTGTGTGTGCTCTATCTGCTGCCTATATGACTACATGCCAGATGAGGGCAACATAACCTAGGACAAGTCACCATGCAACTCCTGAGAATTAATTAAAAAAAAAAGGAAATTCTAATCACATAGAAGGTAGATATCCATGAGGCTGTCAGAGTGCTTTTCAAGTCTTACTGTAAATAATAAAAATTGTGTGTCTTTTACCAAACAACAGAAGGGAAGGGAGGTGGTGTGCCTGCATGTCTGTTGTCTGCATGTCTACTTCCTTGTTCTGTCACTCGGTTGCACATTGACACATTGACCTCACCATGCTGAAAGGTGATATGTGGATGGCGGCCATCTTGTCTGCTGACTGACCACCCTTCTCTAGATGGAGGTGGCTGGCCGTCACGAGACCTATTGTTCCAGGTTGCTTCTGTTTCATCCCTTTCTTTCCCAGCTACTAGTAGAATAGAACTTAACTGAATCCAGTGCAGAAAGGTGAGGAGTCACTGAAAAGCCACCAGCAGTCATGCCCACATGTTTTTCTTGCTTTTTGTCTATTACTTCTTTATTATTTTTAGGAGGGAGGGGCGTTCAAGACAGTGTTTCTTTGTGTAGCCCTGGTTGTCTTGGAACTCACTCTGTAGACCAGGATGGCCTGGAATGCAGAAATCTGCCGGCCTGTGACTGCCAAGTGCTGGGATTAAAGGGGTGCTCCACCACACCCGGCTTCCTTGTTTATTTCTAAGAATCCGTGGGAAATATGATTTCTTTAATCTGTGTACCCTAGACTAACACACACATGCACACAAACAGGGAGTGAGAGAGAAAGATAAGGAGGAATGACATGAATTTTAGGAAAAAGAGATATTAATGGATTAATATTACTTCTATTCATACATATATACATACATACATACACAGAATTAGAGTAGAGCTGAGGCAATTGTGGAACACAACCTTTAGCCTCAGGCAGATTTCTGCATTCTAGGTCACCCTGGCTTACAGAGGAATTTCCAAGTCAGCCAGGGCTGCACAGAGAAACCCGTTCTGAGAAAAAAATAATAATTGAAAGAAAGAAAGAGAGAAAGAAAGAAAGAAAGAAAGAAAGAAAGAAAGAAAGAAAGAAGAGGATAAAAAGTTTTTAAAAATTAAGAAAAAAAAGTTACCAGATTACCATCAAGCACACACAGCAATGGCTGTCTTCAGGTGTATCCTTTCAGCCTCCAAAACAAAAAGCAATTGCTGTCTGTCTTCAGGTGTATCCTATTCACGAGTCTTATTTCCAACCTAAGAGCTGGGCTGAGCTGCCTCATTATGTAATTGCAAACCTTCCTTGGTTTGTCTTTTCCATTTCTAAGACTAACAGACCTTTTTCTATTTAGAGAATATGCTCATGACTGTCCTTTAGATATAGTAAATATAACTGTTGCTCATAGAACTTGTTTTCTAGGAATTTGTAAAGGTAAATGGCAGAGTTTATTTATAAAAAATAATTTGCATTTATTTATTTGTGTAAGTGATGAAGCTCAGGTCTTCAAACTCGTCAGGAGGTATGATTACCTCCCCTCTCTCTCACCCCCTCTCTCTCCTCTCTCTCAATGATCTATTTTATTTTTAGTGTAAGGGTGTTTTGCATGTGTATGCTGTGCCCACAGACTCCAGAACAGAGTATTAGATCCCCTGGAACTGGAGATGGGCCACCATATATATACTGGTAATTGAGCCCAGGTTCTCTGGAAGAGGAGACAATGCTCTTAATTGTTGAGCCCTCTCTGTAGCCCCATCTTTCATTATTTTTTTTGAGTATATGTGAGACTGTGTTTATATACATCATATGCAGACAATAAGAATGATTTAGATTCTTCAGAATCTGACACCCTCTTCTGGAGTGTCTAAAGATAGCTACAGCATACTTTAATATAATAAATAAATAAATCTTTTAAAACAAAAGGAAAAGAAAAAAAGAAAGACCAGGCCTGCCATATGCATGTTCATAGAGGAAACTGGAAGAGCCCCAATCTAACCTCAGCAGGGTGCTTCCTTCTGGATGGTAGCTCACAGTTTCATCCCAGCAAGACAGGCAAATCACTGAGTTCAAGGACAGTAAGGTTCAGGACCACCAAGGTTAGGAAGGGAAAGGGGCTATGTAGAGAATACAAACCAACAAAACAACAACAAGGAAAAAAGAAGTGACAGTATAACTTGGGGTAGGGTACCAACAAGAGAAAGCCTTCTGTTACCACTTACAAACACCAGTAGCCTTGCACCCTTCTGCCCAGGTCCCTGTCTTCCTTTCTAGGAATTCTTAGGATGCCAGGGGGTGGGGGAATGCAGATTAACTTTTTAATAACAAAGACTTGGCCTTTTATGTCTATAGGAAGCCAGTCTCAGTGCCTTTAACTACCACTGAAAGTTCAGGGCTGTGACTCAACTGTAACAAGCAACATTGCTAAGAACCTGCAGCCTTTGAAAACAACTTTTTATTTTAAAGTGGGGGACACAACTCAGCAGTAGAACCCCTCAGGTTCAGCCCTAATACTTGTTAGGGAAACAGCCTCAAAGTTCAGAACTGAGGTCTCATGGGTGAACTGCTTCAAGCTCTGAGTATCATCTAAAGAAAGAAAAGATATCATGTGGTTGCTTAATTTATTTATTTTATTATTTCTATTTTTTGTTTTGTTTTGTTTTGTTTTAGATAATGCCTCACTCTGTAGCTATGGCTGACCTAGGACTGACTACATGTCTTAATTAGGGTTTCACAGCTGAGAAACAGACACCATACCAATGTAAGACTTAGAAAACCCAACATTCAGTGGTGGCTCGAGCTCTTAATGAGAGCACTCTGGAGGCAGAGGCAGTCAGTTTCTGAGTTCAAGGCCAGCCTGGTTAAAAACAGGGTCAGGCAGGCAGGGCTAGGCTAGGCAGGGCAGGGCTAGGCTAAGCAGGGCTAGGCTAAACAGGGCTAGGCAGGGCAGGGCAGGGCAGGGCTAGGCTAGGCTAGACTAGGCTAGGCAGGGAAGGGCTGGGCTAGGCAGGGCAGGGCTAGGCAGGGAAGGGCTGTGCTAGGCAGGGCTTGGCAAGGCAGGGCTAGGGAGGGCTGGGCTAGGCAGGGCTATGGAGGGCTGGGCTAGGCATGCCTAGGCTAGGCTAGGCAAGGCAGGGCCATATTCTGAGTCCCATAGTGTGAATTTTTAAATTTCACGATTTTCAGGGTTTCTCGGAATATTCTGGGTCCTGCAGTGTGATTTTCTCATTTTCCAAGATTTTCAAGTTTTTCCATTATTCTGGGTCCTTCAGTGTGATTTTCTCATTTTCCACCTTTTTCAGGTTTTCTCGCCATATTCGGGGTCCTTCAGTGTGAGTTCTTAATTTTCTACTTTTTTCAGGGTTTCTCTCCATATTCTGGGTCCTACAGAGTATATTTTTAAATTTGCAAGTTTTTCTGTGTTTCTCGGCATATTCTGGGTCCTACAGTGTGATTTTCTCATTTTCCACTTTTTTCAATTATTTTCGCATTACTGTGTCCTACAGTATGATTTTCTCATTTTCCACATTTTTCTGGTTTTCTCGCTATATTTGGGGTCCTTCAGTATGAGTTTTTAATTTTCTACTGTTTATAGGGTTTCTCGCCATATTCTGGGACCTAAGAATATATTTTTAATTTTCCACATTTTTCAGGGTTTCTCGGCATATTCTGGGTCCTACTTTGTGATTTTCACATTTTCCACTTTTTTCAATTTTTTTCGCATTACTATGTCCTACAGTATGATTTTCGTATTTTACACCTTTTTCAGGTTTTCTCGATATATTTGGGGTCCTTCAGTGTGAGTTTTTAATTTTCTACTTTTTTCAGGGTTTCTCGCCATATTCTGGGTCCTACAGCGTGTATCTTTAATTTTCTACTTTTTTCAGGTTTTCTCGCCATATTCTGGGTCCTTCAGTGTGAGTTTTTAATTTTACTCGTTTTTCAGATTTTCTCGCCATATTCCAAGTCCTTCGGTGTGAATTTTTAATTTTCTACGTTTCCATGATTTTTAGTCATATTCTGGCTCCTACAGTATGATTTTCTCATTTCCACCTTTTTAGGTTTTCTTGCCATATTCCAGGTCCTTCAGTGTGAATGTTTAATTTTCCACGTTTTTCAGCATTTCTCACAATATTCTGCGTAATACAGTGTGATTTTTTAATTTTCTACTTTTTTCATGGATTCTCGCCATAATCGAGATTTTTCAGTGTTTTTATTGCCATATTCTAGGTATTACAGTATGGTTTTCTCATTTTTTGATCCTTTTATGCTTTGTCACCATATTTCATGGCCTACAGTGTGATTTTCACATTTTTTGACTTTTTCAAGTTTTATCAGCATATTCCAGGTCCTACAGTGTGATTTTCTCATTTTCCACATTTTTCAGGATTTCTCGCCATATTCCAGTTCTTCAGTGTGAATTTTTAATTTTCCATGTTTTTCAGTATTTCTCGCCATATTCTGCGTAATACAGTGTGAGTTTTTAATTTTCCACTTTTTTTCATGGAATCTCGCCATATTCTGTGTCCGACAGTGTGAATTTTTAATTTTCCATGTTTTTCAGTATTTCTCGCCATATTCTGCGTAATACAGTGTGAATTTTTAATTTTCACGTTTTTCAGGGTTTCTCGGCATATTCTGGGTCCTTCAGTGTGATTTTCTCATTTTCCACTTTTTCAGGTTTTCTCCCCATATTTGGGGTCCTTCTGTGTGAGTTTTTAATTTTCTACTTTTTTCAGGTTTTCTCGCCATATTCTGGGTCTTTCAGTGTGAGTTTTTAATTTTCCTCGTTTTTCAGGTTTTCTCGCCATATTCGGGGTCCTCACTGTGAATTTTTAATTTTCCACGTTTTTCAGGTGTTTTCGTCATATTCTGGGTCTTACAGTGTGATTTTCTCATTTCCACCTTTTACAGGTTTTCTTGCCGTATTCCAGGTCCTTTAGTGTGAATTTTTAATTTTCCATGTTTTTTAGTATTTCTTGCCATATTATGGGTAATACAGTGTGAATTTTTAATTTTCCACTTTTTTCATGGTTTCTCGCCATAATCGAATTTTTCCAGTGTTTTTTATCGCCATATTCTAGGTATTACAGTATGGTTTTCTCATTTTTCGATCCTTTAATGGTTTGTCACCATATTTCAGGTCCTACAGTGTGATTTTCTCATTTTTCGACTTTTTCAAGGTTTATCACCATATTCCAGGTCCTACAGTGTGATTTTCTCATTTTCCACATTTTTCAGGATTTCTCTCCATATTCCAGTTCTTCAGTGTGAGTTTTTAATTATCCATGTTTTTCAGGGTTTCTCGCCATATTCCAGGTCCTACACTGTGATTTTCTCATTTTCCACATTTTTCAGGATTTCTTGCCATATTCCAGTCCTTTAGTGTAATTTTTTAATTATCCACGTTTTTTTTTTTTTTTTTTTTTTTTTTTTTTTTTGGTCTCTCGCCATATTCCAATCCTTCAGTATGAGACCTTAATTTTCGGCATTTTTCAGGGTTTATCGCCATATTCCAGGTACTACAGTATGATTTCTCATTTTTCGAGTTTTCCCGGGTTTCTCACCATATTCCAGGTACTAGATATGATTTTCTCATTTTTCAACTTCTTCAGAGTTTCTCAACATTTTCCAGGTTCTACAGTGTGATTTTCTCTTTTTTCGACTTATTCAAGTTTTCTCACCATATTCCAGGTCCTACAGTGTGATTTTCTCATTTTCCACATTTTTCAGGATTTCTCGCCATATTCCAGTTCTTCAGTGTGAATTTTTAATTTTCCATGTTTTTCAGTATTTCTCGCCATATTCTGCATAATACAGTGTGAGTTTTTAATTTTCCACTTTTTTTCATGGAATCTCGCCATATTCTGTGTCCGACAGTGTGTATATTTAATTTTCCATGTTTTTCAGTATTTCTCGCCATATTCTGCGTAATACAATGTGAATTTTTAATTTTCACGTTTTTCAGAGTTTCTCGGCATATTCTGGGTCCTTCAGTGTGATTTTCTCATTTTCCACTTTTTCAGATTTTCTCCCCATATTTGGGGTCCTTCTGTGTGAGTTTTTAATTTTCTACTTTTTTCAGGTTTTCTCGCCATATTCTGGGTCCTTCAGTGTGAGTTTTTAATTTTCCTCGTTTTTCAGGTTTTCTCGCCATATTCGGGGTCCTCACTGTGAATTTTTAATTTTCCACGTTTTTCAGGTGTTTTCGTCATATTCTGGGTCTTACAGTGTGATTTTCTCATTTCCACCTTTTACAGGTTTTCTTGCCGTATTCCAGGTCCTTTAGTGTGAATTTTTAATTTTCCATGTTTTTTAGTATTTCTTGCCATATTATGGGTAATACAGTGTGAATTTTTAATTTTCCACTTTTTTCATGGTTTCTCACCATAATCGAATTTTTCCAGTGTTTTTTATCGCCATATTCTAGGTATTACAGTATGATTTTCTCATTTTTCGATCCTTTAATGGTTTGTCACCATATTTCAGGTCCTATAACGTGATTTTCTCATTTTTCGACTTTTTCAAGGTTCATCACCATATTCCAGGTCCTACAGTGTGATTTTCTCATTTTCCACATTTTTCAGGATTTCTCTCCATATTCCAGTTCTTCAGTGTGAGTTTTTAATTATCCATGTTTTTCAGGGTTTCTCACCATATTCCAGGTACTACAGTGTGATTTTCTCTTTATTCGACTATACAGGGTTTCTTACCCTATTCCAAATCCTACAGTGTTCTTTTCTTTTTTTCCCTATATTTCAGGATTTCTCACCCTATTCCAGGTCCTTCAGTGTGAGTTTTTAATTTTCCAAGATTTTCACTGTTTCTTGCCATATTCCAGGTCCTTCAGTGTGAGTTTTTAATTTTCAACATTTTTCATGGTTAATCGCCATATTCTAGGCACTAGAGTACGATTTTCTCATTTGTCGACGTTTTCAGCTTTTCTCACCAGATTCCAGGTCCTATAGTGTTATTTTCTTATTTTTTGAGTTTTTCAGGGTTTCTCACCATATTCCAGGTCCTACAGTGTGATTTTCTCATTATTCGACTATACAGGGTTTCTCACCATATTCCAGGTCCTAAATTGTGATTTTCTCATTTTTAGACTTTTTAGGGGTTTCTACCATATTCCAGGTCCTACTATCTGATTTTCTCATTTTCCACATTTTTTCAGGATTTCTTGCCATATTCCAGGCCTTCAATGTGATTTTTAATGATCCACGTTTTTCAGGGTTTCTCGCCATAGTCCAGGTCCTTCAGTGCGATTTTCTCATTTTCCACATTTTTCAGGATTTCTTGCCATATTCCAGCCCCCTGTTTGAATAATTAATTATCCACGTTTTTCAGGGTTTCTCGCCATATTCTGGGACCTACAGTTTGATTTACTCATTTTTCGACTTTTCCAGGGTTTCTCACCATATTCCAGGTCCTACACTGTGATTTTCTCATTTTCCACATTTTTCAGGATTTCTTGCCATATTCCAGTCCTTTAGTGTGATTTTTTAATTATCCACGGTTTTTTTTTTTTTTTTTTTTGGTCTCTCTCCATATTCCAATTCCTTCAGTATGAGACCTTAATTTTCGGCATTTTTCAGGGTTTATCGCCATATTCCAGGTACTACAGTATGATTTTCTCATTTTTCGAGTTTTCCCGGGTTTCTCACCATATTCCAGGTCCTACAATGTGATTTTCTCATTATTCGACTATACAGGGTTTCTCATCATATTCCAGGTACTAGATATGATTTTCTCATTTTTCGACTTCTTCAGGGTTTCTCAACATTTTCCAGGTTCTACAGTGTGATTTTCTCATTTTTCGACTTATTCAAGTTTTCTCACCATATTCCAGGTCCTACAGTGTGATTTTCTCATTTTCCACGTTTTTCAGGATTTCTTGCCATATTCCAGGCCTTCAGTGTGATTTTTTAATTATCCACGTTTTTATAGTTACTCGCCATATTCCAGGTCCTACAGTGTGATTTTTCCTTTTCAACGATTTTCAGGTTTTCTTGCCCTATTCCTGGTCCTACAGGGTAAGTTTTTAATTTTCCACATTTTTCGGGGTTTCTTGCGATATTCTAGGTACTTCAGTATGATTTCTCATTTTTCCCCTCCTTCTGGGTTTCTAGACACATTCCAGGTCCATCAGTGTGATTTTCTCATTTTCCACCTTTTTCTGGGTTTCTCTTCATTTTCCAGGTCCGAGAGTGTGAGTTTCTCATTTTCCAAGTTTTTCAGGGTTTCTCACCGTATTCCAGGTCATTCACTGTTCGATTTTAATGTTCCACATTTTTCAGAATTTCTTGTCATATTCCAAGTCCTAGAGTGTGAGTTTTTAAATTTCCAACTTTTTCAGGGTTTCTTGCCATATTCCATGTCCTACAGTACGAGTTTTTAATTTTCCACGTTTTTCATGGTTTTCTTCATATTCCAGATCCTACAGTATGATTTACTCATTTTTAATGATTTTCAGTTTTCTTCCCATATTCCAGATCCTACAGTGTGAGTTTTTAATTGTCCACGTGTTTCAGGGATTCTTGCCATATTCCAGATTCTACAGTGTGATTTTCACATTTTCTGTGATTTTTCAGGTTTTCTTGCCATATTCCCAGTCCTATAGCATAAGTTTTCAATTTCCCATGTTTGTCAAGTTTTCTCGACATATTCCAAGTCCTATAGTTTGAGTTTCTCATTTTTCGGTGTTTCTAGCCTTATACCAGGTCCTGCAGTGTTATTTTCTCATTTTCCACCTTTTTCTGGGTTTCTTGCCACATTCCAGGTCCTACAGAGTGAGTTTCCTATTTTCCACATTTTTCATGTTTTCTCAACATATTCCAGATTCAACTGTGTGAGTTTATAATTTTCCACGTTTTTCAGGGTTTCTCAGCATATTCCAGGTCCTACAGTTTGGGTTTCTCATTTTCCAAGTCTTTCAGTGTTTCTCTCCATATTACAGGTCCTACAGTGTGATTTCTCATTTTTCATACTTTGCAGGTTATTGGGTGTGAGTTTTTTATTTTCAATTTTTTTCAGGTTTTCCTGCCATATTCCACGTCCTACAGTTTGATTTTCTCATTTTTCAGGATTTTGAAGTTTTCTTGTCATATTTTAGGTCCTACACTGTTAGTTTTTTTTTTTATTTTCCACTTTTTAAAGATTTTCTTACTATATTCCAAGTCCTACAGTGTCATTTCTCATTTTCCACGTTTTTCAGGGTTTCTCGCCATATTCCATGTCCTACAGGTTTAATTTTTATTTTTCCACATATTTCAGAGTTTTTCACCATATCCCAGTTCCTACAGTTTTAATTTCCATTTTCCATGTTTTTTAGAGTTTCTCGCCATATTCCAGGACCTACAGTGTAAGTTTTTAATTTTCCACGTGTTTCAGGGTTTCTTGCCATATTCCAGCTTCTACAGTTTGATTTTCTCATTGTTCATGATTTTCAGGATTTCTTGCCATATCCCCAGTCCTATAGTGTAAGTTTTCAATTTTCCATGTTTGTCAAGGTTTCTCAACATATTCCAAGTCCTATAGTTTGAGTTTCTCATTTTTCAGTGTTTCTAGCCTTATACCAGGTCCTGCAGTGTTATTTTCTAATTTTCTTTTTTTTTTTAAAGATTTATTTATTTATTATATGTAAGTACACTGTAGCTGTCCTCAGACACTCCAGAAGGGGGAGCCAGATCTCATTACGGATGGTTGTGAGCCACCATATTTTCTTGCCATGTCCCTAGTCCTACACTGTTATATTTTTATTTTCCACGTTCTTCGGGTTTTCTCGCCATATTCCAGGTCCTACAGTGTGAGTTTTTAATTTCTACGTTTTTCAAGGTTTCTCTCCATATTCCAGGTCCTACAGTGTGATTTTCTCATTTTCAATGAATTTCTGTTTTCTTGCCATATTCCAGGTCCTACAGGGTAAGTTTTTAATTTTTTACGTTTTTCAGGGTTTCTTGCGATATTCCAGGTACTGCATTATGATTTTCTCATTTTTCCCCTCTTTCTGGGTTTCTAGACACATTCCAGGTCCTACAGTGTGGTTGTCTCATTTTCCACCTTTTCAGGGTTTCTTCCCATATTCCAGTTCCTACAGTGTGAATTTTTTCATTTTCCACGTTTTTTTCATTGTTTCTTGCCATATTCCAGGTCCTACAGTGTTTGTTTTTAAATTTCCACGTTTTTCAGGGTTTCTCGTCATATTTCTGTTCCTACCGTTTGAGTTTATAATTTTTCACATTTTTCAGTATTTGTCGCCATATACCTGGTCGTAGAGTGTAAGTTTTTAAATTTCCACTGTTTTTCAGGGTTTCTCAGAATATTCCAGGTCCTACATTGTGAGTTTTTTATTTTCGACGTTTTTCAGAGTTTATCGCCATATTCAAGGTCTACAGTGTGATTTTCTCATATTTGATGATTTTCAATTTTTCTTTCCATATTACAGTTCCTACAGTGTTAGTTTTTATGTTTCTCATTTTTTAGGGTTTCTCTGTCACTGTGCTCAACTGTGGTTTTACAATGCTCCACTGTGATCTCCCACTTCTCTACGCTGTTGTTACCCTGCTCTAATGTGATCTCACAGTGCTCCACTGTGGTGTCACAGTGCTCCACTTCATTGTCACCATGCTCCACTTTGGTGTCACAGTATGCCACTGTGGTATCACAGTTCTCCACTCTGGTGTTACAATGCTCCACTGTGGTGTCACATGCTCCACTGTGTTGTCAGAGTTCTCCACTGTAGTTTCATTGTGGTTCACTGTGGGGAGACAGTGCTGCACTGTGGTATCAGAGTTGTCCACTGTTGTGTCACAGTGCTCACTGTGGTTTATCAGTGCTCTACTGTGGTATCACAGTGCTCCACTGTCATGTCACAGTGCTCCACTCTACTGTCACCGTGCTGCTCTGTGTTGTCACAGTGCTCCACTGTGGTGTCACACTGCTACACTATTGTGTCACAGTGTTCCACCTTTCTGACACAGTTCTCCACAGTGATGTAAGTGTGCTCCCCTCACTGTCACACTGCTACACTGTCGTGTCACAGTGCTCAACTGTCATGTCACAATGCTCCACTCTGATGCCACAGTGGTCCACTGTGCTGTCACAGTGGTCCACTGTGCTGTCACAGTGCTTCACTCTAGTGTCACAGTGCTCCACTCTCGGGTCACAGTACTCCACTCTGCTGTCACAGTGCTCCACAGTGGTGTCACAGTGCTTTACAGTGCTTTACAGTGATGTCAGAGTGTTCCACTCTGATGTTGCACTGCTCTACTCTGTTGTCACACTCCTCCACTGTGGTGTCATTGTGCTCCTCTGTGGTGTCACAGTGCTCCTCTTCGTTGTCACAGTGCTCCACGGTGCTGTCACCCTACTCCTCTGTGGTGTCACATTTCTTCACTGTGGTGTCACAATGCTCCACTGTGGTGGCACATTCTCCACTGTGGTTTCACATGCTCCAGAGTGTTGTCATATACTCTAAAGATGCTTCAACACAGAACAAAGATACGTGCACCAATGTGTTCACTGAACCCTAATTTTTAATAACCATGAGCTAGAAACAACCCAGATGTCCCTCTATGGAAGAATTCTTACAGAAACTGTGATACATTTACATAATGGAATACTACTCAGATATTAAAAAATGATCGCATCATAAACGTTGTAGGCACATGGATGGAACTAGAAAATATTTTCTTGAGTGAGGTAACCCAAATCCAAAAGGCCTTGCATGGTATGTACTCAGCAATAAGTGGATTTTAGCCCAAAAGCTCAGAACACCCATGCCACAACTAAAAGTCAAATGAAGTTTTACAAGAAGTGAGACCAAAGTGTCGGTTATTCAAACCTACTTAGAAGAGGTAACAAAATAATCATGGCAGGCAGAGGAAGGGGGGGTATCAGGGTGGGAGAGAGAAAGGGAGGGGAAGAAAGAAGGAAGGACAGGGTCAGGTATGGGAAGAGACAGGAGAGACGTCTAGAGGGCCAGGAGAATGTATAGGAATAATAGCAGCGGGGTTTGGGGAACTAGGAGATGCACTAGAAATTCCCAGATGCCAGGAATTCAAGAGGTTCCCAGAACTCAATGGCATAACAACAGCTGAAATACAGGGGAGATGGAGCCTGAAGGGACTACATCCAGGAGATGGACATGGGACTCAGTTGAGGGATGGGGACACCCACCCATTTAAAAAAAATACGGAAAATTGTCTCTGTCTAAAGGAAATTTAGGGACAAAAATGGAGCAGAGACTGAAGGAAAGGCCATCCAGAGTCTATAGCACTGTATTCTACCCACAGACACAAAACCCCAACACTACTGCTGATGCCAAGATGTGCTTACAGACAGGAGCCTTGTATGTCTGTGTATCCTCTGAGAGCCTCTGTCAGCAACTGACTAAGACAGATGGAGAAACTCACAGAAACTATTGGCCTGAGTGTGGGGACCCCAATGGAAAAATTAGGGGAAGGGCTGAAGGAGCTGAAGGGGATGGCAACCCCACAGGACGAACAACAGTATCAATTAACCAGACCCCTCAGAGCTCCCAGGGAGTAATCTACCAACTAAAGGAGTATACATGGGCGGGTTCATGACTACAAATACTTATGTAGCAGAGAACTAACTTGTCTGGCGTCAGTGGGAGGGGTGGCACTTGGTCCTGTTGAGGCTTGATACCCCAGAGAAGGGGATACTAGAGGGATTAGATGGGAGTGGCTGGGTGGGAAGGGGGAAAAGTTGGGCCTCAGAGATGGGAGAGCAGGAGGGGGATAACACTTGAAATATAAACAAGTGAAATGATTAATACATTTTAAAGGGTGGAGGGGTTGAGATCATCCTTGGTTGTGTATTGGATGTGAAGCCTGCCTGGGAAAATTGGAGGAGAAGTGGAGAGGGAAAGAAAGAGCAAGTGGCAAAGAAATCAAGTCCATCTTGAGCTGTGTGCCAAGATGCTGTCTAGAAGACAATCGATTAAGAAAATAGAACAGAGTCTGTTGGCTCCAGCTTAGACTCTATTACTGCCTTTGACCTCCTCTCCCTTCCTCCTCCAGGTTGATGACTCAGTGGTTTAAAGCCAGCTGATACTCTAGCCAGAACACAAACACCTGGAGCAGTACTCTTAGGGGTAATTCTTCACAAACCATGCCAATAGCCACTCTGTACTCTTCAGTGCAACAGAAGGAAGGAGGATGGGAGTAAGGAGGAGACAGTGGAAGGAAATAGAAAAAGATGGAAGGACAAAGGAAAGAAAGGAGAGTCACTAACAAGACATACGTTATCAAAGACACAGTGAGAGACTAGTCCATTTCCCAGAATAGAGCAAAGTAAAACTAGCTTTACCAAAACAATTATTTGGTGTCAATTTATTGATTTCCTTAGTTGTTTACTAAAGTGTTGCTTGCACTCTGTTTGCAGAGCCCAGCTTCACTTGCTACCTGAACCAGAGAGGCCTAAAGAGCCAGGTGAGACAGTGGCCCAGTGCCCTTTCCAGCCTGCTGACTGATGCCAGCACTTAAACAGTAGCTTGTCCACCCTACCATATGGTTTTAAAGTATAAAATGAAATTACAAAGACTTGCAGGAGCTGTCTTGGCTTCGGTCCACCTTTGACATCTCTCTTCCACTCTCAGTTGTTTCCGTGTGCTTATTCCAGGAAGGTTCTCCCAACAATCGCTGTTCTTGGACTCAAATATCTGTTGTTTTTTTTTTTTTTCTTTCAGAGTGCTCCCTAAATCACAGACCAATTTGCTGGAGCCCAAATCATAGTCCAACAGCAGTCTTTTTCCCACCTTGAAAGAATGTTAGAAGTCACAGAACTGGCTCTTATTCTTAAATAGAAATTCAAACCGAAGATCACCCATTAATTAACCGGGTTAATTCACTAAAATTATTATTCTCCCTGGACCCTCCCAGGTCCCCAATCATTATTTCAGTCCACAGTCACTGTCAGACAAGCAACCTCTCTTCTTTTGGCCTTCCTGCTCATCCATCTCCTAGTCTGTTTTCTGCCTCCCTCTCTAGTCGAGGGAAGTAAAAGACTTTCGCACTGATAGGAGCTGATCCATCACAGCTTGTTTTATTTAAAAAACAAAAATAAACCCTCTCCCGGGTTTTATCAGCCATGTAGACCCGAATAGACTAAATTTGCCTTTGTGAGGTTGTTACTAAAAACATGAAGTGACATGGATATCACTAACTCCTGTATGGGCAGTACTTCGGAGGCTAGGTTAAGGAGATTACAAAGTCAGCCTGGGAACCAGCCAGGTGGCCGGGGTTGTGGGGGCAGTGGACAAAAGAGATAAATGTATTTAGTTCTTCCCTTATTAATGACCTCTTCTTTCAGCTAACACCTACTTTTGCCTCTTCTAAAAGTAGCTAACAGTTACTTTTGCCTATTAGCTAAGCGCATGAAAGTGATGCTGAGAGAGAAGTTGGGGCAGCCCCCTACTGAAAAAGGAAAGAGCTCAGCTGATTCTGTAAGGCTGGATAGAAGAAATCAGGGCCTTCTCTGCATCCCACACGTACAGTAGCAGGACTGAATGCCACCTTGGAAGCCTGGCCACTGTTCAGGACCTTGAAGATTTTGCCGGGAGCCTCGAAGAGTAGACACCAGAACACCAGAGGTATCAGGGTTTGAATCAAGCCTCCCACCCCGGAGAGATGCCCCAAGCAACTCCTTAGAGGAGTCCCTCTTTTCTTTCATGGTATCTGGCAGTTTACCCAGTTGTGAAAATTCGGCAGAAACTGAGGCTTGTTCGGTTAAGTCCACACTGCGCCTTCCAGCTCACAGAACCCTAGAAGGACTCATTCCTCCTACTAGCATCTATACATTCTCTACACAGGAATCCACCTTGTGATTTCAAAACACTGAGCTGGGAGACCCAGGCTCAGTCAGGACTCTACAGAGGCCAGAGGGCTGACTGTGGTTCTTGGAGTATGTTTCCTATACGAACTGCAAGGAGTTCTTAAATGTAAAAATCCTTTGCCTTTTTATGGAGATTATGGAAAAAAGGGAAGTTCCAAGGCAGATTCCCAAAGCTGAGGCCATAGCCAGGTTTGGCAGCACCTCTCCTTTCTTTGATCTGAGCACCAGGGGACCTGAAAAATGCTAGTCCAGCAAATCTGAAGAGGTCACAGGCTCTTGACTACATTTTGGGTCCTGTGGGTTGGACCCAAGCAAACTAGTGATGATTAAAGGCCAGTGATCTGGAACCAGATTTGCACTTAAGGGCTACTGGCAAATTTCAAAGCGGTTTTTATTTGCCAGCCACATGTCTTGCAGCTAGTCTCACAATCCTGTTTTAGCTATTTGTGTTTCTTCTCATGTAGCTCAGGGTATGTCAAATACACTAAAGACCTGATTAGAAGCTGGTGCATCTCAGAGGCCTGCTCCAGTTCTCCCTGATTTGCCAGAGCAGCTGGATTGATTTTTTTTAATTCCAACATTTTCCAATATTTGTATCCTTCAGGCTAATTTGAATAATGCCAGCAATTCTTGGTGGACATTTTGAGTTATGAGCTGATGCTGTAACTCATCTAATTGCTTGCCTAAGCCTGGGTTCCAACCTGAACACCAGATTAATACACATGCCTATCTTTCCAGCACACAAGAAGTGAAGGCATGAAGATTAGAAATGCAGCTATCCTTGACTTTGTCAGGAGCAGCCTAAGGTAAAGGAACAAGACTCTGCCTAAAACAAGGTCCAAAGAAACCAACCAAAAATACCACTTTGGGTACTTACGAATTTCCATTTTTATTTGTTTAGTCATACCTTCTAAGGAGCCAAGGTTGACTTTTAATCCTCAGGGTTTGATTGGCAAAAGAAGAGGACTGGTCCAAGATTTGAACCTAGGAAAATCCTATCAGAACCTAAGCCAGAATCCTCTAGGGGTAGGACCAATAAGCCTTAAAGAGAAGCTCCAGCTAATCTTTCTAAGAGGGATATCTTGGAATCCTCTGGTTGAATTCAGTAAACACCAAAAGAATTGAGTTTCAGATCTACCTGAAAAGGATAATCCAAGACTACCCAGTGCCCCAATTGCTTGAGAATGTCAAAACAAGTGTAGAGTCTGTAACACTTGCACCCAATTCAATTTAGTACACCCAGTGCTGCTTCAAGCAGAGCAAAAGACCCACCAAATGCTCCCTACCTCCAGTTCTAATGTCAGAGATACAGAAAGCAGAACCCCAACCATGGGGCACTCCTGTGAAGTGCCAGCATTGTCTCCAGTCGAGACCCAACTAAAATAACATCTCGTCCAACTTTGGGCTCAAACCAACGACCCTGAGATTAATAATCTCGTGCTCTAACGACTTTGCTAGATGGTGAACTGTTCTTTAGCTTAGAAGTTTACTAATTGTGACCACCACTGGGTAAGCATCCCCAGAGCAAATCCTTGGTGAGCACCTGCTCTGTTGGCATATCATAGAAATACAATGCAGACAGGCAAAGCCATGGCTGGCACTGGAGGAGCATGGTTAAACCTGTTTCCATCGCTGTAGCAGGTCTTTGCACATCTGATCAGTATTTGCTTACTAAACTGTATATTGGCCTCAACCGACATCTGTGTTGTCCTCTGTTTCCTCCAAACTGAACGTAATCTAAATGTAAGGAATGTCTCCTGTGAGTCTGGCACCCTGATTTTGTTGTTAACAGACATAGCATGTCAATTCTGAGCCTAGGTGGCACAGGATCTGGGAGCTGACTTAGGGTGGCCATAGGGGCCAACAGGTCAGTCAAGGGAATCCAACTAGAGCTCAAATGACTAACCTAGATGTCAGTAGGGTTAAGTTGGGGATACTAGTGAGGGTCCAACCAATCCAGGGGTACGGATCTGAGCCAAAGGAGACTCAGGCAATGTCCTATCCACACCCACCCTCGGGGATTCTCCTAGGTCCTTTTCTGTCAGAGTGCCAGGAATCTGGTTCTTACCTATGCCTCTGGAATGGGACCTATCACACTGCACACAGAATACCAGATGCTTCCATTGAAGCATCAAGAACACAGAGCAATGGCTGTCTGTCTTCAGATGTATCCTATCCTCTAGTCCTATTTCCAAATTAAGGGCTTGGCTGAGCTGCCTCATTATGTAATTGCAAACCTTCCTAATCGTGGAAGGAAGAGGCACAAAAGACCAGCATAGGAAGGAACCAATCATCACCTCCCTGCAACCCCAACTTAAAGGGGTTCACCTGTGACTTTCCCAAGGTTGGACCAATCTCCACTGCCATGCAACACTGTAGCCTCTTGTAGTTTTAAATGTTCTCTTACTGTATGCTTTTATATGAAGAAAGACTTGGTTTCTGTTTTCCATTTCTAAGATTACCAGACCTTTTTCTGTTTAGAGAATATGCTCATGCCTATCCTTTAGATACAGTCAATATAACTTCTGCTCATAGAACTTACTTGTTTTCTTGATATTTTTAAAGGTAAATGGCAGAGTTTGTTTAAAACATATTTTGCAGTTATTTATTTGTGTGAGTGATGAAACTCTGATTTTTCAAACCTGTCAAGAGGTACGATGACCTCCCCTCTCTCTCTCTCAAAAGCCGTCTTTCCTCTCTCTCAATGATGTATTTTAATTTTAGTGTAAGTGTGTTTTTCATGTGTATACTGTGCCCACAGAAGCCAGAACAGAGTATCAGATCCCCTGGACTGGAGATGGGCCACCATATAGTTGCTGGTAGTTGAGCCAAGGTTCTCTGGAAGAGGAGACAATGCTGTTAATTGTTGAGCCCTTTCACTGGCCCCACCCATCTTTAAATTTTTAGAAGTATATGTGAGGCTGTGTTTATGTACATCATATGCAGACCATAAGAGGGATTTAGATTCTCCAGAATCTGACACCCTCTTCTGGAGTGTCTGAAGACAGCTACAGTGTACTTATATCTAATAAATAAATAAATAAATAAATAAATAAATAAATAAATAAATAAATAAAGTTTTTTTAAAAAGGATAAAAAAAAGAAAGACCAGGCAGGACTGCCATTTGCATGTTCATAGGGGAAACCTGGAGAGAGAGCAGTCTAACCTAAGCAGGTTGCTTCCCTCTGGATAGTAGCTCAGAGTGCAATCCCGCAAGACAGACAAATCATTGATTTCAAGGACTGCCTGGTTCAGGACAGCCAATGCTATGAAGAAAAAGGAGCTATGTAGTGAAAACAAAGCAAGGAAACACTAACCAGGAACAAGAATAGGCAGTGTAGCTTGTGATAGGGTACCAACAAGAGAAAGCCTTCTGTTACCACTTACAAACACAAGAAGCCTTGCAACCTTCCGCCCAGGTAATTACCACTGGTTATGTCCACAAGACTTGGGCTCTTATGTCTATAGGAAGCACCTGTCTGTGCCTTTAAGTACCATTGAAAGTTCAGGGCTATAATTCATCTGTAACAAGCAACAGTGGTAAGAACCTGTAGCCTTTGAAAACAACACTTTTTTTCAAAAAGCAGGGGACACAACTGAGCTGGAGAGCTCCTCAAGTTCAGCCCTATTACTTGGTAGGGAAACAGCCTCAGTGTCCAGAGCTAAGGTCTCACAGGCAAACTGCTGCAATTTTTGAGTACCATCTAGAGAGAGAAAAGATATGATGTGGTTGCTTAATTTATCTATTTTATTATTTCTATTTGTTGTTTTGTTTTGTTTTATTTGGTTTTAGATAAGGCCTCAATCTGTAGCTCTGGCTGACCCAGGACTGACTATATGTGTTAATTAGGGTTTCACAGCTGAGAACAGACACCAAGAGCAAGGTAAGACTTAGAAAACTCGACATTCAGTGGTGGCTCAAGCTCTTAATGAGAGCACTCGGGAGGCAGAGGCAGTCAGTTTCTGAGTTCGAGGCTTGCCTGGTGAAAGAAAGACAGACAGACAGATCAATAAAATAAAAGCCAGAACCTTCTCTGCTCTTGTTTTCTTTTGCCTCGAGGTAGGGTTTCTCTTGGTGTAGCCCAGGCAGTATGTTCTGGAACTATCAGTGTAGGCTTGGGTAGCCTCAAACTCACAGAGGTCCTCTCTGCCTGCCTGCTTTTGCCACCCACACAGCCTGGCAGAAGCCAGAATCTCTTTTTCCCTCTTATTTATATATTTGTTTGTTTGTTTGTTTGCTTGCTTGCTTGCTTGCTTGTTTGTTTGTTGTTATTATAACTATTAGTTCTCAATGTAAGTGTGTGTGTGTGTGCTCTATCTGCTGCCTATATGACTACATGCCAGAAGAGGGCACCATAACCTAGGACAAGTCACCATGCAACTCCTGAGAATTAATTTAAAAAAAAAGGAAATTCTAATCACATAGAAGGTAGATATCAGCGAGGCTGTCAGAGTGCTTTTTAAGGCTTACTGTAAATAATAAAAATTGTGTGTCTTTTACCAAACAACAGAAGGGAAGGGAGGTGGTGTGCTTGCATGTCTGTTGTCTGCATGTCTACTTCCTTGTTCTGTCACTCGGTTGAACATTGGCACATTGACCTCACCATGCTGAAAGGCGACATGTGGATGGCAGCCATCTTGTCTGCTGACTGACCACCCTTCTCAAGATGGAGGTGGCTGGCCGTCACGAGACCTATTGTTCCAGGTTGCTTCTGTTTCTTCCCCTTCTTTCCCAGCTACTAGTGGAATAGAACTTAACTGAATCCAGTGCAGAAGGGTGAGGAGTCACTGAAAAGCCACCAGCAGCCATGGCCACATGTTTTTCTCTTGCTTTTTGTCTATTACTTCTTTATTATTTTTAGGAGGGAGGGGCGTTCAAGACAGTGTTTCTTTGTGTAGCCCTGGGTGTCTTGGAACTCACTCTGTAGACCAGGATGGCCTGGAATGCAGAAATCTGCCGGCCTCTGCCTGCGAAGTGCTGGGATTAAAGGGGTGCTCCACCACACCCGGCTTCCTTGTTTATTTCTAAGAATCCGTGAGAAATATGATTTCTTTAATCTGTGTACCCTAGACTAACACACACATGCACACAAACAGGGAGTGAGAGAGAAAGATAAGGAGGAATGACATGAATTTTAGGAAAAAGTGATATTAATGGATTAATATTACTTCTATTCATACATATATACATACATACATACACAGAATTAGAGTAGAGCTGAGGCAATTGTGGAACACACCTTTAGCCTCAGGCAGATTTCTGCATTCAAGGTCACCCTGGCTTACAGAGGGAGTTCCAAGTCAGCCAGGGCTGCACAGAGAAACCCGTTCTGAGAAAAAAATAATAATTGAAAGAAAAAAGAAAAAAGAAAGAAAGAAAGAAAGAAAGAAAGAAAGAAAGAAAGAAAGAGGATAAAAAGTTTTGAAAAATTAAGAAAAAAAAAATTACCAGATTACCATCAAGCACACACAGCAATGGCTGTCTTCAGGTGTATCCTTTCAGCCTCCAAAACAAAAAGCAATGGCTGTCTGTCTTCAGGTGTATCCTATTCTCGAGACTTATTTCCAACCTAAGAGCTGGGCTGAGCTGCCTCATCATGTAATTGCAAACCTTCCTTGGTTTGTCTTTTCCATTTCTAAGACTAACAGACCTTTTTCTATTTAGAGAATATGCTCAAGACTGTCCTTTAGATATAGTAAATATAACTGTTGCTCATAGAACTTGTTTTCTAGGAATTTGTAAAGGTAAATGGCAGAGTTTATTTATAAAAAATAATTTGCATTTATTTATTTGTGTAAGTGATGAAGCTCAGGTCTTCAAACTCGTCAGGAGGTATGATTACCTCCCCTCTCTCTCACCCCCTCTCTCTCCTCTCTCTCAATGATCTATTTTATTTTTAGTGTAAGGGTGTTTTGCATTGTATGCTGTGCCCACAGACTCCAGAACAGAGTATTAGATCCCCTGGAACTGGAGATGGGCCACCATATATATACTGGTAATTGAGCCCAGGTTCTCTGGAAGAGGAGACAATGCTCTTAATTGTTGAGCCCTCTCTGTAGCCCCATCTTACATTATTTTTTTTTTTTTGAGTATATGTGAGGCTGTGTTTATATACATCATATGGAGACAATAAGAATGATTTAGATTCTTCAGAATCTGACACCCTCTTCTGGAGTGTCTGAAGATTGCTACAGCATACTTAAATATAATAAATAAATAAATCTTTAAAAAGAAAAGGAAAAGAAAAAAAGAAAGACCAGGCCTGCCATATGCATGTTCATAGAGGAAACTGGAAGAGACCCCAATCTCACCTAAGCAGGGTGCTTCCTTCTGGATGGTAGCTCACAGTTTCATCCCAGCAAGACAGGCAAATCACTGAGTTCAAGGACAGTAAGGTTCAGGACCACCAAGGTTAGGAAGGGAAAGGGGCTATGTAGAGAATACAAACCGACAAAACAACAACAAGGAAAAAGAAGTGACAGTATAACTTGGGGTAGGGTACCAACAAGAGAAAGCCTTCTGTTACCACTTACAAACACCAGTAGCCTTGCACCCTTCTGCCCAGGTCCCTGTCTTCCTTTCTAGGAATTCTTAGGATGCCAGGGGGTGGGGGAATGCAGATTAACTTTTTAATAACAAAGACTTGGCCTTTTATGTCTATAGGAAGCCAGTCTCAGTGCCTTTAACTACCACTGAATGTTCAGGGCTGTTTCTCAACTGTAACAAGCAACAGTGCTAAGAACCTGCAGCCTTTGAAAACAACTTTTTTTAAAAGTGGGGGACACAACTCAGCAGTAGAATCCCTCAGGTTCAGCCCTAATACTTGTTAGGGAAACAGCCTCAATGTCCATAGCTGAGGTCTCATGGGTTAACTGCTTCAAGCTCTGAGTATCATCTAAAGAAAGAAAAGATATCATGTGGTTGCATAATTTATTTATTTTATTATTTCTATTTTTTTTTTGTTTTGTTTTGTTTTGTTTTAGATAATGCCTCACTCTGTAGCTATGGCTGACCTAGGACTGACTACATGTCTTAATTAGGGTTTCACAGCTGAGAAACAGACACCATACCAATGTAAGAGTTAGAAAACCCAAAAGTCAGTGGTGGCTCGAGCTCTTAATGAGAGCACTCTGGAGGCAGAGGCAGTCAGTTTCTGAGTTTGAGGCCAGCCTGGTTAAAAACAAGGTCAGGCAGCGCAGGGCTAGGCTAGGCAGTGCAGGGCTAGGTTAGGCAGGTCTAGGCTAAGCAGGGCTAGGCAGGGCAGTGCAGGGGAGGGCTAGGCTATGCTAGACTAGGCTAGGCAGGGAAGGGCTGGGCTAGGCAGGGCTAGGCTAGTCTAGGCAAGGCAGGGCCATATTCTGGGTCCCATAGCGTGAATTTTTAAATTTCTCGATTTTCAGGGTTTCTGGGAATATTCTGGTTCCTGCAGTGTGATTTTCTCATTTTCCAAGATTTTCAAGTTTTTCCGTTATTCTGGGTCCTTCAGGGTGATTTTCTCATTTTCCACCTTTTTCAGGTTTTCTTGCCATATTCGGGGTCCTTCAGTGTGAGTTTATAATTTTCTACTTTTTTCAGGGTTTCTCACCATATTCTGGATCCTACAGAGTATATTTTTAAATTTCCCCCTTTTTTCAGGGTTTCTCAGCATATTCTGGGTCCTACAGTATGATTTTCTCATTTTCCACATTTTTCAATTTTTTCGCATTACTGTGTCCTACAGTATGATTTTTTCATTTTCCACCTTTTTCAGGTTTTCTCGATATATTTGGGGTCCTTCAGTGTCAGTTTTTAATTTTCTCCATTTTTCAGGGTTTCTCGCCATATTCTGTGTCCTACAGCGTGTATTTTAAATTTTCTACTTTTTTCAGGTTTTCTCGCCATATTCAGGGTCCTTCAGGGTGAGTTTTTATTTTTCTACTTTTTTCAGGGTTTCTTGCCATATTTTGGGTCCTACAGAGTGTATTTTTAATTTTCCACGTTTTTCAGGGTTTCTCGGCATATACAGGTTCGTACAGTGTGATTTTCTCATTTTCCACTTTTTTCAATTTTCTTCGCATTACTGTGTCCTACAATATGATTTTCTCATTTTCCACCGTTTTCAGGTTTTCTCGCTATATTTGGGGTCCTTCAGTGTGAGTTTTTAATTTTTTACTTTTTTCAGGTTTTCTCGCCATATTCTGGGTCCTTCAGTGTGAGTTTTTAATTTTACTCATTTTTCAGGTTTTCTCGCCATATTCCAGGTCCTTCGGTGTGAATTATTAATTTTCCACGTTTCCAGGATTTTTAGTCATATTCTGGGTCCGACAGTATGATTTTCTCATTTCCATGTTTTTCAGGTTTTCTTGCCATATTCCAGGTCTGTCAGTGTGAATTTTTAATTTTCCACGTTTTTCAGTATTTCTCGCCATATTCTGCGTAATACAGTGTGAATTTTTAATTTTCCACTTTTTCATGGATTCTCGCCATATTCTGTGTCCGACAGTGTGAATTTTTAATTTTCACGTTTTTCAGGGTTTCTTGGCATATTCTGGGTTCTGCAGAGTGATTTTCTCATTTTCCACTTATTTAGGTTTTCTCCCCATATTTGGGGTCCTTCTGTGTGAGTTTTTAATTTTCTACATTTTTCAGGTTTTCTTGCCATATTCTGGGTCCTTCAGTGTGAGTTTTTAATTTTCCTCGTTTTTCATGTTTTCTCGCCATATTCAGGGTCCTTCAGTGTAAATTTTTAATTTTCCATGTTTTTCAGGTTTTTTCGTCATATTCTGGGTCTTACAGTGTGATTTTCTCATTTCCACCTTTTTCAGGTTTTCTTGCCATATTCCAGGTCCTTCAGTATGAATTTTGAATTTTCTAATTTTTTCATGGTTTCTAGCCATAATCGAGATTTTTCAGTGTGTTTATCACCATATTCTAGGTATTACAGTATGATTTTCTCATTTTTCGATCCTTTCATGGTTTGTCTCCATATTTCAGGTCCTATAACGTGATTTTCTCATTTTTCGACTTTTTCAAGGTTTATCACCATATTCCAGGTCCTACAGTGTGATTTTCTCATTTTCCACATTTTTCAGGATTTCTCGCCATATTCCAGTTCTTCAGTGTGAGTTTTTAATTATCCATGTTTTTTAGGGTTTCTCGCCATATTCCAGGTACTACAGTGTGATTTTCTCATTATTTGACTATACAGGGTTTCTCACCCTATTCCAAGTCCTACAGTGTTCTTTTCTTTTTTTCCCTATTTTTCAGGATTTCTCACCCTATTCCAGGTCCTTCAGTGTGAGTTTTTAATTTTCCAAGATTTTCACTGTTTCTTGCCATATTCCACGTCCTTCAGAGTGAGTTTTTAATTTTCGACATTTTTCATGGTTAATCGCCATATTCTAGGTACTACAGAACGATTTTCTCATTTTTCGACGTTTTCAGGGTTTCTCACCAGATTCCAGGTCCTACAGTATGATTTTCTAATTTTTCGAGTTTTTCAGGGTTTATCACCATATTCCAGGACCTACAGTGTGATTTTCTCATTATTTGACTATACAGGATTTCTCACCATATTCCAGGTCCTACTGTGTGATTTTCTCATTTTTAGACTTTTTAGGGGTTTCTACCATATTCCAGGTCTTACTATCTGATTTTCTCATTTTCCACATTTTTCAGGATTTCTTGCAATATTCCAGGCCTTCAATGTGATTTTTAATTATCCACGTTTTTCTGGGTTTCTTGCCATATTCCAGGTCCTTCAGTGTGATTTTCTCATTTTCCACATTTTTCAGGATGTCTTGCCATATTCCAGCCCCCTATTTGAATAATTTATTATCCACGTTTTTCAGGGTTTCTCGCCATATTCTGGGACATACAGTTTGATTTACTCATTTTTCGACTTTTCCAGGGTTTCTCACCATATTCAGGGTCCTACACTGTGATTTTCTCATTTTCATCATTTTTCAGGATTTCTTGCCATATTCCAGTCCTTTAATGTGATTGTTTAATTATCCACGTTTGTTTTTTTTTGTTTTGTTTTTTTTTTATTGTTTTGTTTTTGTTTTTTTTGTCTCTTGCCATATTCCTAGTCCTTCAGTATGAGACCATAATTTTAGGCATTTTCAGGGTTATCGATATATTCCAGGTCCTTCAGTGTGAGTTTTTAATTTTCTATGTTTTTCAGGGTTTATTGCCATATTCCAGGTACTACAGTATGATTTTCTCATTTTTCGACTTTTTCAGGGTTTCTCACCATATTCCAGGTCCTACAATGTGATTTTCTCATTATTCGACTATACAGGGTTTCTCACCATATTCCAGGTACTAGATATGATTTTATTATTTTCTACTTCTTCGGGGTTTCTCAACATTTTCCAGGTTCTACAGTGTGATTTTCTCATTTTTCGACTTATTCAAGTTTTCTCACCATATTCCAGGTCCTATAGTGTGATTTTCTCATTTTCCACATATTTCAGGATTTCTTGCCATATTCCAGGCCTTCAGTGTGATTTTTTAATTATCCACGTTTTTATAGTTACTCGCCATATTCCAGGTCCTACAGTGTGATTTTTCCTTTTCAACGATTTTCAGGTTTTCTTGCCCTATTCCTGGTCCTACAGGGTAAGTTTTTAATTTTCCACATTTTTCGGGGTTTCTCGCGATATTCTAGGTACTTCAGCATGATTTCTCATTTTTCCCCTCTTTCTGGGTTTCTAGACACATTCCAGGTCCATCAGTGTGATTTTCTCATTTTCCACCTTTTTCTGGGATTCTCTCCATTTTCCAGGTCCTAGAGTGTGAGTTTCTCATTTTCCACGTTTTTCAGGGTTTCTCGCCATATACCAGGTCATTCACTGTTTGATTTTAATCTTCCACATTTTTCAGAGTTTCCTGTCATATTCCAAGTCCTAGAGTGTGAGTTTTTAAATTTCCAACTTTTTCAGGGTTTCTTGCCATATTCCATGTCCTACAGTGCGAGTTTTTAATTTTCCACGTTTTTCATGGTTTTCTTCCTATTCCAGATCCTACAGTATGATTTTCTCATTTTTCATGATTTTCAGTTTTCTTCCCATATTCCAGATCCTACTTTGTGAGTTTTTTATTTTCCATGTTTTTCAGGGTTTCTTTCCATATTCCAGGTCCTATAGTGTGAGTTTCTCATTTTCAACGTTTTTCAGAGATTTTCGACATATTATAGGTCCTGCAGTTTGAGTTCCTCATTTTCCACGTTTTTCAGGTCTTTTCAGCATATTCCAGGTTCTGCAGTTTGAATTTCTCATTTTCCATGTTTTTCATTTTTTCTTGCCATATTCCATATCCTACAGTGTGATTTTCTCATTTTTCATGATTTTCATGTTTTCTTGCCATATACCAAATCCTAGAGTGTGAGTTTTTAATTTTCCAACTTTTTCAGTGTTTCTTGCCATAAACCATGTCCTACAATGTGAGTTTCTCATTTTCCACGTTTTTCAGGTTTTCTCTCCATATTCCTGTTCCTACAATGTTAGTTTTTAATTTTCCACGTTTTTCAGGGTTTCTTGCCATATTACAGGTCCTTCAGTGTGATTTTCTCATTTTCCACATTTTTCAGGATTTCTTGCCATATTCCAGCCCCCTGTTTGAATAATTAATTATCCACGTTTTTCAGGGTTTCTCGCCATATTCTGGGACCTACAGTTTGATTTACTCATTTTTCGACTTTCCAGGTTTTCTCACCATATTCCAGGTCCTACACTGTGATTTTCTCATTTTCCACATTTTTCAGGATTTCTTGCCATATTCCAGTCCTTTAGTGTGATTTTTTAATTATCCACTTTTTTTTTTTTTTTTTTTTTTTGGTCTCTCGCCATATTCCTAGTCCTTCAGTATGAAACCTTAATTTTCGGCATTTTTCAGGGTTTATCGCCATATTCCAGGTCCTTCAGTGTGAGTTTTTAATTTTCTATGTTTTTCAGGGTTTATCGCCATATTCCAGGTACTACAGTATGATTTTCTCATTTTTCGACTTTTTCAGGGTTTCTCACCATATTCCAGGTCCTACAATGTGATTTTCTCATTATTCGACTATACAGGGTTTCTCACCATATTCCAGGTACTAGATATGATTTTCTCATTTTTCGACTTCTTCAGGGTTTCTCAACATTTTCCAGGTTCTACAGTGTGATTTTCTCATTTTTCGACTTATTCAAGTTTTCTCACCATATTCCAGGTCCTACAGTGTGATTTTCTCATTTTCCACATTTTTCAGGATTTCTTGCCATATTCCAGGCCTTCAGTGTGATTTTTTAATTATCCATGTTTTTATAGTTACTCGCCATATTCCAGGTCCTACAGTGTGATTTTTCCTTTTCAACGATTTTCAGGTTTTCTTGCCCTATTCCTGGTCCTACAGGGTAAGTTTTTAAGTTTCCACATTTTTCGGGGTTTCTCGCGATATTCTAGATACTTCAGTATGATTTCCCATTTTTCCTCTCTTTCTGGGTTTCTAGACACATTCCAGGTCCATCAGTGTGACTTTCTCATTTTACACCTTTTTCTGGGTTTCTCTCCATTTTCAGGTCCTAGAGTGTGAGTTTCTCATTTTCCACGTTTTTCAGTGTTTCTCGCCATATTCCAGGTCATTCACTGTTTGATTTTATTTTTCCACATTTTTCAGAGTTTCTTGTCATATTCCAAGTCCTAGAGTGTGAGTTTTTAAATTTCCATCTTTTTCAGGGTTTCTTGCCATATTCCATGTCCTACAGTGCGAGTTTTTAATTTTCCACGTTTTTCATGGTTTTCTTCCTATTCCAGATCCTACAGTATGATTTTCTCATTTTTCATGATTTTCAGGTTTCTTCCCATATTTCAGATCCTACAGTGTGAGTTTTTTTATTTTCCATGTTTTCAGGATTTCTTTCCATACTCCAGGTCCTATAGTGTGAGTTTCTCATTTTCAACGTTTTTCAGAGTTTTTCGCCATATTATAGGTCCTGCAGTTTGAGTTCCTCATTTTCCATGTTTTTCAGGTTTTCTCTCCATATTCCTGTTCCTACAATGTTAGTTTTTAATTTTCCACGTTTTTCAGGGTTTCTTGCCATATTCCAGGTCCTGGAGTTTGAATTTCTTACTTTCCACGTTTTTCAGTGTTTCTTGCCATATTCTAGGTCCTACAGTGAGATTTGATCATTTTTCATGATTTTCAGGTTTTCTCGCCATATCCCAGGTCCTTCAGTGTGAGTTTTTAATTTTCCACATTTTTCTGAGTTTCTTGCCATATTCCATATCCTACCATTTGAGTTTCTTATTGTTCACATTATTCAGGGGTTCTTGCCATATTCTAGGTACTGCAGTGTGATTGTCTCATTTTTCATTATTTTTAGGTTTTTTAATTATCTGATTCTTTCAGGTTTTCTCCCCATATTCTAAGTCCTGCTGTGTGATTTTGTCATTTTCCAACTTTTCTGGGTTTCTCGCCATATTCCAAGTCCTGCAGTTTGATTTTGTCATTTTCCTCCTCTTTCAGGGTTTCTTGCCACATTCCAGGTCCTCCAGTGTGAGTTTCTCCTTTTCCCCGTTTTATAGGGAATCTTGCCATATTCCAGGTCCTAGAGTGTGAGTTTTTAATTTTCCACGTTTTTCAGGATTTCTCACAATATTCCAGGTCCTACAGTGTGATTCTCTCATTTTCCACAATTTTAAGGTTTTCTTTCCATATTCCAGTTCTTATAGTTTGAGTTTCTCATTTTTCACATTTTTCAGATCTTCTCACCATATTCCAGGTCCTAGAGTGTGAGTTTTTAATTTTCCACGTGTTTCAGTGTTTCTTGCCATATTCCAGATTCTACAGTGTGATTTTCTCATTTTCTGTGATTTTTCAGGTTTTCTTGCCATATTCCCTCTCCTATAGTATAAGTTTTCAATTTCCCATGTTTGTCAAGGTTTCTCGACATATTCCAAGTCCTATAGTTTGAGTTTCTCATTTTTCGGTGTTTCTAGCCATATACCAGGTGCTGCAGTGTTATTTTCTCATTTTCCACCTTTTTCTGGGTTTCTTGCCATATTCCAGGTCCTACAGAGTGAGTTTCTTATTTTCCACCTTTTTCAGGTTTTCTCAACATATTCCAGATCCAACCGTGTGAGTTTTTAATTTTCCATGTTTTTCAGGGTTTCTCAGCATATTCCAGGTCCTACAGTTTGGGTTTCTCATTTTCCAAGTCTTTCAGTGTTTCTCTCCATATTCCAGGTCCCACAGTGTGATTTTCTCATTTTTCAAACTTTGCAGGTTATTGGGTGTGAGTTTTTTATTTTAAATTTTTTTCAGGTTTTCCTGCCATATTCCATGTCCTACAGTTTGATTTTCTCATTTTTCAGGATTTTGAAGTTTTCTTGTCATATTTTATGTCCTACACTGTTAGTTTTTTTTCAACTTTTTAAAGGTTTTCTTACTATATTCCAAGTCCTACAGTGTCATTTGCTCATTTTCCACGTTTTTCAGGGTTTCTCACCATATTCCATGTCCTACAGGTTTAATTTTTAATTGTCCACATTTTTCAGAGTTTTTCACCATATCCCAGTTCCTACAGTTTTAATTTCCATTTTCCATGTTTTTTAGAGTTTCTCGCCATATTCCAGGACCTACAATGTGAGTTTTAAATTTTCCACGTGTTTCAGGGTTTCTTGCCATATTCCAGTTTCTACAGTTTGATTTTCTCATTGTTCATGATTTTCAGGATTTCTTGCCATATTCCCAGTCCTATAGTGTAA
This sequence comes from Mus caroli, assembly GCF_978045245.1. NCBI lineage: Eukaryota > Metazoa > Chordata > Mammalia > Rodentia > Muridae > Mus > Mus caroli. Next base: position 34,238 of record NW_028227292.1, on the reverse strand, counting down.
GTTTTCAATTTTCCATGTTTGTCAAGGTTTCTCAACATATTCTAAGTCCTATAGTTTGAGTTTCTCATTTTTCAGTTTTTCTAGACTTATACCAGGTCCTGCAGTGTTATTTTCTAATTTTCTTTTTTTTTTAAAGATTTATTTATTTATTATATGTAAGTACACTGTAGCTGTCCTCAGACACTCCAGAAGGGGGAGCCAGATCTCGTTACGGATGGTTGTGAGCCACCATAATTTCTTGCCATGTCCCTGGTCCTACACTGTTATATTTTTATTTCCCACGTTCTTCAGGTTTTCTCGCCATATTCCAGGTCCTACAGTGTGAGTTTTTAATTTCTACGTTTTTCAAGGTTTCTCTCCATATTCCAGGTCCTACAGTGTGATTTTCTCATTTTCAATGAATTTCTATTTTCTTGCTATATTCCAGGTCCTACAGGGTAAGTTTTTAATTTTTCACGTTTTTCAGGGTTTCTTGCGATATTCCAGGTACTGCATTATGATTTTCTCATTTTTCCCCTCTTTCTGGGTTTCTAGACACATTCCAGGTCCTACAGTGTGGTTGTCTCATTTTCCACCTTTTTCCGGGTTTCTTCCCATATTCCAGGTCCTACACCGTGAGTTTCTCATTTTCAACGTTTTTTTTCACTGTTTCTTGCCATATTCCAGGTCCTACAGTGTTTGTTTTTAAATTTCCACGTTTTTCAGGGTTTCTCGTCATATTTCTGTTTCTACCGTTTGAGTTTATCATTTTTTACATTTTTTAGTATTTGTCGCCATATACCTGGTCGTAGAGTGTAAGTTTTTAAATTTCCACTGTTTTTCAGGGTTTCTCACAATATTCCAATTCCTACATTGTGAGTTTTTTATTTTCGACGTTTTTCAGGGTTTATCCCCATATTCAAGGTCTACAGTGTGATTTTCTCATATTTGATGCTTTTCACTTTTTCTTTCCATATTTCAGTTCCTACAGTGTTATTTTTTATGTTTCACGTTTTTTAGGGTTTCTCTGTCACTGTGCTCAACTGTGGTTTTACAATGCTCCACTGTGATGTCCCACTTCTCTACGCTATTGTCACCCTGCTCTAATGTGATCTCACAGTGCTCCACTGTGGTGTCACAGTGCTCCACTTCTTTGTCACAATGTTCCACTTTGGTGTCACAGTATGCCACTGTGGTATCAGATTTCTCATCTCTGGTGTCACAATGCTCCACTGTGGTGTCACATGCTCCACTGTGTTGTCAGAGTTCTTCACTGTAGTTTCATTGTGGTTCACTGTGGGGAGACAGTGCTGCACTCTGGTATCACAGTGGTCCATTGTTGTGTCACAGTGCTCACTGTGGTTTATCAGTGCTCTACTGTGGTATCACAGTGCTCCACTGTCATGTCACAGTGCTCCACTCTACTGTCACCGTGCTTCTCTGTGTTGTCACAGTGCTCCACTGTGGTGTCACACTGCTACACTATTGTGTCACAGTGTTCCACCTTTCTGACACAGTTCTCTACAGTGATGTAAGTGTGCTCCCCTCACTGTCACACTGCTGCACTGTCGTGTCACAGGGCTCAACTGTCATGTCACAATGCTCCACTCTGATGCCACAGTGGTCCACTGTGCTGTCACAGTGCTTCACTGTAGTATCAGAGTGCTCCACTCTCGGGTCACAGTACTCCACTCTGCTGTCACAGTGCTCCACAGTGGTGTCACAGTGCTTTACAGTGCTTTACAGTGATGTCAGAATGTTCCACTCTGTTGTTGCACTGCTCTACTCTGTTGTCACACTCCTCCACTGTGGTGTCATTGTGCTCCTCTGTGGTGTCACAGTGCTCCTCTTCGTTATCACAGTGCTCCACGGTGCTGTCACCCTACTCCTCTGTGGTGTCACATTTCTCCATTGTGGTGTCACATTCTCGACTGTGGTTTTACATGCTCCAGTGTGTTGTCATATACTCTAAAGATGCTCCAACACAGAACAAAGATACCTGCACCAATGTGTTCACTGAACCCTAATTTTTATTAACCATGAGCTAGAAACAACCCAGATGTCCTCTATGGAAGAATTGTTACAGAAACTGTGGTATATTTACACAATGGAATACTACTCAGATATTAAAAAATGATCGCATCATAAACGTTGTAGGCACATGGATGGAACTAGAAAATATTTTCTTGAGTGAGGTAATCCAAATCCAAAAAACCTTGCATGGTATGTACTCACCGATAAGTGGATTTTAGCCCAAAAGCTCAGAATACCCATGCAACAACTAAAAGTCAAATGAAGTTTTACAAGAAGTGAGACCAAAGTGTCGGTTCTTCAAACCTACTTATAAGAGGTAACAAAATAATCATGGCAGGCTGAGGAAGGGGGTATCAGGGTGGGAGACAGAAAGGGAGGGGAAGAAAGAAGGAAGGACAGGGTCAGGTATTTGAAGAGACAGGAGAGACGTCTAGAGGACCAGGAGAATGAATAGGAATAAGTAGCAGCGGGGTTTGGGGAACTAGGAGATGCACTAGAAATTCCCAGATGCCAGGAATTCAAGAGGTTCCCAGAACTCAATGGGATAACAACAGCTGAAATACAGGGGAGTGCTACGCCCCGGTCGAGTCAACTGGACAAGCCGAGAGGCTTAAAAGTCACTCATGAGGCAAAGAGTTTCAAAGAAGCTCTCCTCCTGGAGTCTAGCGTTCCCTAACCATACAGTAATTTTTCATTCCCAAGTTTCATTCTCCAGTTAGTCTAGTGTATGGATCCACGTGCTCTCTTTCAATATTTTCTTATCATAAGTGCCTTTTAGAATTGAATTCTGTCATAGCTAAAGCAGTGTTCCAACAGTCCTAGTTCGTCCTTAGCAAGACCTTGGGCTTGGATTTCAGTACTGCCCCTGGTATTACACTAAATGTTAGGTCACTGCCCTTCACAGGAATCTACCATCACCTAGGAAGAAAGAAGTTTCTGACCTTAGGGGAAACCAGAATAGATGCTTAGTATTATAGCTGAGTTACACCTATTTACAGGAATTTACTATGGTTTAGGAAGCAGATCGGGCTGTGGTTTTAGAGTATTGCATTATTCATGAGATGGTTAGCTAGAACTGAACTCCCTAGTTAGAACCATGATTTGGGTGTGAAAGCCCTTGCCCTAGGAGTGAAAAGTTCTCACACCAGGCTTCTAAGACTATAGCTGACCTTAGATAGGGCTAACTTTGTCTCAATTATGTTACTGCCCAGTTCCTTCCGATCTTTGTGTTTTCATTCCTCTGTTCTGTGTAAGAATCATTAAGCATCCGGTTACCTCATTTGTACCTTGCGGGTATGTCACCCAACTTCTTTATTGTCTTCTGTATAAAAAGTCTGAAGCTCGAATTGTAAAATTACATTCAGATTATACACACGAACTCTCCTGTGTGTGTCTGTTTGTCACTCGCTCATCTATGCTTTACCCACCTGTGACGAGAGACCCCGTTCCACACAGACACAGGGATCCAGAGGGTCTGCGGCAGGGGAGATGGAGCCTGAAGGGACTATATCCAGGAGATGGACATGGGACTCAGTTGAGGGATGGGGACACCCACCCATTTAAAAAAAATACCGAAAATTGTCTCTGTCTAAAGGAAATATAGGGACAAAAATGGAGCAGAGACTGAAGGAAAGGCCATCCAGAGACTATAGCACTGTATTCTACCCACAGACACAAAACCCCAACACTATGGCTGATGCCAAGATGTGCTTACAGACAGGAGCCTTGTATGTCTGTGTATCCTCTGAGAGCCTCTGTCAGCAACTGACTAAGACAGATGGAGAAACTCACAGAAACTATTGGCCTGAGTGTGGGGACCCCAATGGAAAAATTAGGGGAAGGGCTGAAGGAGCTGAAGGGGATGGCAACCCCACAGGACGAACAACAGTATCAATTAACCAGACCCCTCAGAGCTCCCAGGGAGTAATCTACCAACTAAAGGAGTATACATGGGCGGGTTCATGACTAGAAATACTTATGTAGCAGAGAACTACCTTGTCTGGCATCAGTGGGAGGGGTGGCACTTGGTCCTGTTGAGGCTTGATACCCCAGAGAAGGGGGATACTAGAGGGATTAGGTGGGAGTGGCTGGGTGGGGAGGGGGAAAAGTTGGGCCTCAGGGAGGGGAGAGCAGGAGGGGGATAATACTTGAAATATAAACAAGTGAAATGATTAATACATTTTAAAGGGTGGAGGGGTTGAGATCATCCTTGGTTGTGTATTGGATGTGAAGCCTGCCTGGGAAAATGGGAGGAGAAGTGGAGAGGGAAAGAAAGAGCAAGGGGCAGAGAAATCAAGTCCATCTTGAGCTGTGTGCCAAGATGCTGTCTAGAAGTCAATCGATTAAGAAAATAGAACAGAGTCTGTTGGCTCCAGCTTAGACTCTATTGCTGTCTTTGACCTCCTCTCCCTTCCTCCTCCAGGTTGATGACTCAGTGGTTTAAAGCCAGCTGATACTCTAGCCAGAACACAAACACCTGGAGCAGTACTCTTAGGGGTAATTCTTCACAAACCATGCCAATAGCCACTCTGCACTCTTCAGTGCAACAGAAGGAAGGAGGATGGTAGTAAGGAGGAGACAGTGGAAGGAAATAGAAAAAGATGGAAGGACAAAGGAAAGAAAGGAGAGTCACTAACAAGACATACGTTATCAAAGACACAGTGAGTGACCAGTCCAATTCCCAGAATATAGTAAAGTAAAACTAGCTTTACCAAAACAATTATTTGGTGTCAATTTATTGATTTCCTTAGTTGTTTACTAAAGTGTTGCTTGCACTCTGTTTGCAGAGCCCAGCTTCACTTGCTACCTGAACCAGAGAGGCCTAAAGAGCCAGGTGAGGCAGTGGCCCAGTGCCCTTCCCAGCCTGCTGACTGATGCCAGCACTTAAACACTAGCTTGTCCACCCTACCATATGGTTTTAAAGTATAAAATGAAATTACAAAGACTTGCAGGAGCTGTCTTGGCTTCGGTCCACCTTTGACATCTCTCTTCCACTCTCAGTTGTTTCCGTGTGCTTATTCCAGGAAGGTTCTCCCAACAATCGCTGTTCTTGGACTCAAAGTATCTGTTTTTTTTTTTCTTTCTTTCAGAGCGCTCCCTAAATCACAGACCAATTTGCTGGAGCCCAAATCATATTACAACAGCAGTCTTTTTCCCACCTTGAAAGAATGTTAGAAGTCACAGAACTGGCTCTTATTCTTAAATAGAAATTCAAACCAAAGATCACCCATTAATTAACTGGGTTAATTCACTAAAATTATTATTCTCCCTGGACCCTCCCAGGTCCCCAATCATTATTTCAGTCCACAGTCACTGTCAGACAAGCAACCTCTCTTCTTTTGGCCTTCCTGCTCATCCATCTTCTAGTCTGTTTTCTACCTCTCTTTCTAGTCGAGGGAAGTAAAAGACTTTCGCACTGATAGGAGCTGATCCATCACAGCTTGTTTTATTTATAAACAAAAATAAACCCTCTCCCAGGTTTTATCAGCCATGTAGACCAGAATAGACTATATTTGCCTTTGTGAGGTTGTTACTAAAAACATGAAGGGACATGGATATCACTCACTCCTGTTTGGGCAGTACTTCGGAGGCTAGGTTAAGGAGATTTCAAAGTCAGACTGGGAACCAGCCAGGGGGCCGGGGTTGTGGGGGCAGTGGACAAAAGAGATAAATGTATTTAGTTCTTCCCTTATTAATGACCTCTTCTTTCAGCTAACACCTACTTTTGCCTCATCTAAAAGTAGCTAACAGTTACTTTTGCCTATTAGCTAAGCGCATGAAAGTGAAGCTGAGAGAGAAGTTGGGGCAGCCCCGTACTGAAAAAGGAAAGAGCTCAGCTGATTCTGTAAGGCTGGATAGAAGAAATCAGGGCCTTCTCTGCATCCCACACGTAGAGTTGCAGGACTGAATGCCACCTTGGAAGCCTGGCCACTGTTCAGGACCTTAAAGATTTCGCTGGGAGCCTCTAAGTGTAGACACCAGAGCACCAGAGGTATCAGGGTTAGAATCAAGCCTCCCACCCCGGAGAGATGCCCGAAGTGACTCCTTAGAGGAGTCCCTCTCTTCTTTCATGGTATCTGGCAGTTTACCCAGTGTTGAAAATTCGGCAGAATCTGAGGCTTGTTCGGTTAAGTGCACACTTCGCCTTCCAGCTCACAGAACCCTAGAAGGACTCATTCCTCCTACTCGCATCTATTCATTCTCTGCACAGGAATCCACCTTGTGATTTCAAAACACTGAGCTGGGAGACCCAGGCTCAGTCAGGACTCTACAGAGGCTAGAGGGCTGACTGTGGTTCTTGGAGTATGTTTCCTATCCGAAGTGCAAGGACTTCTTAAATGTAAAAATCCTTTGCCTTTTTATGGAGATTATGGAAAAAAGGGAAGTTCCAAGGCAGATTCCCAAAGCTGAGAACCTAGCCAGGTTTGGCAGCACCTCTCCTTTCTTTGATCTGCGCACCAGGGGACCTGAAAATGCTAGTCCAGCAAATCGAAGAGGTCACAGGCTCTTGACTACATTTTGGGTCCTGTGGGTTCGACCCAAGCAAACTAGTGATGATTAAAGGCCAGTGATCTGGAACCAGATTTGCACTTAAGGGCTACTGGCAAATTTCAAAGCGGTTTTTATTTGCCAGCCACATTTCTTGCAGCTAGTCTCACAATCCTGTTTTAGCTATTTGTGTTTCTTCTCATGTAGCTCAGGGTATGTCAAATACACTAAAGACCTGACTAGAAGCTGGTGCATCTAGAGGCCTGCTCCAGTTCTCCCTGATTTGCCAGAGCAGCTGGATTGATTTTTTTTAATTCCAACATTTTCCAATATTTATATCCTTTAGGCTAATTTGAATAATGCCAGCAATTCTTGGTGGACATTTTGAGTTATGAGCTGATGCTGTAGCTCATCTAATTGCTTGCCTAAGCCTGGGTTCCAACCTGAACACCAGATTAATACACATGCCTATCTTTCCAGCACACAAGAAGTGAAGGCATGAAGATTAGAAATGCAGCTATCCTTGACTTTGTCAGGAGCAGCCTAAGGTAAAGGAACAAGACTCTGCCTAAAACAGGAAACAAGGTCCAAAGAAACCAACCAAAAATACCACTTTGGGTACTTACGAATTTCCATTTTCATTTGTTTAGTCATACCTTCTAAGGAGCCAAGGTTGACTTTTAATCCTCAGGGTTTGATTGGCAAAAGAAGAGGACTGGTCCAAGATTTGAACGTAGGAAGATCCTCTCAGACCCTAAGCGAGAATCCTCTAGGGGTAGGACCAACAAGCCTTAAAGAGAAGCTCCAGGTAGTCTTTCTAAGAGGGATATCTTGGAATCCTCTGGTTGAATTCAGTAAACACCAAAAGAATTGAGTTTCAAATCTACCTGAAAAGGATAATCCAAGACTACCCAGTGTCCCAATTGCTCGAGAATGTCAAAACTAGTGTAGAGTCTGTAACACTTGCACCCACTGCAATTTAGTACACCCAGTGCTGCTTCAAGCAGAGCAAAAAACCCACCAAATTCTCCCTACTTCCAGTTCTAATGTCAGAGATACAGAAAGCAGAACCCCAATCATGGGGCCCTCCTGGGAAGTGCCAGCATTGTCTCCAGTCGAGACCCAACTAAAATAACATCTCGTCCAACATTGTGCTCAAACCAACGACCCTGAGATTAATAATCTCGTGTTCTAATGACTGTGCTAGATGGGGAACTATTCTTTAGCTTAGAAGTTTACTAATTGTGACCACCACTGGGTAAGCATCCCCAGAGCATATCCTAGGTGAGCACCTGCTCAGTTGGCATATCATAGAAATACAATGCAGACAGGCAAAGTCATGGCTGGCACTGGAGGAGCATGGTTAAACCTGTTTCCATTGCTGTAGCAGGTCTTTGTGCATCTGATCAGTATTTGCTTACTAAACTGTATATTGGCCTCAACCGACGTCTGTGTTGTCCTCTGTTTCCCCCAAATTGAACGTAATCTAAATGTAAGAAATGTCTCCTGTGAGTCTGGCACCCTGATTTTGTTGTTAACAGACATAGCGTGTCAAGTCTGAGCCTAGGTGGCACAGGATCTGGGAGCTGACTTAGGGTGGCCATAGGGGCCAACAGGTCAGTCAAGGGAATCCAACTAGAGCTCAAATGACTAACCTAGATGTCAGTAGGGTTAAGTTGGGGATCCTAGTGAGGGTCCAACCAATCCAGGGGTACGGATCTGAGCCAAAGGAGGCTCAGGCAATGTCCTATCCACACCCACCCTCGGGGCTTCTCCTAGGTCCTTTTCTGTCAGAGTGCCAGGAATCTGGTTCTTACCTATGCCTCTGGAATGGGACCTATCACACTGCACACAGAATACCAGATGCTTCTATTGAAGCATCAAGAACACAGAGCAATGGCTGTCTGTCTTCAGGTGTATCCTATCCTCTAGTCCTTATTCCAAATTATGTGCTTGGCTGAGCTGCCTCATTATGTAATTGCAAACCTTCCTAATAGTGGAAGGAAGAGGCACAAAAGAACCAGCATAGGAAGGAACCAATCATCACTTACTTTTTTACTTTTTTCAGGTTTTCTCACCTATTCTGGGTCCTTCAGTGTGAGTTTTTAATTTTCCTCGTTTTTCAGGTTTTCTCGCCATAATCAGGGTCTTTCAGTGTGTATTTTTAATTTTCCACGTTTTTCAGGTTTTTTCGTCATATTCTGGGTCTTACAGTGTGATTTTCTCATTTCCACCTTTTTCAGGTTTTCTTGCCGTATTCCAGGTCCTTCAGTGTGAATTTTTAATTTTCCACGTTTTTCAGTATTTCTCGCCATATTGGGTAATACAGTGTGAATTTTTAATTTTCCACTTTTTTCATGGTTTCTCTCCATAATCTGGGTCCGAAAGTGTGAATTTTTAATTTTCACCTTTTCAGGGTTTCTCTGCATATTCTGGGTCCTGCAGTGTGATTTTCTTTTTCCAGGTTTTTCAAGTTTTTTCGTAATTCTGGATCCTACAGTGTGATTTTCTCATTTTCCACCATTTTCAGGTTTTCTCACCATATTTGGGGTCCTTCAGTGTGAGTTTTTAATTTTCTACTTTTTTCAAGATTTCTCGCCATATTCGGGGGTCATTCAGTGTGAATTTTTAATTTTCTACTTTTTTCAATTTTTCTCACCTATTCTGTGTCCCTCAGTGTTAGTTTTTAATTTTCCTCATTTTTCAGGTTTTCTTGCCATATTCCAGGTCGTTCAGTGTGAATTTTTAATTTTCCACGTTTTTCAGTATTTCTCGACATACACTGGGTAATACAGTGTGAATTTTTAATTTTCCACTTTTTTCCTGTTTTCTTGCCATATTCTGGGACCGACAGTGTGAATTTTTAATTTTCACCTTTTTCAGGGTTTCTCGGCATATTCTGGTTCCTGCAGTGTGATTTTCTCATTTTCCACATTTTTTAAATTTTTTGGTAATTCCTTGTCCTACAGTGTCATTTTCTCATTTTCCACCTTTTTCAGGTTTTCTCCATATATTTGGGGTCCTTCAGTGAAAGTTTTTTATTTTCTACTTTTTTCAGGGTTTCTCGCCATATTCTGGGTCCTCCAGCTTGTATTTTTAATTTTCTACTCTTTTCAGGATTTCTCGCCATATTCCCGGTCATTCAGTGTAAATTTTTAATTTTCCCCGTTTTACAGTATGTCTCGCCTAATTCTGAGTAATACAGTGTGAATTTTTAATTTTCCACTTTTCATGGATTCTCGCCATATTCTGTGTCCTAAAGTTTGAATTTTTAATTTTCACGTTTTTCAGGGTTTCTAGGCATATTCTGGGTCCTGTAGTGTGATTTTCTCATTTTCCACGTTTTTCAAGTTTTTACGTAATTCTGAGTCCTTCAGTGTGAGTTTATAATTTTCCTCGTTTTTCAGGATTTCTCGCCATATTCGGGGTCCTTCAGTGTGAATTTTTAATTTTCCACGTTTTTCAGGTTTTTTGGTCATATTCTGGGTCTTACAGAATGATTTTGTCATTTTCACGTTTTTCAGGTTTTCTTGCCTTATTCCAGGTCCTTCAGTGTGAATTTTTAATTTTCCACGTTTTTCAGTATTTCTTGCCATATTCTGGGTAATACAGTATGAATTTTTAATTTTCCACTTTTTTCATGGTTTCTTGCCATAATCTGGGTCCGACAGTGTGAATTTTTAATTTTCACCTTTTCAGGGTTTCTCGGCATACTCTGGGTCCTGCAGTGTGATTTTCTCATTTTCCTCGTTTTTCAAGTTTTTATGTAATTCTGGGTCCTACAGTATGATTTTCTCAATTTCCACTTTTTCAACTTTTCTCGCCATATTTGGGGTCCTTCTGTGTGAGTTTTTAATTTTCTATTTTTTTCAGGTTTAATCGCCATATTCGGGGTCCTTCAGTGTGAACATTTAATTTTCTACTTTTTAAGGTTTCTCTCCATATTCGGGGGTCCTTCAGTGTGAATTTTTAATTTTCTACTTTTTTCAGTTTTTCTCAACTATTCTGGGTCCTTCAATGTGAGTTTTTAATTTCCCTCGTTTTTCAAGTTCTCTCGCCATTTTCGGGGTGTTTCAGTGTGAGTTTTAATTTTCCACGTTTTTCAAGTTTTTTCGTCATATTCTGGGTCTTACAGTGTGATTTTCTCATTTCCAGCTTTTTCAGGTTTTCTTGCCGTATTCCAGGTCCTTCAGTGTGAATTTTTAATTTTCCACGTTTTTCAGTATTTCTCGCCATATTCTGGGTAATACAATGTGAATTTTTAATTTTCCAATTTTTTCATGGTATCTCGCCATAATCTGGGTCAGACAGTGTGAATTTTTAATTTTCACCTTTTCAGGGTTTCTCTGCATATTCTGGGTCCTGCAGTGTGATTTTCTCATTTTCCACGTTTTTCAAGTTTTTTTCGTAATTCTGGGTCCTACAGTGTGATTTTCTCATTATCCACCTTTTTCAGGTTTTCTCGCCATATTTGGGGTCCTTCAGTGTGAGTTTTTAATTTTCAACTTTTTTCAGGGTTTCTTGCCATATTCTGGGTCCTACAGTGTGTATTTTTAATTTTCTACTTTTTTCAGGGTGTCTAGCCATATTCTGGGTCCTTCATTGTGAGTTTTTAATTTTACTTGTTTTTCTGGTTTTCTCGCCATATTCCAGGTCCGTCAATGTGAATTTTTAATTTTCCACGTTTTTCAGTATTACTCGCCATATTCTACGTAATACAGTGTGAATTTTTAATTTTCAACTTTTTTCATGGATTATCGCCATATTCTGTGTCCAAAAGTTTGAATTTTTAGTTTTTACGTATTTCAGGGTTTCTATGCATATTCTGGGTACTGCAGTGTGATTTTCTCATTTTCCACGTTTTTCAAGTTTTTACGTAATTCTGGGTCCTTCAGTGTGAGTTTATAATTTTCCTAGTTTTTCAGGATTTCTTGCCATATTCGGGGTCCTTCAGTGTGAATTTTTAATTTTCTCCGTTTTTTTTTCAGGTTTTTTCGTCATATTCTGGGTCTACAGTGTGATTTTGTCATTTCCATGTTTTTCAGGTGTTCTTGCCGTATTCCATGTCCTTTAGTGTGAATTTTTAATTTTTCACGTTTTTCAGTATTTCTTGCCATATTCTGGGTAATACAGTGTGAATTTTTAATTTTCCACTTTTTTCAGGGTTTCTTGCCATAATCTGGGTCCTACTGTGTGAATTTTTAATTTTCACTTTTTTCAGGGTTTCTTGGCATATTCTGGTTCCTGCAGTGTGATTTTCTCATTTTCCACGTTTTTCAAGTTTTTTCGTAATTCTGGGTCCTACAGTGTGATTTTCTCATTATCCACCTTTTTCAGGTTTTCTCGCCATATTTGGGTTCCTTCTCTGTGTGTTTTTAATTTTCTACTTTTTTCGGGTTTTCTCGCCATATTCGGGTGTCCTTCAGTGTAAAATATTAATTTTCTACTTTTTTCAGGTTTTCTCACCTTTTCCGATTCATTCAGTGTGAATTTTTAATATTCCACGTTTTTCAGGTTTTTTCGTCATATTCTGGGTCTACAGTGTGATTTTGTCATTTCCACGTTTTTCAGGTTTTCTTGCCGTATTCCATGTCCTTTAGTGTGAATTTTTAATTTTTCACGTTTTTCAGTATTTCTTGCCATATTCTGGATAATACAGTGTGAATTTTTAATTTTCCACTTTTTTCAGGGTTTCTTGCCATAATCTGGGTCCTACTGTGTGAATTTTTAATTTTCACCTTTTTCAGGGTTTCTTGGCATATTCTGGGTCCTGCAGTGTGATTTTCTCATTTTCCACGTTTTTCAAGTTTTTTCGTAATTCTGGGTCCTACAGTGTGATTTTTCTCATTATCCACCTTTTTCAGGTTTTCTCGCCATATTTGGGTTCCTTCTCTGTGAGTTTTTAATTTTCTACTTTTTTCAAGTTTTCTCGCCATATTCGGGTGTCCTTCAGTGTAAAATATTAATTTTCTACTTTTTTTCAGGTTTTCTCACCTTTTCCGATTCATTCAGTGTGAATTTTTAATATTCCACGTTTTTCAGGTTTTTTCGTCATATTCTGGGTCCTACAGTGTGATTTTCTCATTTCCACGTTTTTCAGGTTTTCTTGCCGTATTCCAGGTCCATCAGTGTGAATTTTAAATTTTCCCCGTTTTTCAGTATTTCTCACCATATTCTGGGTAATACAGTGTGAATTTTTAATTTTCACGTTTTTCAGGGTTTCTAGGCATATTCTGGGTCCTGCAATGTGATTATCTCATTTTCCACGTTTTCAAGTTTTTACGTAATTCTGGGTCCTTCACTGTGAGTTTATAATTTTCCTCGTTTTTCAGGATTTCTCGCCATATCCGGGGTCCTTCAGTGTGAATTTTTAATTTTCCACGTTTTTCAGGTTTTCTAGGCATATTCTGGGTCCTGCAGTGTGATTTTCTCATTTTCCACGTTTTTCAAGTTTTTACGTAATTCTGGGTCCTTCAGTGTGAGTTTATAATTTTCCTCGTTTTTCAGGATTTCTCGCCATATTCGGGGTCCTTCAGTGTGAAATTTTAATTTTCCACGTTTTTCACGTTTTTTGGTCATATTCTGGGTCTTACAGAATGATTTTGTCATTTTCACGTTTTTCAGGTTTTCTTGCAGTATTCCAGGTCCTTCAGTGTGAATTTTTAATTTTCCACGTTTTTCAGTATTTCTTGCCATATTGAGGGTAATACAGTGTGAATTTTTAATTTTCCACTTTTTTCATGGTTTCTTGCCATAATCTGGGTCCGACAGTGTGAATTTTTAATTTTCACCTTTTCAGGGTTTCTCGGCATACTCTGGGTCCTGCAGTGTGATTTTCTCATTTTCCTCGTTTTTCAAGTTTTTATGTAATTCTGGGTCCTACAGTATGATTTTCTCAATTTCCACTTTTTCAACTTTTCTCGCCATATTTGGGGTCCTTCTGTGTGAGTTTTTAATTTTCTATTTTTTTCAGGTTTAATCGCCATATTCGGGGTCCTTCAGTGTGAACATTTAATTTTCTACTTTTTAAGGTTTCTCTCCATATTCGGGGGTCCTTCAGTGTGAATTTTTAATTTTCTACTTTTTTCAGTTTTTCTCACCTATTCTGGGTCCTTCAATGTGAGTTTTTAATTTCCCTCGTTTTTCAAGTTTTCTCGCCATTTTCGGGGTGTTTCAGTGTGAATTTTTAATTTTCCACGTTTTTCAAGTTTTTTCGTTATATTCTGGGTCTTACAATGTTATTTTCTCATTTCCAGCTTTTTCAGGTTTTCTTGCCGTATTCCAGGTCCTTCAGTGTGAATTTTTAATTTTTCACGATTTTCAGTATTTCTCGCCATATTCTGGGTAATACAGTGTGAATTTTTAATTTTCCAATTTTTTCATGGTATCTCGCCATAATCTGGGTCAGACAGTGTGAATTTTTAATTTTCACCTTTTCAGGGTTTCTCTGCATATTCTGGGTCCTGCAGTGTGATTTTCTCATTTTCCAAGTTTTTCAAGTTTTTTCGTAATTCTGGGTCCTACAGTGTAATTTTCTCATTATCCACCTTTTTCAGGTTTTCTCGCCATATTTGGGGTCCTTCAGTTTGAGTTTTTAATTTTCCACTTTTTTCAGGGTTTCTCGCCATATTCTGGGTCCTACAGTGTGTATTTTTAATTTTCTACTTTTTCAGGTTTTCTCGCCATATTCGGGGTCCTTCAGTGTGAATTTTTAATTTTCCACGTTTTTCAGTATTTCTTGCCATATTGAGGGTAATACAGTGTGAATTTTTAATTTTCCACTTTATTTCATGGTTTCTTGCCATAATCTGGGTCCGACAGTGTGAATTTTTAATTTTCATCTTTTCAGGGTTTCTTGGCATACTCTGGGTCCTGCAGTGTGATTTTCTCCTTTTCCTCGTTTTTCAAGATTTTATGTAATTCTGGGTCCTACAGTATGATTTTCTCAATTTCCACTTTTTCAAGTTTTATCGCCATATTTGTGGTCCTTCTGTGTGAGTTTTTAATTTTCTATTTTTTTCAGGTTTAATCGCCATATTCGGGGTCCTTCAGTGTGAATATTTAATTTTCTACTTTTTTAAGGTTTCTCTCCATATTCGGGGGTCCTTCAGTGTGAATTTTTAATTTTCTACTTTTTTCAGTTTTTCTCACCTATTCTTGGTCCTTCAATGTGAGTTTTTATTTTTATTTTTTTTTATATTTTTATTACATATTTTCCTCAATTACATTTCCAATACTATCCCAAAAGTCCCCCATAGCGCCCCCCACTTCCCTACCCACCCATTCCCATTCTTTTGGCCCTGGCATTCCCCTATATTGGGGCATATAAAGTTTGCAAGTCCAATGGGCCTCTCTTTCCATTGATGGCCGACTAGACCATCTTTCGATACATATGCAGCTAGAGACAAGAGCTCCAGGGTTCTGGTTAGTACACCATGTTGTTCCAACAATAGGGTTGCAGATCCCTTTAGCTCCTTGGGTACTTTCTCTAGCTTCTCCATTGGGAGCCCTGTGATACATCCAATAGCTGACTGTGAACATCCACTCCTGTGTTTGCTAGGCCCCGGCATCGTCTCACAAGAGACAGCTATATTTGGGTCCTTTCAGCAAAATCTTGCTAGTGTATGCAATGGTGTCAGCGTTTAGAAGCTGATTATGGGACGGATCCCTGGATACAGCAGTCTCTAAATGGTCCATCCTTTCATCACAGCTACTAACTTTGTCTCTGTAACTCCTTCCCTGGGTGTTTTGTTCCCAATTCTAAGAAGGTGCACAGTGTCCACACTTTGGTCTTCATTCTTCTTGAGTTTCATGCGTTTATCAAATTGTATCTTATATCTTGGGTATCCTAAGTTTTGGGCTAATATCCACTTATCAATGAATACATATTGTGTGAGTTCTTTTGTGATTGTGTTACTTCACTCAAGATGATGCCCTCCAGGTCCATCCATTTGGCTAGGAATTTCATAAATTCATTCTTTTTAATAGCTGAGTAGTACTCCATTGTGTAAATGTACCATAATTTCTGTATCCATTCCTCTGTTGAGGGACATCTGGGTTCTTTCCAGCTTCTGGCTATTATAAATAGGGCTGCTATGAACATAGTGGAGCATGTGTCCTTTTTACCGGTTGGGACATCTTCTGGATATATGCCCAGGAGGGGTATTGCTGGATCCTCCGGTAGTACTATGTCCAATTTTCTGAGGAACCGCCAGACTGATTTCCAGAGTGGTTGTACAAGCTTGCAATCCCACCAACAATGGAGGAGTGTTCCTCTTTCTCCACATCCTCGCCAGCATCTGCTGTCACTTGAATTTTTGATCTTAGCCATTCTGACTGGTGTGAGGTGGAATCTCAGGGTTGTTTTGATTTGCATTTCCCTGATGATTAAGGATGTTGAACATTTTTTCAGGTGCTTCTCTTCCATTCGGTATTCCTCAGGTGAGAATTCTTTGTTCAGTTCTGAGCCCCATTTTTTAATGGGGTTATTTGACTTTCTGGAGTCCACCTTCTTGAGTTCTTTATATATATTGGATATTAGTCCCTTATCTGATTTAGGATAGGTGAAGATCCTTTCCCAATCTGTTGGTGGTTTTTTTTGTCTTATTGATGGTGTCTTTAGCCTTGCAGAAGCTTTGTAGTTTCATGAGGTCCCACTTGTCAATTCTCGATCTTACAGCACAAGCCATTACTGTTCTATTCAGGAATTTTTCCCCTGTGCCCATATCTTCAAGGCTTTTCCCCACTTTCTCCTCTATAAGTTTCAGTGTCTCTGGTTTTATGTGAAGTTCCTTGATCCACTTAGACTTGACCTTAGTACAAGGAGATAGGAATGGATCGATTCGCATTCTTCTACATGTTAACAACCAGTTGTGCCAGCACCATTTGTTGAAAATGCTGTCTTTCTTCCACTGGATGTTTTTAGCTCCCTTGTCGAAGATCAAGTGACCATAGGTGTGTGGGTTCATTTCTGGGTCTTCAATTCTATTCCATTGGTCTATTTGTCTGTCACTATACCAGTACCATGCAGTTTTTATCACAATTGCTCTGTAGTAGAGCTTTAGGTCCGGCATGGTGATTCCACCAGAGGTTCTTTTATCCTTGAGAAGAGTTTTTGCTATCCTAGGTTTTTTGTTATTCCAGATGAATTTGCAGATTGCACTTTCTAATTCGTTGAAGAATTCATTTGGAATTTTGATGGGGATTGCATTGAATCTGTAGATTGCTTTTGGCAAGATAGCCATTTTTACAATGTTGATCCTGCCAATCCATGAGCATGGGAGATCTTTCCATCTTCTGAGATCTTCTATAATTTCTTTCTTCAGAGACTTGAAGTTTTTATTATACAGATCTTTCACTTCCTTAGTTAGAGTCACGCCAAGATATTTTATATTATTTGTGACTATTGAGAAGGGTGTTGTTTCCCTAATTTCTTTCTCAGCCTGTTTATTCTTCGTGTAGAGAAAGGCCATTGATTTGTTTGAGTTAATTTTATATCCAGCTACTTCACCGAAGCTGTTTATCAGGCTTAGGAGTTCTCTGGTGGAATTTTTAGGGTCACTTATATATACTATCATATCATCTGCAAAAAGTGATATTTTGATTTCATCTTTTCCAATTTGTATCCCTTTGATCTCCTTTTGTTGTCGAATTGCTCTGGCTAGGACTTCAAGTACAATGTTGAATAGGTATGGAGAAAGTGGACAGCCTTGTCTAGTCCCTGATTTTAGAGGGATTGCTTCAAGCTTCTCACCATTTACTTTGATGTTGGCTACTGGTTTGCTGTAGATTGCTTTTATCATGTTTAGGTATGGGCCTTGAATTCCTGATCTTTCCAAGACTTTTATCATGAATGGGTGTTGGATCTTGTCAAATGCTTTTTCCGCATCTAACGAGATGACCATGTGGTTTTTGTCTTTGAGTTTGTTTATATACTGGATTACGTTGATGGATTTCCGTATATTGAACCATCCCTGCATCCCTGGGATGAAACCTACTTGGTCAGGATGGATGATTGTTTTGATGTGTTCTTGGATTCGGTTAGCAAGAACTTTATTGAGGATTTTTGCATCAATATTCATAAGGGATATTGGTCTGAAGTTTTCTATCTTTGTTGGGTCTTTTTGTGGTTTAGGTATCAGAGTAATTGTGGCTTCATAGAATGAGTTGGGTAGAGTACCTTCTGTTTCTATTTTGTGGAATAGTTTGTGAAGAACTGGGATTAGATCTTCTTTGAAGGTCTGATAGAACTCTGCACTAAACCCATCTGGTCCTGGGCTTTTTTTAGTTGGGAGACTATTAATGACTGCTTCTATTTCTTTGGGGGATATAGGGCTGTTTAGATCATTAACCTGATCTTGATTCAACTTTGGTACCTGGTATCTGTCTAGGAACTTGTCCATTTCATCCAGGTTCTCCAGTTTTGTTGAGTATAGCCTTTGGTAGAAGGATCTGATGGTGTTTTGGATGTCTTCAGGATCTGTTGTTATGTCTCCTTTTTCATTTCTGATTTTGTTAATTAGGATGCTTTCCCTGTGCCCTCTAGTGAGTCTGGCTAAGGGTTTATCTATCTTGTTGATTTTCTCAAAGAACCAGCTCCTTGATTGGTTGATTCTTTGAATAGTTTTTCTTGTTTCCACTTGGTTGATTTCACCCCTGAGTTTGATTATTTCCTGCCGTCTACTCCTCTTGGGTGAATTTGCTTCCTTTTGTTCTAGTGCTTTTAGGTGTGTTGTCAAGCTGCTAATGTGTGCTCTCTCTAGTTTCCTTTTGGAGGCACTCATAGCTATGAGTTTTCCTCTTAGAAATGCTTTCATTGCGTCCCATAAGTTTGGGTATGTTGTGGTTTCATTTTCATTGAACTCTAAAAAGTCCTTAATTTCTTTCTTTATTCCTTCCTTGACCAAGGTATCATTGAGAAGAGTGTTGTTCAGTTTCCACGTGAAGGTTGGCTTTCTATTATTTATTTTGTTATTGAAGATCAGCCTTAGTCCATGGTGATCTGATAGGATGCATGGGACAATTTCAATATTTTTATATCTGTTGAGGCCTGCTTTGTGACCAATTATGTGGTCAATTTTGGAGAAGGTACCATGAGGTGCTGAGAAGAAGGTATATCCTTTCGTTTTAGGATAGAATGTTCTGTAGATATCTGCCAGATCCATTTGATTCATAATTTCTCTTAGTTTCACTGTGTCCCTGTTTAGTTTCTGTTTCCATGATCTGTCCATTGGTGAAAGTGGTGTGTTGAAGTCTCCCACTATTATTGTATGAGGTGCAATGTGTGCTTTGAGATTTACTAAAGTTTCTTTAATGAATGTGGCTGCCTTTGTATTTGGAGCATAGATATTCAGGATTGATAGTTCCTCTTGGAGGATTTTACCTTTGATGAGTATGAAGTGTCCCTCCCTGTCTTTTTTAATGACTTTGGGTTGGAAGTCAATCTTATCAGATATTAGAATGGCTACTCCAGCTTGTTTCTTCATGCCATTTGCTTGGAAAATTGTTTTCCAGCCTTTCATTCTGAGGTAGTGTCTATCCTTTTCTCTGAGATGAGTTTCCTGTAAGCAGCAAAATGTTGGGTCTTGTTTGTGTAGCCAGTTTGTTAGTCTATGTCTTTTTATCGGGGAGTTGAGTCCATTGATATTAAGAGATATTAAGGAAAAGTAATTGTTGTTTCCTGTTATTTTTGTTGTTAAAGTTGGCATTCTGTTCTTGTGGCTGTCTTCTTTTAGGTTTGTTGAGGGATTACCTTCTTGTTGTTTCTAGGGCGTGGTTCCTGTCCTTGTATTGGTTTTTTTCTGTTATTATCCTTTGAAGGGCTGGATTCGTGGAGAGATAATGTGTGAATTTGGTTTTGTCGTGGAATACTTTGGTTTCTCCATCTATGTTAATTGAGAGTTTGGCTGGGTATAGTAGCCTGGGCTGGAATTTGTGTTCTTTTAGTGTCTGTATAACATCCGTCCAGGATCTTCTGGCTTTCATAGTCTCTGGTGAAAAATCTGGTGTAATTCTGATAGGCTTGCCTTTATATGTTACTTGGCCTTTTTCTCTTACTGCTTTTAGTATTCTATCTTTATTTAGAGCATTTGTTGCTCTGATTATTATGTGTCGGGAGGTATTTCTTTTCTGGTCCAGTCTATTTGGAGTTCTGTAGGCTTCTTGTATGTTCATGGGCATCTCTTTCTTTAGATTTGGGAAGTTTTCTTCTATAATTTTGTTGAAGATGTTTGCTGGTCCTTTGAGTTGAAAATCTTCATTCTCATCCACTCCTATTATCCGTAGGTTTGGTCTTCTCATTGTGTCCTGTATTTCTTGGATGTTTTGAGTTAGGATCTTTCTGCATTTTACATTTTCCTTGATTGTTGTGCCGATGTTCTCTATGGAATCTTCTGCACCTGAGATTCTCTCTTCCATCTCTTGTATTCTGTTGCTGATGCTCGTATCTATGGTTCCAGATTTCTTTCCTAGGGTTTCTATCTCCAGTGTTGCCTCATTTTGGGTTTTCTTTATTGTGTCTACTTCCCTTTTTAGGTCTAGTATGGTTTTGTTCATTTCCATCATCTGTTTGGATGTGTTTTCCTGTTTTTCTGTAAGGACTTCTACCTGTTTGATTATGTTATCGTGTTTTTCTTTAAGGATTTGTAACTCTTTAGCAGTGTTCTCCTGCAATTCTTTAAGGGATTTTTGTGCTTTCTCTTTATTGTCTTCTGCCTGTTTAGCAGTGTTCTCCTGCATTTCTTTAAGTGTGTTATTAAAGTCCTTCTTGAAGTTCTCTATCATCATCAGGAGATATGCTTTTAGATCTGTGTCTAGCTTTTCCGGTGTGTTGGGGTGCCCTGGACTGGGCAAAGTGGGGGTGCTGGGTTCTGATGATGGTGAGTGGTCTTGGTTTCTGTTAGTAAGATTATTACGTTTACCTTTCGCCATCTGGTAATCTCTGGGGTTAGTTGTTATCGTTGTCACTGTTTAAAGATTGGAGCAGAAGCTGTGTTCCACTCACCAGCAGTCTCTAAATCCTGCGGCGGGGGTCGTGGGTAGCTGACGGTACCCCGGTGCTGGTCCAGCCAGAAGAGGCCTGTGGTCCTACTCAGGCCGTTTTTCTGCTTCCCTAACTAATGCAGTCTCTGGTCCCGCGTGCAATTGGATTGGAGCAGAAGCTGTGTTCCACTCTCCAGAAGTCTTAAGATCCTGTGGTGGGTGTTGTGGGTAGCTGGTGAGTGTCAGCCGACCCTGCGCCCCAGCTGCCCCGGTGCTTTTCTGACCGGAAGAGGGTTGTGGCCCTATGTAGGCCGGATTTCTCTCTCCCCAACCAGAGCAGTCTCAGGTCCCGCGTGATTGGACTGGAACGGAAGCTGTGTTCCACTCACCAGCAGTCCCAAAATCCTGCGGCGGGGGTCGTGGGTAGCTGGCGGGTGTCAGGCAACCCTGCGCTCCAGCTACCCCGGCGCTGATCCGGCCGGATGAGGCCTGTGGCCCTACTCAGGCCGGTTTCTGCTTCCCTAACTAATGCAGTCTCAGGTCCCGTGCAATTGGATTGGAGCTGAAGCTGTGTTCCACTCACCAGCAGTCCCAAAATCCTGCGGCGGGGGTCGTGGGTAGCTGGCGGGTGTCAGGCAACCCTGCGCTCCCGCTACCCCGGCGCTGATCCGGCCGGATGAGGCCTGTGGCCCTACTCAGGCCGGTTTCTGCTTCCCTAACTAATGCAGTCTCAGGTCCCTCGCAATTGGATTGGAGCAGAAGCTGTGTTCCACTCACCAGCAGTCCCAAAATCCTGCGGCGGGGGTTGTGGGTAGCTGGCGGGTGTCAGGCAACCCTGCGCTCCCGCTACCCCGGCGCTGATCCGGCCAGATGAGGCCTGTGGCCCTACTCAGGCCGGTTTCTGCTTCCCTAACTAATGCAGGGATTTTCGGGGTTTCTCACCATATTCTGTGCCCTACACTGTGAATTTTCAATTTTCCAAGTTTTTCAGTGTTTCTCGCCATATTCAGTGTGAATTTTTAATTTTCCACTTTTTTCATGATTTATCACCATATTGTGGGTCCGACAGTGTGAATTATTAATTTTCACGTTTTTCAGGGTTTTTGGGCATATTCTGGGTCCTGCAGTGTGATTTTCTCATTTTCCACCTTTTTCAGATTTTTTCGCCATATTCGGGGTCCTTCAGTGTGAGTTTTTAATTTTCTACTTTTTTCAGGGTTTCTCGGCATATTCTGGGTCCTACAGTGTGATTTTCTCGTTTTCGAACTTTTTCAAGTTTTTTCGCAATTCTGTGTCCTACAGTGTGATTTTCAAATTTTCCAACTTTTTCAGGTTTTCTCGCCATATTCTGTGTCCTACAGTGTAATATTCCCAGTTTCCACCCTTTTCAGGTTTATTTGCCTTGTTCTGGGTCCTTCTGTTTGAGTTTTTAATTTTCTACTTTTTTCTGGTTTTCTCGCCATATTCTGGGTACTATAGTGTGATTTTCTCATTTTCCATATTTTTCAGGTTTTTTTGGCCTATTTTGGGTCCTTCAGTGTGAGTTTTTAATTTTCCACTTGTTTCAGTGTTTCTTGGCATATTCTGGTCCTATTGTGTAAATTTTTAATTTTCCACATTTTTCAGTGTTTCTTGCCATACTCTGGGTCCTACAGGTTGAATATTTAATTTTTCAGGTTTTTTCAGGTTTTTTCGTCATATTCTGGATCTTACAGTGTGATTTTCTCATTTCCACATTTTTCAAGTTTTCTTGCCATATTGCAGGTCCTTCAGTGTGAATTTTTAATTTTCCACGTTTTTCAGTTTTCTCGCCATATTCTGGGTAATACAGTGTGAATTTTTAATTTTCCACTTTTATCATGGTTTCTCGCCATATTCGAGGTCCTTCAGTGTGAGTTTTTAATTTTCTACTTTTTTAGGGTTTGTTGCCATATTCTGGGTCCTACAGCGTGTATGTTTAATTTTCCACGTTTTTCAGGGTTTCTAGGAATATCCTGGGTCCTGCAGTGTGATTTTCTCATTTTCGTTGTTTTTCAAGTTTTTTCGCAATTTTGGGTCCTACAGTGTGATTTTCTCATTTTCCAACTTTTCCAGGTTTTCTCGCCATATTCTGCGTCCTACATTGTAAATTTTAAATTTTCCACGTTTTTCAATGTTTCTTGCCATATTCTGGGTCCTACAGTGTGAATTTTTAATTTTAAACGGTTTTAAGTTTTTTCATCATATTCTGGGTCCTACAGGGTGATTTTCTCATTTTCCAAATTTTTCAGTTTTTCTCGGCATATTCTGGGTCCGACAGTGTGAATTTTTAATTTTCACGTTTTTCGGGATTTCTCAGCATATTCTGGGTCCTGCAGTGTGATTTTTTTCATTTCCACGTTTTTGAAGTTTTTTTTCATAATTCTGGGAACTACAGTGTGATTTTCTCATTTTCCACCTTTTTCAAGTTTTTTTTTTTAGCAATTTTGGGTCCTACAGTGTGATTATTCTCATTTTCCACCTTTTTCAGGTTTTCTGGCCATTTTCCAGGTCCTCTCAGTGAGTTTTTAATTTTCTACTTTTTTCAAGGTTTCTCGCCATATTCTGGGTCCTACAGCATGTATTTTTAATTTTCCATGTTTTTCAGGGTTTTTTTGGTCATAATCTGGGTCCTACAGTGTGATTTTCTCATTTCCACATTTTTCAGGTTTTCTTGCCATATTGCAGGTCCTTCAGTGTAAATTTTTACTTTTCCTCGTTTTTAAGTATTTCTAGTCATATTCTGGGTAATACAGTGTGAATTTTAAATTTTCCACTTTTTTCATGGTTTCTCGACATATTCTGGGTCCTACAGTGTGAATTTTTAATTTTCACGTTTTTCAGGGTTTCTCAGCATATTCTGGTTCCTGCAGTGTGATTTTCTCATTTCCACGTTTTTGAAGATTTTTCGTAATTCTGGGTCCAACAGTGTGATTTTCTCATTTTCAACCTTTTTCAGGTTTGCGCGCCATATTCGGGGTCCTTTTGTGTGAGTTTTTTAATTTCTACTTTTTTCAGGGTTTCTCTCTATATTCTGGGTCGTATAGTGTGATCTTTTAATTTTGAACGTTTTTAAGTTCTTTTTTCGTCATATTCTGGGTCCTACAGTGTGATTTTCTCATTCATGACGTTTTTCAAGTTTTTTTTTCCACACTTTTGGTTCCTACAGTGTGATTATTCTCAGTTTCCAACTTTTTCAGGTTTTCTCGGCATATTCTGGGTCCTACAGTGTGAATTTTTAATTTTCCATGTTTTTCAAGGTGTCTTGCCATATTCTGGTCCTATAGTGTAAATTTTTAATTTTCCATATTTTTCAGTTTTTCTCGCCATATCCTGGGTACTACAGTGTTAATATTTAATTTTCCATGTTTTTCCGGTTTCCTCGCCATATTCTGGTTCCTTCAGTGTGAGTTTTTAATTTTCCTCGTTCTTCAGGTTTTCTCACCATATTCAATGTCCTTCCGTGTGAATTTTTAATTTTCCACGTTTTTCAGTTTTTTTCATCATATTCTGGATTCTTCAGTGTGATTTTCTCATTTTCCTCGTTTTTCAATTTGTTTCGTAATTCTGGGTCCTACAGTGTGATTTTCTCATTTTCCACCTTTTTCAGGTTTTCTCACCATATTAGGAGTCCTTCAGTGTGAGATTTTAATTTTTACCTTTTCAGGGATTCTCGCCCTATTCTGGGTCCTACAGTGTGAATTTTTAATTTTAAATGTTTTTAAGTTTTTTCGTCATATTCTGGGTCCTACAATGTGAATTTTTTAATTTTCACGTTTTTCAGGGTTTCTCGGCATATTCTGGGTTCTTCAGTGTGAGTTTTTAATTTTCCTCCTTTTCCAGGTTTTCTCGCCATATTCCGGGTCCTTCAGTGTGAATTTTTAATTCCAGGTTTTTCAGGCTTTTTCGTCATATTCTTGGTCCTACAGTGTGATTTTCTTATTTCCACGTTTTTCAGGTTTTCTTGCCATATTTCAGGTCCTTCAGTGTGAATTTTTAGTTTTCTTCGTTTTTCAGTATTTCTCACCATATTCTGGGTAATACAGTGTGAATTTTTAATTTTCCACTTTTTTCAAGGTTTCTGGACATATTCTGGGTCGGACAGTGTGAATTTTTAATTTTCACGTTTTTCAGGGTTTCTAGGCATATTCTCGGTCCTGCAGTGTGATTTTCTCATTTTCCACGTTTTTCAAGTGTTTTCGTAATTCTGGTTCCTACAGTGTGATTTTCTCATTTTCCACCTTTTTCAGGTTTTCTTGCCACATTTTGGGTCCTTCACTGTGCGTTTTTAATTTTCTCCTTTTTTTCAAGGTTTCTCTCCATATTCTGGGTCCTTCAGTGTGAAATTTTAATTTTCATGTTTTTCAGGGTTTCTCTGCATATTCTGGGTCCTGCAGTGTGATTTTCTCATTTTCCACGTTTTTCAAGTTTTTTCGTAATTCTGGGTCCTACAGTGTGATTTTCACATTTTCCACCTTTTTCAGGCTTTCTCGCCATATTTGGGGTCCTTCAGTGTGAGTTTTTAATTTTTGACTTTTTTCAGGTTTTCTTGCCATATTCTGGGTCCTTCAGTGTGAGTATTTAATTTTCCTTGTTTTTCAGGTTTTCTCGTCATATTCTGGATCCTTCATTGTGAGTTTTTAATTTTCCATGTTTTTCAGGTTTTCTCGCCATATTCCGGGTCCTTCAGTGTGAATTTTTAATTTTCCACGTTTTTCAGGTTTTTTCGTCATATTCAGGGTCCTACAGTGTGATTTTCTAATTTCCACGTTTTTAAGGTTTTCTTGCCATATTCCAGGTCCTTCACTGTGAATTTTTAAATTTCCACGTTTTTCAGTATTTCTCCCCATATTCTGGGTAATACAGTGTGAATTTTTAATTTTCCACATTTTTCATGGTTTCTTGCCATATTCTGGGTCCAACAGTGTGAATTTTTAATTTTCACGTTTTTCATTGTTTCTCGGCATATTCTGGGTCCTACAGTGTGATTTTCTCATTTTCGACGTTTTTCATGTTTTTTGTTTTGTTTTGTTTTTTTTTTTTGTTTTGTTTTTTTTTTTTTTTTTTTTTTTTGCAATTCTGGTTACTCCAGTGTGTTTATACTCATTTTCCACCTTTTTCAGGTTTTCTCGCCAAATTAGGGGTCCTTCAGTGTGTTTTTAATTTTCTACTTTTTTCAGTGTTTCTCGCCATAATCTGGGTCCTACAGAGTGTATTTTTAATTTTCCTACTTTTTCAGGGTTCTTCGCCATATTCTGGGTCCTACAGTGTGATTTTCTCATTTACGATGTTTTTCAAGTTTTTCGTAATTCTGGGTCCTACAGTGTAATTATTCTCATTTTCCAACTTTTTCAGGTTTTCTGGGCATATTCTGGGTCCTACAGTGTGAAATTTAATTTTCACGTTTTTCAGGGTTTCTACGCTTATTCTGAGTCCTGCAGTGTGATTTTCTCATTTTCCTCGTTTTTCAAGTTTTTTCGTTATTCTGGGTCCTACAATGTGATTTTCTTATTTTCCACCTTTTTCAGGTTTTCTCGCCATATTAGGGGTCCTTCAGTGTCAGATTTTAATTTTTACTTTTTCAGGGTTTCTTGCCATATTCTGGGTCCTGCAGTGTGAATTTTTAATTTTAAACGTTTTTATGTTTTTTTCGTCATATTCTGGGTCCTACAGTGTGATTTTATCATTTTCCAACTTTTTCAGGTTTTCTTGGCATATTTTGGGTCCAACAGTGTGAATTTTTAATTTTCACGTTTTTTCAGGGTTTCTAGGCATATTCTGAGTCCTGCAGTGTGATTTTTTCATTTCCACGTTTTTTAAGTTTTTTCGTATTTCTGGGAACTCCAGTGTGATTTTCTCATTTTCCAAATTTTTCATGTTTTTTAGCACTTCTGGGTGCTACAGTGTGATTATTCTCATTTTCCACATTTTTCAGGTTTTCTGGCCATTTTCCTGGACCTCTCTCTGACTTTTTAATTTTCTACTTTTTTCAGAGTTTCTCGCCATATTCTGGGTCCATCAGTGTGAGTTTTTAATTTTCCAAGTTTTTCAGGTTTTTTCTTCATATTCTGGGTCTTCCAGTGTGATTTTCTCATTTCCACGTTTTTCAGGTTTTCTTGCCATATTGCAGGTCCTTCAGTGTGAATTTTTAATTTTCCTCGTTTTTCAGTATTTCTCGACATATTCTGGGTAATACAGTGTGAATTTTTAATTTTCCACTTTTTTCATGTTTTCTCAACATATTCTGGTTCCGACAGTGTGAATTTTTAATTTTCCACGTTTTTCAGGGTTTCTCAGCATATTCTTGGTCCTGCAGTGTGATTTCCTCATTTCCACGTTTTTGAAGTTTTTTCATAATTCTGGGTCCTACAGTGTAATTTTCTCATTTTCCACTTTTTCAGGTGTTCGCGCCATATTCGGGGTCCTTTGTGTGAGTTTATTAATTTCTACTTTTTTCAGGGTTTCTCACCATATTCTGTGTAGTAGAGTGTGAAATTTAAATTCTCCACATTTTTCATTGTTTCTGGCCATATTCTGGGTCGTACAATGTGAATTTTTAATTTTAAACGTTTTTAAGTTTTTTTTCATCATATTCTGGGTCCTACAGTGTGAATTTGAAATTTCCATGTTTTTCAATGTTTCTTGCCATATTCTTGTCCTACAGTATGAATTTTTGATTTTCCATAATTTTCAGTGTTTCTCTCCATATCCTGGGTCCTACAGTGTTAATACTTAATTTTCCATGTTTTTCAGGTTTTCTTGCCATATTCTGTGTCCTTCAGTGTTAATTTTTAATTTTCATGTTTTTCTGGGTTTCTTGGCATATTCTGGGTCCTGCAGTGTGATTTTCTCATTTTCCACATTTTTCAAGTTTTTTCGCAATTCTGTGTCCTACCATGTGATTTCTAATTTTCCACCTTTTTCAGGTTTTCTCGCCATATTTGGGTCCTTCAGTGTGAATTTTTAATTTTCCACGTTTTTCAGTATTTCTCGCCATATTCTGGGTAATACAGTGTGAATTTTTAATTGTCCACTTTTTAATGGTTCCTCGAGATAATCTGGGTCCGACAGTATGAATTTTTAATTTTCAAGTTTTCCAGGTTTTCTCGGATTATTCTGGGTCCTGCAGTGTAATTTTCTCATTTTCGACGTTTTTCAATTTTTTTCGTAATTCTGGGTCCTACACTGTGTCTTATCATTTTCCACCCTTTTCATGTTTTTCGCCGTATTCGGGGTCCTTTAATGTGAGTTTTTAATTTTCTACTTTGTTCAGGGTTTCTCGCCATATTCTGGGTCCTACAGTGTGATTTTCACATTTTCCAACTTTTTCAGGTTTTCTAGGCATATTCTAGGTCTTCAGTGAGAGTTTTTAATTTTTTACTTTTTTCAGGGTTTCTCGCCCTATTCTGTGCCCTACAGTGTGAATTTTAAATTTTCCACGGTTTTCAGGGTTTTTCGCCATTTTCTGGTTCCTATAGTGTGAATTTTTAATTTTTTCACGTTTTCAAGTAATTTTTGTTTTATTCAGGGTCCTACTGTGTGATTTTCTCATTTTCCACCTTTTTCAGTTTTTCTCGGCATATTCGGGGTCCTTCAGTGTGAGTTTTTAATTTTCTACTTTTTTCAGGTTTTCTCGCCATATTCTGGATACTACAGCCTGTATTTTTCATTTTCCACGTTTTTCAGGGTTTCTCGGCCTATTCAGGGTCCTACCATGTGAATTTTTAATTTTCCACGTTTTTAAGTTTTTTTCGTCATAATCTGGGTCCTACAGTGTGAATATTTAATTTTCCATTTTTTTCAGTTTTCTCGCCATATTCTGTTTCCGACAGTTTGAATTTTTAATTTTCACGTTTTTCAGGGCTTCTCTGCATATTCAGGGTCCTACAGTGTCGTTTTCCTCATTTTCTATTTTTTCAGGGTTTTTCGCCATATTGTGTCCTACACCGTATATTTGTGTATTTTTAATTTTCCATGTTTTTCAGGGTTTCTAGGCATATTATGGTTCCTACAGTGTGATTTTCTCATTTTCCCAGTTTTTCAAGCTTTTTCGCAATTCTGGGTCCTACAGTGTGAATTTCTCATTTTCCACCTTATTCAGGGTTTCTTGCCATATTCTAGGTCCTTCGATGAGAGTTTTTAATTTTTCAATTTTTTTAAGGTTTTCTCGCCATATTCCAGGTCCTACAGTGTGAGTTTTTTATTTTGCAGGATTTTTCATTATATTCCAGTTCCTTCAGTGTGAATTTTTAATTTTCCACGTTTTTCAGGGTTTCCCAACATATTTTGGGTCCTACAGATGAATTTTTAATTTTCCACGTTTTTCAGGGTTTCTTGCCATATTCCAGGTCTTTTTGAGTGAGTTGTTAATTTTCCCCGTTTTTCAAGTTTATTCGGAATTCTGGGTCCTACAGTGTGATTATTCTCATTTTCCACTTTTCTCAGGTTTAATTTTCTACGTTTTTCAGGGTTTCTTGGCATATACTGTGTCCTACAGTGTGATTTTCTCATTTTCTACCTTTTTCAGGTTTTCTCGCCATATTCGAGGTCCTTCAGTGTGAATTTTTAATTTTCTACTTTCTTCAGAGTTTCTCACCATATTCTGAGTCCTACAGTGTGAATATTAAATTTTCCACGTTTTTAAGGGTTTCTCGCAATATTCTGGGTCCTACAATGTGATTTTCTCATTTTCCACCTTTCTCAGGATTTCTCCCCATATTCTGGGTCCTACAGCGTGTATTTTTAATTTTCCACGTTTTTCAGGGTTTCTTGCCATATTCCAGGTCTTTCTGAGTGAGTTGTTAATTTTCCCCGTTTTTCAAGTTTATTCGGAATTCTGGGTCCTACAGTGTGATTATTCTCATTTTCCACCTTTTTCAGGGTTTCTTGCCATATTCTAGGTCCTTCAGTGTGAGTTTTTAATTTTCTACTTTTTTCAGGGTTTCTTGCCATATTCTAGGTCCTTCAGTGGGAGTTTTTACTTTTCCAATTTTTTCAGGTTTTCTCGCCATATTCCAGATCCTTGAGTGTGAGTTGTTAATTTCCATGTTTTTCAGGTTTTCTCGCCATATTCGGGTTCCTTCACTGTGAGATTTTAATTTTCTACTTTTTTCAGGGTTTCTCGTAAATTTCTGGTTCCTACAGCGTGTATTTTTAATTTTTCACGTTTCTCAGGGTTTCTTGGCATATTCTGTGTCCTACAGTGTCAATTTTTAATTTTAAACGTTTTTACGTTTTTTTCGTCATATTCTGGGTTCTACAGTGTGAATTTTTAATTTTCCACGTTTTTCAAGGTTTCTTGCCATATTCTGGTCCTACAGTGTGAATTTTTAATTTTCCAAGTTTTTAGTGTTTCTTGCCATATTCTGGGTCCTACAGTGTGAATATTAATTTTCCATGTTTTTCAAGGTTTCTCCCCATATTCTGGTCCTACATCGTGTATTTTTAATTTTTCACGTTTTTCAGGGTTTCTCTGCATATTCTGGGTACTACAGTGTGATTTTCACATTTTTGACGTTTATCAAGTTTTTTCGCCATTCTGTTTCCTACAGTGTGATTTTCTCATTTTCCACTTTTCTCAGGTTTAATTTTCTACGTTTTTCAGGGTTTCTTGGCATATACTGTGTCCTACAGTGTGATTTTCTCATTTTCTACCTTTTTCAGGTTTTCTCGCCATATTCGAGGTCCTTCAGTGTGAATTTTTAATTTTCTACTTTCTTCAGGGTTTCTCACCATATTCTGAGTCCTACAGTGTGAATATTAAATTTTCCACGTTTTTAAGGGTTTCTCACAATATTCTGGGGTCCTACAATGTGATTTTCTCATTTTCCACCTTTCTCAGGTTTTCTCCCCATATTCTGGGTCCTACAGCGTGTATTTTTAATTTTCCACGTTTTTCAGGGTCTTGGCATATTCTGAGTCCTACAGTGTGATTTACTCATTTTCCAACTTTTTCAGGTTTTCTCGGCATATTCTGGGTTCTACAGTGTGAATTTTTAATTTTACACGTTAATCAGGTTTTCTCGCCATATTCTGGGTCCTTCAGTGGAGTTTTTAATTTTCCTCATTTTTCAGGTTTTCTCGCCATATTCCTGGTCCTTCAGTGTGAATTTTTAATTTTCCACGTTTTTCAGTATTTCTCGCCATAATCTGCTTCTGACTGCAAATATTTAATTTTCACGTTTTTCAGGGTATCTAGGCACATTCTGGGTCCTGCAGTGTGATTTTCTCATTTTCCACGTTTTTCAAGTTTTTCGTAATTCTGGGTCCTACAGTGTGATTTTCTCATTTTCCACTTTTTTCAGGTTTTCTCGCCATATTTGGGGTCCTTCAGTGTGAGTTTTTAATTTCCTATTTTTCAGGGTTTCTCACCATAATCTGGGTCCTATGGCGTGTATTTTTAATTTTCCACGTTTGCAGGGTTTCTCAACATATTCTGGGTCCTACAGTTTGATTTTCTTTTTTTTGTCATTTTTCAAGTTTTATCGCAATTCTGGTTCCTACAGTTTGATTATTCTCATTTTCAACCTTTTTCAGGTTTTCTCGCCATATTTGGGGTCCTTCAGTGTGAGTTTTTAATTTTCAACTTATTTCAGGGTTTCTCGCCATATTCTGGGTCCTTCAGTGTGAGTTTTTATTTTTACTCGTTTTTCAGGTTTTCTCGCCTTATTCCGGGGTTTTAGTGTGCATTTATAATTTTCCAAGGTTTCTCGCCATATTCTGTGTCTGAAAGTTTGAATTTTTAATTTTCAGGTTTTTCAGGGTTTCTCTGCATATTCTGGGTCCTTCAGTGTTATTTTCTCATTTTCAAAGTTTTTCTAGTTTTTTCGTTATTCTGGGTCCTACAAAGTGATTTTTGGATTTTCCAACTTTGTCAGGTTTTCTCGCCATATTTGGGGTCCTTCAGTGTGAGTTTTTAATTTTCCTCGTATTTCAGGTTTTCACACCATATTTCGGGTCCTTCAGTGTGAATTTTTAATATTCCATGTTTTTCAGATATTTTTCGTCATATTCTGTGTCCTATAGTGTGATTTTCTCATTTCGACGTTTTTCAGGTTTTCTTGCCGTATTTCAGGTCCTTCAGTGTGAATTTTTAATTTTCCACGTTTTTCAGTATTTCTCGCCATACTCTGGGTAATACAGTGTGAGTTTTAAATTTTCCACTTTTTTTTTCATGGTTTCTCGCCATAATCCATGTCCTACAGCGTGTATTTTTAATTTTCCACGTTTTCAGCGTTTCTAGCCATATTCTGGGTCCTTCAGTGTGAGTTTTTATTTTTTATTCGTTTTTCAGGTTTTCTCACCATATTCCAGGTCCTTCAGTGTGCATTTATAATTTTCCAATTTTTCATGGTTTCTCGCCATATTCTATGTCCGTAAGTGTGAAATTTTAATTTTCAGGTTTTTCAGGGTTTCTCTGCATATTCTGGGTCCTTCAGTGTTATTTTCTCATTTTCCAAGTTTTTCTAGTTTTTTCGTAATTCTGGGTCCTACAGTGTGATTTTCTCATTTTCCAACTTTGTCAGGTTTTCTTGCCATATTTGGGGTCCTTCAGTGTGAGTTTTTAATTTTCCTCGTTTTTCAGGTTTTCACTCCATATTCCGGGTCCTTCAGTGTGAATTTTTAATATTCCACGTTTTTCAGCTTTTTTTCGTCATATTCTGTGTCCTACAGTGTGATTTTCTCATTTCGACGTTTTTCAGGTTTTCTTGCCGTATTCCAGGTCCTTCAGTGTGAATTTTAATTTTCCACGTTTTTTTCAGTATTTCTTGCCATACTCTGGGTAATACAGTGTGAGTTTTAAATTTTCCACTTTTTTCATGGTGTCTCGCCATAATCTGGGTCCTACAGCGTGTATTTTTAATTTTCCACGTTTTCAGCGTTTCTCGACATATTCTGGGTCCTACAGTGTGATTTTCTCATTTTCGAAAATTTTCAAGTTTTTTTGCAATTCTGGGTCCTGCAGTGTGATTGTTCTCATTTTCCACCTTTTTCAGGTTTTCTCGCCATATTCGGGGTCCTACATTGTGTATTTTTAAGTTTCAACTTTTTTCAGGTTTTCTCGCCATATTCTGGGTCCTTCAGTGTGAGTTTTTAATTTTCTTCCTTTTTCAGGTTTTCTAGCCATATTCCGGGTCCTTCAGTGTGAATTTTTAATATTCCACGTTTTTCAGGTTTTTTCGTCATATTCTGGGTCCTACAGTGTGATTTTCTCATTTTCCACCTTTTTCAGGTTTTCTCCCCTTATTCTGGGTCCTTCAGTGTGAGTTTTTAATTTTCTTCCTTTTTCAGGTTTTCTCGCCATATTCTGGGTCCTTCAGTGTGAGTTTTTAATTTTCCTCGTTTTTCAGGTTTTCTCGCCATATTCCTGGTTCTTCAGTGTGAATTTTTAATTTTCCACGTTTTTCAGTATTTCTCGCCATATTCTGGGTAATACAGTGTGAATTTTTAATTGTCCACTTTTCATGGTTTCTCGCCATAATCTGCTTCTGACTGTGAATATTTAATTTTCACGTTTTTCAGGGTTTCTAGGCATATTCTGGGTCCTGCAGTGTGATTTTCTGATTTTCCACGTTTTTCAAGTTTTTCGTAATTCTGGGTCCTACAGTGTGATTTTCTCATTTTCCACTTTTTTCAGGTTTTCTTGCCATATTTGGGGTCCTTCAGTGTGAGTTTTTAATTTTCTACTTTTTTCAGGGTTTCTCGCCATAATCTGGGTCCTATAGTGTATATTTTTAATTTTCCACGATTTCAGGGTTTCTCGACATATTCTGGGTCCTACAGTTTGATTATTCTCATTTTCAACCTTTTTCAGGTTTTCTCGCCCTATTTGGGGTCCTTCAGTGTGAATTTTTAATTTTCTACGTTTTTCAGTATTTCTCGCCATACTCTGGGTAATACAGTGTGAGTTTTAAATTTTCAACTTTTTTTTCATGGTTTCTCGCCATAATCTGTGTCCTACAGCGTGTATTTTTAATTTTCCACGTTTTCAGCGTTTCTAGCCATATTCAGGGTCCTTCAGTGTGAGTTTTTATTTTTCCTCGTTTTTTAGGTTTTCTCGCCATATTCCAGGTCCTTCAGTGTGATTTTTTAATTTTCCACGTTTTGCAGGGTTTTTCGTAATATTCTGGGTCTTACATTGTGATTTTTCTCATTTTCTACCTTTTTCAGGTTTTCTCGCCATATTTGGGTTCCTTCAGTGTTAGTTTTTACTTTTCTAATTTTTCAGCGTTTTTCGACCTATTTTGTGTCCTACAGCGTGTATTTTTAATTTTCACGTTTTTCAGGGTTTCACGGCATATTCTTTGTCCTACAGTGTGATTTTCTCATTTTCCACGTTTTTCAATTTTTTTTTTTGCAAATCTGGGTCCTACAGTGTGATCATTCTCATTTTACAAATTTTTCAGGTTTTCTCGCCTATTTGGGGTCCTTCCGTGTGAGTTTTTAATTTTCTACTTTTTTCGGGGTTTCTCCCCATATTCTGGGTCCTACAGCTTGTATTTTTAATTTTCTACTTTTTTTCAGGTTTTCTCAACATATTCTGTGTCCCTCAGTGTGAGATTTTAATTTTCCTCATTTTTCAGGTTTTCTCACCATATTCTGTGTCCCTCAGTGTGAGTTTTTAATTTTCCTCATTTTTCAGGTTTTCTTGCCATATTCCGGGTCCTTCAGTGTTAATTTTTAATTTTCCACGTTTTTCAGGTTTTTTGGTCATATTCTGGGTCCTACAGTGTGATTTT
>NW_028227291.1:2447608-2472525 GCF_978045245.1 Mus caroli | reverse complement strand
CTACACTGTGCATTTCGTCTAATGCGGGTTTTTCAGTAAATTCTAAGTTTTTCAGTGCAACTCACTCATATACAATGTACTACACTGTGCATTTCGTCTAATGCGGGTTTTTCAGTAAATTCTAAGTTTTTCAGTGCAACTCACTCATATACAATGTACTACACTGTGCATTTCGTCTAATGCGGGTTTTTCAGTAAATTCTAAGTTTTTCAGTGCAACTCACTCATATACAATGTACTACACTGTGCATTTCGTCTAATGCGGGTTTTTCAGTAAATTCTAAGTTTTTCAGTGCAACTCACTCATATACAATGTACTACACTGTGCATTTCGTCTAATGCGGGTTTTTCAGTAAATTCTAAGTTTTTCAGTGCAACTCACTCATATACAATGTACTACACTGTGCATTTCGTCTAATGCGGGTTTTTCAGTAAATTCTAAGTTTTTCAGTGCAACTCACTAATATACAATGTACTACACTGTGCATTTGTCTAATGCGGGTTTTTCAGTAAATTCTAAGTTTTTCAGTGCAACTCACTCATATACAATGTACTACACTGTGCATTTCGTCTAATGCGGGTTTTTCAGTAAATTCTAAGTTTTTCAGTGCAACTCACTCATATACAATGTACTACACTGTGCATTTCGTCTAATGCGGGTTTTTCAGTAAATTCTAAGTTTTTCAGTGCAACTCACTCATATACAATGTACTACACTGTGCATTTCGTCTAATGCGGGTTTTTCAGTAAATTCTAAGTTTTTCAGTGCAACTCACTCATATACAATGTACTACACTGTGCATTTCGTCTAATGCGTGTTTTTCAGTAAATTCTAAGTTTTTCAGTGCAACTCACTCATATACAATGTACTACACTGTGCATTTCGTCTAATGCGGGTTTTTCAGTAAATTCTAAGTTTTTCAGTGCAACTCACTCATATACTATGTACTACACTGTGCATTTCGTCTAATGCGGGTTTTTCAGTAATTTCTAAGTTTTTCAGTGCAACTCACTCATATACTATGTACTACACTGTGCATTTCGTCTAATGCGGGTTTTTCAGTAAATTCTAAGTTTTTCAGTGCAACTCACTCATATACAATGTACTACACTGTGCATTTCCTCTAATGCGGATTTTCAGTAAATTCTAAGTTTTTCAGTGCAACTCACTCATATACAATGTACTACACTGTGCATTTCGTCTAATGCGGGTTTTTCAGTAAATTCTAAGTTTTTCAGTGCAACTCACTCATATACAATGTACTACACTGTGCATTTCGTCTAATACGGGTTTTTCAGTAAATTCTAAGTTTTTCAGTGCAACTCACTCATATACAATGTACTACACTGTGCATTTCGTCTAATGCGGGTTTTTCAGTAAATTCTAAGTTTTTCAGTGCAACTCACTCATATACAATGTACTACACTGTGCATTTCGTCTAATGCGGGTTTTTCAGTAAATTCTAAGTTTTTCAGTGCAACTCACTCATATACAATGTACTACACTGTGCATTTCGTCTAATGCGGGTTTTTCAGTAAATTCTAAGTTTTTCAGTGCAACTCACTCATATACAATGTACTACACTGTGCATTTCGTCTAATGCGGGTTTTTCAGTAAATTCTAAGTTTTTCAGTGCAACTCACTCATATACAATGTACTACACTGTGCATTTCGTCTAATGCGGGTTTTTCAGTAAATTCTAAGTTTTTCAGTGCAACTCACTCATATACAATGTACTACACTGTGCATTTCGTCTAATGCGGGTTTTTCAGTAAATTCTAAGTTTTTCAGTGCAACTCACTCATATACAATGTACTACACTGTGGATTTCGTCTAATGTGGGTTTTTCAGTGAATTCTAAGTTTTTCAGTGCAACTCACTCATATACAATGTACTACACTGTGCATTTCGTCTAATGCGGGTTTTTCAGTAAATTCTAAGTTTTTCAGTGCAACTCACTCATATACAATGTACTACACTGTGCATTTCGTCTAATGCGGGTTTTTCAGTAAATTCTAAGTTTTTCAGTGCAACTCACTCATATACTATGTACTACACTGTACATTTCCTCTAATGCGGGTTTTTCAGTAAATTCTAAGTTTTTCAGTGCAACTCACTCATATACAATGTACTACACTGTGCATTTCGTCTAATGCGGGTTTTTCAGTAAATTCTAAGTTTTTCAGTGCAACTCACTCATATACTATGTACTACACTGTACATTTCGTCTAATGCGGGTTTTTCAGTAAATTCTAAATTTTTCAGTGCAACTCACTCATATACAATATACTACACTGTGCATTTCATCTAATGCGGGTTTTTCAGTAAATTCTAAGTTTTTCAGTGCAACTCACTCATATACAATGTACTACACTGTGCATTTCGTCTAATGCGGGTTTTTCAGTAAATTCTAAGTTTTTCAGTGCAACTCACTCATATACAATGTACCTGTGCATTTCGTCTAATGCGGGTATTTCAGTAAATTCTAAGTTTTTCAGTGCAACTCACTCATATACAATGTACTACACTGTGCATTTCGTCTAATGCGGGATTTTCAGTAAATTCTAAGTTTTCAGTGCAACTCTCTCATATACAATGTACTACACTGTGCATTTCGTCTAATGCGGGTTTTTCAGTAAATTCTAAGTTTTTCAGTGCAACTCACTCATATACAATGTACTACACTGTGCATTTCGTCTAATGCGGGTTTTCAGTAAATTCTAAGTTTTTCAGTGCAACTCACTCATATACAATGTACTACACTGTGCATTTCGTCTAATGCGGGTTTTTCAGTAAATTCTAAGTTTTTCAGTGCAACTCACTCATATACAATGTACTACACTGTGCATTTCGTCTAATACGGGTTTTTTTCCAGTAAATTCTAAGTTTTTCAGTGCAACTCACTCATATACAATGTACTACACTGTGCATTTCGTCTAATGCGGGGTTTTTCAGTAAATTCTAAGTTTTTCAATGCAACTCACTCATATACAATGTACTACACTGTGTCATTTCGTCTAATGCGGGTTTTTCAGTAAATTCTAAGTTTTTTCAGTGCAACTCACTCATATACTATGTACTACACTGTGCATTTCGTCTAATGCGGGTTTTTCAGTAATTTCTAAGTTTTTCTGTGCAACTCACTCATATACTATGTACTACACTGTACATTTCGTCTAATGCGGGTTTTTCAGTAAATTCTAAGTTTTTCAGTGCAACTCACTCATATACAATGTACTACACTGTGCATTTCGTCTAATGCGGGATTTTCAGTAAATTCTAAGTTTTTCAGTGCAACTCTCTCATATACAATGTACTACACTGTGCATTTCGTCTAATGCGGGTTTTTTCAGTAAATTTTAAGTTTTTCAGTGCAACTCACTCATATACAATGTACTACACTGTGCATTTCGTCTAATGCGGGTTTTTCAGTAAATTCTAAGTTTTTCAGTGCAACTCACTCATATACAATGTACTACACTGTGCATTTCGTCTAATGCGGGTTTTTCAGTAAATTCTAAGTTTTTCAGTGCAACTCACTCATATACAATGTACTACACTGTGCATTTCGTCTAATGCGGGTTTTTCAGTAAATTCTAAGTTTTTCAGTGCAACTCACTCATATACAATGTACTACACTGTGCATTTCGTCTAATGCGGGTTTTTTCAGTAAATTCTAAGTTTTTCAGGTGCAACTCACTCATATACAATGTACTACACTGTGCATTTCGTCTAATGCGGGTTTTTCAGTAAATTCTAAGTTTTTCAGTGCAACTCACTCATATACAATGTACTACACTGTGCATTTCGTCTAATGCGGGTTTTTCAGTAAATTCTAAGTTTTTCAGTGCAACTCACTCATATACAATGTACTACACTGTGCATTTCGTCTAATGCGGGTTTTTCAGTAAATTCTAAGTTTTTCAGTGCAACTCACTCATATACAATGTACTACACTGTGCATTTCGTCTAATGCGGGTTTTTCAGTAAATTCTAAGTTTTTCAGTGCAACTCACTCATATACAATGTACTACACTGTGCATTTCGTCTAATGCGGGGTTTTTCAGTAAATTCTAAGTTTTTCAGTGCAACTCACTCATATACAATGTACTACACTGTGCATTTCGTCTAATGCGGGTTTTTCAGTAAATTCTAAGTTTTTCAGTGCAACTCACTCATATACAATGTACTACACTGTGCATTTCGTCTAATGCGGGGTTTTTCAGTAAATTCTAAGTTTTTCAGTGCAACTCACTCATATACAATGTACTACACTGTGCATTTCGTCTAATGCGGGGTTTTTCAGTAATTTCTAAGTTTTTCTGTGCAACTCACTCATATTACTATGTACTACACTGTACATTTCGTCTAATGCGGGGTTTTTTCAGTAAATTCTAAGTTTTTCAGTGCAACTCACTCATATACAATGTACTACACTGTGCATTTCGTCTAATGCGGGTTTTTCAGTAAATTCTAAGTTTTTCAGTGCAACTCACTCATATACAATGTACTACACTGTACATTTCGTCTAATGCGGGTTTTTCAGTAAATTCTAAGTTTTTCAGTGCAACTCACTCATATACTATGTACTACACTGTACATTTCCTCTAATGCGGGTTTTTCAGTAAATTCTAAGTTTTCAGTGCAACTCACTCATATACAATGTACTACACTGTGCATTTCGTCTAATGCGGGTTTTTCAGTAAATTCTAAGTTTTTCAGTGCAACTCATCATATACTATGTACTACACTGTACATTTCGTCTAATGCGGGTTTTTCAGTAAATTCTAAATTTTTCAGTGCAACTCACTCATATACAATATACTACACTGTGCATTTTCATCTAATGCGGGTTTTTCAGTAAATTCTAAGTTTTTCAGTGCAACTCACTCATATACAATGTACTAAACTGTGCATTTCGTCTAATGCGGGTTTTTCAGTAAATTCTAAGTTTTCAGTGCAACTCACTCATATACAATGTACTACACTGTGCATTTCGTCTAAGGCGTTGTTTTTCAGTAAATTCTAAGTTTTTCAGTGGCAACTCACTCATATACAATGTACTACACTGTGCATTTCGTCTAATGCGGGTATTTCAGTAAATTCTAAGTTTTTCAGTGCAACTCACTCATATACAATGTACTACACTGTGCATTTCGTCTAATGCGGGATTTTCAGTAAATTCTAAGTTTTTCAGTGCAACTCTCTCATATACAATGTACTACACTGTGCATTTCGTCTAATGCGGGTTTTTCAGTAAATTCTAAGTTTTTCAGTGCAACTCACTCATATACAATGTACTACACTGTGCATTTCGTCTAATGCGGGTTTTTCAGTAAATTCTAAGTTTTTCAGTGCAACTCACTCATATACAATGTACTACACTGTGCATTTCGTCTAATGCGGGTTTTTTCAGTAAATTCTAAGTTTTTCAGTGCAACTCACTCATATACAATGTACTACACTGTGCATTTCGTCTAATACGGGTTTTTCAGTAAATTCTAAGTTTTTCAGTGCAACTCACTCATATACAATGGTACTACACTGTGCATTTCGTCTAATGCGGGTTTTTCAGTAAATTCTAAGTTTTTCAATGCAACTCACTCATATACAATGTACTACACTGTGCATTTCGTCTAATGCGGGTTTTTCAGTAAATTCTAAGTTTTTCAGTGCAACTCACTCATATACTATGTACTACACTGTGCATTTCGTCCTAATGCGGGTTTTTCAGTAATTTCTAAGTTTTCTGTGCAACTCACTCATATACTATGTACTACACTGTACATTTCGTCTAATGCGGGTTTTTCAGTAAATTCTAAGTTTTTCAGTGCAACTCACTCATATACAATGTACTACACTGTGCATTTCGTCTAATGCGGGATTTTCAGTAAATTCTAAGTTTTTCAGTGCAACTCTCTCATATACAATGTACTACACTGTGCATTTCGTCTAATGCGGGTTTTTTCAGTAAATTTTAAGTTTTTCAGTGCAACTCACTCATATACAATGTACTACACTGTGCATTTCGTTCTAATGCGGGTTTTTTCAGTAAATTCTAAGTTTTTCAGTGCAACTCACTCATATACAATGTACTACACTGTGCATTTCGTCTAATGCGGGTTTTTCAGTAAATTCTAAGTTTTTCAGTGCAACTCACTCATATACAATGTACTACACTGTGCATTTCGTCTAATACGGGTTTTTCAGTAAATTCTAAGTTTTTCAGTGCAACTCACTCATATACAATGTACTACACTGTGCATTTCGTCTAATGCGGGTTTTTCAGTAAATTCTAAGTTTTTTCAATGCAACTCACTCATATACAATGTACTACACTGTGCATTTCGTCTAATGCGGGTTTTTTCAGTAAATTCTAAGTTTTTCAGTGCAACTCACTCATATACTATGTACTACACTGTGCATTTCGTCTAATGCGGGTTTTTCAGTAATTTCTAAGTTTTTCAGTGCAAACTCACTCATATACTATGTACTACACTGTACATTTCGTCTAATGCGGGTTTTTCAGTAAATTCTAAGTTTTTCAGTGCAACTCACTCATATACAATGTACTACACTGTGCATTTCGTCTAATTCGGGTATTTCAGTAAATTCTAAGTTTTTCAGTGCAACTCACTCATATACAATGTACTACACTGTGCATTTCGTCTAATGCGGGTTTTTCAGTAAATTCTAAGTTTTTCAGTGCAACTCACTCATATACAATGTACTACACTGTGCATTTCGTCTAATACGGGTTTTTCAGTAAATTCTAAGTTTTTCAGTGCAACTCACTCATTATACAATGTACTACACTGTGCATTTCGTCTAATGCGGGTTTTTCAGTAAATTCTAAGTTTTTTCAATGCAACTCACTCATATACAATGTACTACACTGTGCATTTCGTCTAATGCGGGTTTTTCAGTAAATTCTAAAGTTTTTCAGTGCAACTCACTCATATACTATGTACTACACTGTGCATTTCGTCTAATGCGGGTTTTCAGTAATTTCTAAGTTTTCTGTGCAACTCACTCATATACTATGTACTACACTGTACATTTCGTCTAATGCGGGTTTTTCAGTAAATTCTAAGTTTTTCAGTGCAACTCACTCATATACAATGTACTACACTGTGCATTTCGTCTAATGCGGGATTTTCAGTAAATTCTAAGTTTTTCAGTGCAACTCTCTCATATACAATGTACTACACTGTGCATTTCGTCTAATGCGGGTTTTTCAGTAAATTTTAAGTTTTTCAGTGCAACTCACTCATATACAATGTACTACACTGTGCATTTCGTCTAATGCGGGTTTTTCAGTAAATTCTAAGTTTTTCAGTGCAACTCACTCATATACAATGTACTACACTGTGCATTTCGTCTAATGCGGGTTTTTCAGTAAATTCTAAGTTTTTCAGTGCAACTCACTCATATACAATGTACTACACTGTGCATTTCGTCTAATACGGGTTTTTCAGTAAATTCTAAGTTTTTCAGTGCAACTCACTCATATACAATGTACTACACTGTGCATTTCGTCTAATGCGGGTTTTTCAGTAAATTCTAAGTTTTTCAATGCAACTCACTCATATACAATGTACTACACTGTGCATTTCGTCTAATGCGGGTTTTTCAGTAAATTCTAAGTTTTTCAGTGCAACTCACTCATATACTATGTACTACACTGTGCATTTCGTCTAATGCGGGATTTTCAGTAATTTCTAAGTTTTTCAGTGCAACTCACTCATATACTATGTACTACACTGTACATTTCGTCTAATGCGGGTTTTTCAGTAAATTCTAAGTTTTTCAGTGCAACTCACTCATATACAATGTACTACACTGTGCATTTCGTCTAATGCGGGTTTTTCAGTAAATTCTAAGTTTTTCAGTGCAACTCACTCATATACAATGTACTACACTGTGCATTTCGTCTAATGCGTGTTTTTCAGTAAATTCTAAGTTTTTCAGTGCAACTCACTCATATACAATGTACTACACTGTGCATTTCGTCTAATGCGGGTATTTCAGTAAATTCTAAGTTTTTCAGTGCAACTCACTCATATACAATGTACTACACTGTGCATTTCGTCTAATGCGGGTTTTTCAGTAAATTCTAAGTTTTTCAGTGCAACTCACTCATGTACAATGTACTACACTTTGCATTTCGTCTAATGCGGGTTTTTCAGTAAATTCTAAGTTTTTCAGTGCAACTCACTCATATACAATGTACTAAACTGTGCATTTCGTCTAATGCGGGTTTTTCAGTAAATTCTAAGTTTTTCAGTGCAACTCACTCATATACAATGTACTACACTGTGCATTT
Source organism: Mus caroli (assembly GCF_978045245.1). NCBI lineage: Eukaryota > Metazoa > Chordata > Mammalia > Rodentia > Muridae > Mus > Mus caroli. The sequence goes on along the minus strand of NW_028227291.1, from coordinate 2,464,199 downwards.
CGTCTAATGCGGGTATTTCAGTAAATTCTAAGTTTTTCAGTGCAACTCACTCATATACAATGTACTACACTGTGCATTTCGTCTAATGCGGGTATTTCAGTAAATTCTAAGTTTTTCAGTGCAACTCACTCATATACAATGTACTACACTGTGCATTTCGTCTAATGCGGGTTTTTCAGTAAATTCTAAGTTTTTCAGTGCAACTCACTCATGTACAATGTACTACACTTTGCATTTCGTCTAATGCGGGTTTTTCAGTAAATTCTAAGTTTTTCAGTGCAACTCACTCATATACAATGTACTAAACTGTGCATTTCGTCTAATGCGGGTTTTTCAGTAAATTCTAAGTTTTTCAGTGCAACTCACTCATATACAATGTACTACACTGTGCATTTCGTCTAATGCGGGTATTTCAGTAAATTCTAAGTTTTTCAGTGCAACTCACTCATATACAATGTACTACACTGTGCATTTCGTCTAATGCGGGATTTTCAGTAAATTCTAAGTTTTTCAGTGCAACTCTCTCATATACAATGTACTACACTGTGCATTTCGTCTAATGCGGGTTTTTCAGTAAATTCTAAGTTTTTCAGTGCAACTCACTCATATACAATGTACTACACTGTGCATTTCGTCTAATGCGGGTTTTTCAGTAAATTCTAAGTTTTTCAGTGCAACTCACTCATATACAATGTACTACACTGTGCATTTCGTCTAATGCGGGTTTTTCAGTAAATTCTAAGTTTTTCAGTGCAACTCACTCATATACAATGTACTACACTGTGCATTTCGTCTAATACGGGTTTTTCAGTAAATTCTAAGTTTTTCAGTGCAACTCACTCATATACAATGTACTACACTGTGCATTTCGTCTAATGCGGGTTTTTCAGTAAATTCTAAGTTTTTCAATGCAACTCACTCATATACAATGTACTACACTGTGCATTTCGTCTAATGCGGGTTTTTCAGTAAATTCTAAGTTTTTCAGTGCAACTCACTCATATACTATGTACTACACTGTGCATTTCGTCTAATGCGGGTTTTTCAGTAATTTCTAAGTTTTCTGTGCAACTCACTCATATACTATGTACTACACTGTACATTTCGTCTAATGCGGGTTTTTCAGTAAATTCTAAGTTTTTCAGTGCAACTCACTCATATACAATGTACTACACTGTGCATTTCGTCTAATGCGGGATTTTCAGTAAATTCTAAGTTTTTCAGTGCAACTCTCTCATATACAATGTACTACACTGTGCATTTCGTCTAATGCGGGTTTTTCAGTAAATTTTAAGTTTTTCAGTGCAACTCACTCATATACAATGTACTACACTGTGCATTTCGTCTAATGCGGGTTTTTCAGTAAATTCTAAGTTTTTCAGTGCAACTCACTCATATACAATGTACTACACTGTGCATTTCGTCTAATGCGGGTTTTTCAGTAAATTCTAAGTTTTTCAGTGCAACTCACTCATATACAATGTACTACACTGTGCATTTCGTCTAATACGGGTTTTTCAGTAAATTCTAAGTTTTTCAGTGCAACTCACTCATATACAATGTACTACACTGTGCATTTCGTCTAATGCGGGTTTTTCAGTAAATTCTAAGTTTTTCAATGCAACTCACTCATATACAATGTACTACACTGTGCATTTCGTCTAATGCGGGTTTTTCAGTAAATTCTAAGTTTTTCAGTGCAACTCACTCATATACTATGTACTACACTGTGCATTTCGTCTAATGCGGGTTTTTCAGTAATTTCTAAGTTTTTCAGTGCAACTCACTCATATACTATGTACTACACTGTACATTTCGTCTAATGCGGGTTTTTCAGTAAATTCTAAGTTTTTCAGTGCAACTCACTCATATACAATGTACTACACTGTGCATTTCGTCTAATGCGGGTTTTTCAGTAAATTCTAAGTTTTTCAGTGCAACTCACTCATATACAATGTACTACACTGTGCATTTCGTCTAATGCGTGTTTTTCAGTAAATTCTAAGTTTTTCAGTGCAACTCACTCATATACAATGTACTACACTGTGCATTTCGTCTAATGCAGGTATTTCAGTAAATTCTAAGTTTTTCAGTGCAACTCACTCATATACAATGTACTACACTGTGCATTTCGTCTAATGCGGGTTTTTCAGTAAATTCTAAGTTTTTCAGTGCAACTCACTCATGTACAATGTACTACACTTTGCATTTCGTCTAATGCGGGTTTTTCAGTAAATTCTAAGTTTTTCAGTGCAACTCACTCATATACAATGTACTAAACTGTGCATTTCGTCTAATGCGGGTTTTTCAGTAAATTCTAAGTTTTTCAGTGCAACTCACTCATATACAATGTACTACACTGTGCATTTCGTCTAATGCGGGTTTTTCAGTAAATTCTAAGTTTTTCAGTGCAACTCACTCATATACAATGTACTAAACTGTGCATTTCGTCTAATGCGGGTTTTTCAGTAAATTCTAAGTTTTTCAGTGCAACTCACTCATATACAATGTACTACACTGTGTATTTCGTCTAATGCGGGTTTTTCAGTAAATTCTAAGTTTTTCAGTGCAACTCACTCATATACACTGTACTACACTGTGGATTTCGTCTAATGCGGGTTTTTCAGTAAATTCTAAGTTTTTCAGTGCAACTCACTCATATACAATGTACTACACTGTGCATTTCGTCTAATGCGGGTTTTTCAGTAAATTCTAAGTTTTTCAGTGCAACTCACTCATATACAATGTACTACACTGTGCATTTCGTCTAATACGGGTTTTTCAGTAAATTCTAAGTTTTTCAGTGCAACTCACTCATATACAATGTACTACACTGTGGATTTCGTCTAAAAAGGGTTTTTTCAGTAAATTCTAAGTTTTTCAGTGCAACTCACTCATATACAATGTACTACACTGTGCATTTCGTCTAATGCGTGTTTTTCAGTAAATTCTAAGTTTTTCAGTGCAACTCACTCATATACAATGTACTACACTGTGCATTTCGTCTAATGCGGGTATTTCAGTAAATTCTAAGTTTTTCAGTGCAACTCACTCATATACAATGTACTACACTGTGCATTTCGTCTAATGCGGGATTTTCAGTAAATTCTAAGTTTTTCAGTGCAACTCTCTCATATACAATGTACTACACTGTGCATTTCGTCTAATGCGGGTTTTTCAGTAAATTCTAAGTTTTTCAGTGCAACTCACTCATATACAATGTACTACACTGTGCATTTCGTCTAATGCGGGTTTTTCAGTAAATTCTAAGTTTTTCAGTGCAACTCACTCATATACAATGTACTACACTGTGCATTTCGTCTAATGCGGGTTTTTCAGTAAATTCTAAGTTTTTCAGTGCAACTCACTCATATACAATGTACTACACTGTGCATTTTGTCTAATGCGGGTTTTTCAGTAAATTCTAAGTTTTTCAGTGCAACTCACTCATATACAATGTACTACACTGTGCATTTCGTCTAATGCGGGTTTTTCAGTAAATTCTAAGTTTTTCAGTGCAACTCACTCATATACAATGTACTACACTGTGCATTTCGTCTAATGCGGGTTTTTTCAGTAAATTCTAAGTTTTTCAGTGCAACTCACTCATATACAATGTACTACACTGTGCATTTCGTCTAATGCGGGTTTTTCAGTAAATTCTAAGTTTTTCAGTGCAACTCACTCATATACAATGTACTACACTGTGCATTTCGTCTAATGCGGGTTTTTCAGTAAATTCTAAGTTTTTCAGTGCAACTCACTCATATACAATGTACTACACTGTGCATTTCGTCTAATGCGGGTTTTTCAGTAAATTCTAAGTTTTTCAGTGCAACTCACTCATATACAATGTACTACACTGTGCATTTCGTCTAATGCGGGTTTTTCAGTAAATTCTAAGTTTTTCAGTGCAACTCACTCATATACAATGTACTACACTGTGCATTTCGTCTAATGCGGGTTTTTCAGTAAATTCTAAGTTTTTCAGTGCAACTCACTCATATACAATGTACTACACTGTGCATTTCGTCTAATGCGGGTTTTTCAGTAAATTCTAAGTTTTTCAGTGCAACTCACTCATATACAATGTACTACACTGTGGATTTCGTCTAATGTGGGTTTTTCAGTGAATTCTAAGTTTTTCAGTGCAACTCACTGATATACAATGTACTACACTGTGCATTTCGTCTAATGCGGGTTTTTCAGTAAATTCTAAGTTTTTCAGTGCAACTCACTCATATACAATGTACTACACTGTGCATTTCGTCTAATGCGGGTTTTTCAGTAAATTCTAAATTTTTCAGTGCAACTCACTCATATACTATGTACTACACTGTACATTTCCTCTAATGCGGGTTTTTCAGTAAATTCTAAGTTTTTCAGTGCAACTCACTCATATACAATGTACTACACTGTGCATTTCGTCTAATGCGGGATTTTCAGTAAATTCTAAGTTTTTCAGTGCAACTCTCTCATATACAATGTACTACACTGTGCATTTCGTCTAATGCGGGTTTTTCAGTAAATTCTAAGTTTTTCAGTGCAACTCACTCATATACAATGTACTACACTGTGCATTTCGTCTAATGCGGGTTTTTCTGTAAATTCTAAGTTTTTCAGTGCAACTCACTCATATACAATGTACTACACTGTGCATTTCGTCTAATGCGGGTTTTTCAGTAAATTCTAAGTTTTTCAGTGCAACTCACTCATATACAATGTACTACACTGTGCATTTCGTCTAATACGGGTTTTTCAGTAAATTCTAAGTTTTTCAGTGCAACTCACTCATATACAATGTACTACACTGTGCATTTCGTCTAATGCGGGTTTTTCAGTAAATTCTAAGTTTTTCAATGCAACTCACTCATATACAATGTACTACACTGTGCATTTCGTCTAATGCGGGTTTTTCAGTAAATTCTAAGTTTTTCAGTGCAACTCACTCATATACTATGTACTACACTGTGCATTTCGTCTAATGCGGGTTTTTCAGTAATTTCTAAGTTTTTCTGTGCAACTCACTCATATACTATGTACTACACTGTACATTTCGTCTAATGCGGGTTTTTCAGTAAATTCTAATTTTTTCAGTGCAACTCACTCATATACAATGTACTACACTGTGCATTTCGTCTAATGCGGGTTTTTCAGTAAATTCTAAGTTTTTCAGTGCAACTCACTCATGTACAATGTACTACACTTTGCATTTCGTCTAATGCGGGTTTTTCAGTAAATTCTAAGTTTTTCAGTGCAACTCACTCATATACAATGTACTAAACTGTGCATTTCGTCTAATGCGGGTTTTTCAGTAAATTCTAAGTTTTTCAGTGCAACTCACTCATATACAATGTACTACACTGTGCATTTCGTCTAATGCGGGTTTTTCAGTAAATTCTAAGTTTTTCAGTGCAACTCACTCATATACAATGTACTAAACTGTGCATTTCGTCTAATGCGGGTTTTTCAGTAAATTCTAAGTTTTTCAGTGCAACTCACTCATATACAATGTACTACACTGTGTATTTCGTCTAATGCGGGTTTTTCAGTAAATTCTAAGTTTTTCAGTGCAACTCACTCATATACACTGTACTACACTGTGGATTTCGTCTAATGCGGGTTTTTCAGTAAATTCTAAGTTTTTCAGTGCAACTCACTCATATACAATGTACTACACTGTGCATTTCGTCTAATGCGGGTTTTTCAGTAAATTCTAAGTTTTTCAGTGCAACTCACTAATATACAATGTACTACACTGTGCATTTCGTCTAATACGGGTTTTTCAGTAAATTCTAAGTTTTTCAGTGCAACTCACTCATATACAATGTACTACACTGTGGATTTCGTCTAAAAAGGGTTTTTCAGTAAATTCTAAGTTTTTCAGTGCAACTCACTCATATACAATGTACTACACTGTGCATTTCGTCTAATGCGTGTTTTTCAGTAAATTCTAAGTTTTTCAGTGCAACTCACTCATATACAATGTACTACACTGTGCATTTCGTCTAATGCGGGTTTTTCAGTAAATTCTAAGTTTTTCAGTGCAACTCACTCATATACAATGTACTACACTGTGCATTTCGTCTAATGCGGGTTTTTCAGTAAATTCTAAGTTTTTCAGTGCAACTCACTCATATACAATGTACTACACTGTGCATTTCGTCTAATGCGGGTTTTTCAGTAAATTCTAAGTTTTTCAGTGCAACTCACTCATATACAATGTACTACACTGTGCATTTCGTCTAATGCGGGTTTTTCAGTAAATTCTAAGTTTTTCAGTGCAACTCACTCATATACAATGTACTACACTGTGCATTTCGTCTAATGCGGGTTTTTCAGTAAATTCTAAGTTTTTCAGTGCAACTCACTCATATACAATGTACTACACTGTGCATTTCGTCTAATGCGGGTTTTTCAGTAAATTCTAAGTTTTTCAGTGCAACTCACTCATATACAATGTACTACACTGTGCATTTCGTCTAATGCGGGTTTTTCAGTAAATTCTAAGTTTTTCAGTGCAACTCACTCATATACAATGTACTACACTGTGCATTTCGTCTAATGCGGGTTTTTCAGTAAATTCTAAGTTTTTCAGTGCAACTCACTCATATACAATGTACTACACTGTGCATTTCGTCTAATGCGGGTTTTTCAGTAAATTCTAAGTTTTTCAGTGCAACTCACTCATATACAATGTACTACACTGTGGATTTCGTCTAATGTGGGTTTTTCAGTGAATTCTAAGTTTTTCAGTGCAACTCACTGATATACAATGTACTACACTGTGCATTTCGTCTAATGCGGGTTTTTCAGTAAATTCTAAGTTTTTCAGTGCAACTCACTCATATACAATGTACTACACTGTGCATTTCGTCTAATGCGGGTTTTTCAGTAAATTCTAAATTTTTCAGTGCAACTCACTCATATACTATGTACTACACTGTACATTTCCTCTAATGCGGGTTTTTCAGTAAATTCTAAGTTTTTCAGTGCAACTCACTCATATACAATGTACTACACTGTGCATTTCGTCTAATGCGGGATTTTCAGTAAATTCTAAGTTTTTCAGTGCAACTCTCTCATATACAATGTACTACACTGTGCATTTCGTCTAATGCGGGTTTTTCAGTAAATTCTAAGTTTTTCAGTGCAACTCACTCATATACAATGTACTACACTGTGCATTTCGTCTAATGCGGGTTTTTCTGTAAATTCTAAGTTTTTCAGTGCAACTCACTCATATACAATGTACTACACTGTGCATTTCGTCTAATGCGGGTTTTTCAGTAAATTCTAAGTTTTTCAGTGCAACTCACTCATATACAATGTACTACACTGTGCATTTCGTCTAATACGGGTTTTTCAGTAAATTCTAAGTTTTTCAGTGCAACTCACTCATATACAATGTACTACACTGTGCATTTCGTCTAATGCGGGTTTTTCAGTAAATTCTAAGTTTTTCAATGCAACTCACTCATATACAATGTACTACACTGTGCATTTCGTCTAATGCGGGTTTTTCAGTAAATTCTAAGTTTTTCAGTGCAACTCACTCATATACTATGTACTACACTGTGCATTTCGTCTAATGCGGGTTTTTCAGTAATTTCTAAGTTTTTCTGTGCAACTCACTCATATACTATGTACTACACTGTACATTTCGTCTAATGCGGGTTTTTCAGTAAATTCTAAGTTTTTCAGTGCAACTCACTCATATACAATGTACTACACTGTGCATTTCGTCTAATGCGGGATTTTCAGTAAATTCTAAGTTTTTCAGTGCAACTCTCTCATATACAATGTACTACACTGTGCATTTCGTCTAATGCGGGTTTTTCAGTAAATTTTAAGTTTTTCAGTGCAACTCACTCATATACAATGTACTACACTGTGCATTTCGTCTAATGCGGGTTTTTCAGTAAATTCTAAGTTTTTCAGTGCAACTCACTCATATACAATGTACTACACTGTGCATTTCGTCTAATGCGGGTTTTTCAGTAAATTCTAAGTTTTTCAGTGCAACTCACTCATATACAATGTACTACACTGTGCATTTCGTCTAATACGGGTTTTTCAGTAAATTCTAAGTTTTTCAGTGCAACTCACTCATATACAATTTACTACACTGTGCATTTCGTCTAATGCGGGTTTTTCAGTAAATTCTAAGTTTTTCAATGCAACTCACTCATATACAATGTACTACACTGTGCATTTCGTCTAATGCGGGTTTTTCAGTAAATTCTAAGTTTTTCAGTGCAACTCACTCATATACTATGTACTACACTGTGCATTTCGTCTAATGCGGGTTTTTCAGTAATTTCTAAGTTTTTCAGTGCAACTCACTCATATACTATGTACTACACTGTACATTTCGTCTAATGCGGGTTTTTCAGTAAATTCTAAGTTTTTCAGTGCAACTCACTCATATACAATGTACTACACTGTGCATTTCGTCTAATGCGGGTTTTTCAGTAAATTCTAAGTTTTTCAGTGCAACTCACTCATATACAATGTACTACACTGTGCATTTCGTCTAATGCGTGTTTTTCAGTAAATTCTAAGTTTTTCAGTGCAACTCACTCATATACAATGTACTACACTGTGCATTTCGTCTAATGCGGGTTTTTCAGTAAATTCTAAGTTTTTTCAGTGCAACTCACTCATATACAATGTACTACACTGTGCATTTCGTCTAATGCGGGTTTTTCAGTAAATTCTAAGTTTTTCAGTGCAACTCACTCATATACAATGTACTACACTCTGGATTTCGTCTAATGCGGGTTTTTCAGTAAATTCTAAGTTTTTCAGTGCAACTCTCTCATATACAATGTACTACACTGTGTATTTCGTCTAATGCGGGGTTTTTCAGTAAATTCTAAGTTTTTCAGTGCAACTCACTCATATACAATGTACTACACTGTGCATTTCGTCTAATGCGGGTTTTTCAGTAAATTCTAAGTTTTTCAAAGCAACTCACTCATATACTATGTACTACACTGTACATTTCGTCTAATGCGTTTTTTTCAGTAAATTCTAAGTTTTTCAGTGCAACTCACTCATATACAATGTACTACACTGTGCATTTCGTCTAATGCGTGTTTTTCAGTAAATTCTAAGTTTTTCAGTGCAACTCACTCATATACAATGTACTACACTGTGCATTTCGTCTAATGCGGGTATTTCAGTAAATTCTAAGTTTTTCAGTGCAACTCACTCATATACAATGTACTACACTGTGCATTTCGTCTAATGCGGGTTTTTCAGTAAATTCTAAGTTTTTCAGTGCAACTCACTCATGTACAATGTACTACACTTTGCATTTCGTCTAATGCGGGTTTTTCAGTAAATTCTAAGTTTTTCAGTGCAACTCACTCATATACAATGTACTAAACTGTGCATTTCGTCTAATGCGGGTTTTTCAGTAAATTCTAAGTTTTTCAGTGCAACTCACTCATATACAATGTACTACACTGTGCATTTCGTCTAATGCGGGTTTTTCAGTAAATTCTAAGTTTTTCAGTGCAACTCACTCATATACAATGTACTACACTGTGCATTTCGTCTAATGCGGGTTTTTCAGTAAATTCTAAGTTTTTCAGTGCAACTCACTCATATACACTGTACTACACTGTGGAGTTCGTCTAATGCGGGTTTTTCAGTAAATTCTAAGTTTTTCAGTGCAACTCACTCATATACAATGTACTACACTGTGCATTTCGTCTAATGCGGGTTTTTCAGTAAATTCTAAGTTTTTCAGTGCAACTCACTCATATACAATGTACTACACTGTGCATTTCGTCTAATGCGGGTTTTTCAGTAAATTCTAAGTTTTTCAGTGCAACTCACTCATATACAATGTACTAAACTGTGCATTTCGTCTAATGCGGGTTTTTCAGTAAATTCTAAGTTTTTCAGTGCAACTCACTCATATACAATGTACTACACTGTGCATTTCGTCTAATGCGGGTTTTTCAGTAAATTCTAAGTTTTTCAGTGCAACTCACTCATATACACTGTACTACACTGTGGATTTCGTCTAATGCGGGTTTTTCAGTAAATTCTAAGTTTTTCAGTGCAACTCACTCATATACAATGTACTACACTGTGCATTTCGTCTAATGCGGGTTTTTCAGTAAATTCTAAGTTTTTCAGTGCAACTCACTCATATACAATGTACTACACTGTGCATTTCGTCTAATACGGGTTTTTCAGTAAATTCTAAGTTTTTCAGTGCAACTCACTCATATACAATGTACTACACTGTGGATTTCGTCTAAAAAGGGTTTTTCAGTAAATTCTAAGTTTTTCAGTGCAACTCACTCATATACAATGTACTACACTGTGCATTTCGTCTAATGCGTGTTTTTCAGTAAATTCTAAGTTTTTCAGTGCAACTCACTCATATACAATGTACTACACTGTGCATTTCGTCTAATGCGGGTATTTCAGTAAATTCTAAGTTTTTCAGTGCAACTCACTCATATACAATGTACTACACTGTGCATTTCGTCTAATGCGGGATTTTCAGTAAATTCTAAGTTTTCAGTGCAACTCTCTCATATACAATGTACTACACTGTGCATTTCGTCTAATGCGGGTTTTTCAGTAAATTCTAAGTTTTTCAGTGCAACTCACTCATATACAATGTACTACACTGTGCATTTCGTCTAATGCGGGTTTTTCAGTAAATTCTAAGTTTTTCAGTGCAACTCACTCATATACAATGTACTACACTGTGCATTTCGTCTAATGCGGGTTTTTCAGTAAATTCTAAGTTTTTCAGTGCAACTCACTCATATACAATGTACTACACTGTGCATTTCGTCTAATGCGGGTTTTTCAGTAAATTCTAAGTTTTTCAGTGCAACTCACTCATATACAATGTACTACACTGTGCATTTCGTCTAATACGGGTTTTTCAGTAAATTCTAAATTTTTCAGTGCAACTCACTCATATACAATGTACTACACTGTGCATTTCGTCTAATGCGGGTTTTTCAGTAAATTCTAAGTTTTTCATTGCAACTCACTCATATACAATGTACTACACTGTGCATTTCGTCTAATGCGGGTTTTTCAGTAAATTCTAAGTTTTTCAGTGCAACTCACTCATATACTATGTACTACACTGTGCATTTCGTCTAATGCGGGTTTTTCAGTAATTTCTAAGTTTTTCAGTGCAACTCACTCATATACTATGTACTACACTGTACATTTCGTCTAATGCGGGTTTTTCAGTAAATTCTAAGTTTTTCAGTGCAACTCACTCATATACAATGTACTACACTGTGCATTTCGTCTAATGCGGGTTTTTCAGTAAATTCTAAGTTTTTCAGTGCAACTCACTCATATACAATGTACTACACTGTGCATTTCGTCTAATGCGGGTTTTTCAGTAAATTCTAAGTTTTTCAGTGCAACTCACTCATATACAATGTACTACACTGTGCATTTCGTCTAATGCGGGTTTTTCAGTAAATTCTAAGTTTTTCAGTGCAACTCACTCATATACAATGTACTACACTGTGCATTTCGTCTAATGCGGGTTTTTCAGTAAATTCTAAGTTTTTCAGTGCAACTCACTCATATACAATGTACTACACTGTGCATTTCGTCTAATGCGGGTTTTTCAGTAAATTCTAAGTTTTTCAGTGCAACTCACTCATATACAATGTACTACACTGTGCATTTCGTCTAATACGGGTTTTTCAGTAAATTCTAAATTTTTCAGTGCAACTCACTCATATACAATGTACTACACTGTGCATTTCGTCTAATGCGGGTTTTTCAGTAAATTCTAAGTTTTTCATTGCAACTCACTCATATACATTGTACTACACTGTGCATTTCGTCTAATGCGGGTTTTTCAGTAAATTCTAAGTTTTTCAGTGCAACTCACTCATATACTATGTACTACACTGTGCATTTCGTCTAATGCGGGTTTTTCAGTAATTTCTAAGTTTTTCAGTGCAACTCACTCATATACTATGTACTACACTGTACATTTCGTCTAATGCGGGTTTTTCAGTAAATTCTAAGTTTTTCAGTGCAACTCACTCATATACAATGTACTACACTGTGCATTTCGTCTAATGCGGGTTTTTCAGTAAATTCTAAGTTTTTCAGTGCAACTCACTCATATACAATGTACTACACTGTGCATTTCGTCTAATGCGGGTTTTTCAGTAAATTCTAAGTTTTTCAGTGCAACTCACTCATATACAATGTACTACACTGTGCATTTCGTCTAATGCGGGTTTTTCAGTAAATTCTAAGTTTTTCAGTGCAACTCACTCATATACAATGTACTACACTGTGCATTTCGTCTAATGCGGGTTTTTCAGTAAATTCTAAGTTTTTCAGTGCAACTCACTCATATACAATGTACTACACTCTGGATTTCGTCTAATGCGGGTTTTTCAGTAAATTCTAAGTTTTTCAGTGCAACTCACTCATATACAATGTACTACACTGTGTATTTCGTCTAATGCGGGTTTTTCAGTAAATTCTAAGTTTTTCAGTGCAACTCACTCATATACAATGTACTACACTCTGCATTTCGTCTAATGCGGGTTTTTCAGTAAATTCTAAGTTTTTCAAAGCAACTCACTCATATACTATGTACTACACTGTACATTTCGTCTAATGCGTTTTTTTCAGTAAATTCTAAGTTTTTCAGTGCAACTCACTCATATACAATGTACTACACTGTGCATTTCGTCTAATGCGTGTTTTTCAGTAAATTTTAAGTTTTTCAGTGCAACTCACTCATATAAAATGTACTACACTGTGCATTTCGTCTAATGCGGGTATTTCAGTAAATTCTAAGTTTTTCAGTGCAACTCACTCATATACAATGTACTACACTGTGCATTTCGTCTAATGCGGGATTTTCAGCAAATTCTAAGTTTTTCAGTGCAACTCTCTCATATACAATGTACTACACTGTGCATTTCGTCTAATGCGGGTTTTTCAGTAAATTCTAAGTTTTTCAGTGCAACTCACTCATATACAATGTACTACACTGTGCATTTCGTCTAATGCGGGATTTTCAGTAAATTCTAAGTTTTTCAGTGCAACTCTCTCATATACAATGTACTACACTGTGGATTTCGTCTAAAAAGGGTTTTTCAGTAAATTCTAAGTTTTTCAGTGCAACTCACTCATATACAATGTACTACACTGTGCATTTCGTCTAATGCGGGATTTTCAGTAAATTCTAAGTTTTTCAGTGCAACTCTCTCATATACAATGTACTACACTGTGCATTTCGTCTAATGCGGGTTTTTCAGTAAATTTTAAGTTTTTCAGTGCAACTCACTCATATACAATGTACTACACTGTGCATTTCGTCTAATGCGGGTTTTTCAGTAAATTCTAAGTTTTTCAGTGCAACTCACTCATATACAATGTACTACACTGTGCATTTCGTCTAATGCGGGTTTTTTCAGTAAATTCTAAGTTTTTCAGTGCAACTCACTCATATACAATGTACTACACTGTGCATTTCGTCTAATACGGGTTTTTCAGTAAATTCTAAGTTTTTCAGTGCAACTCACTCATATACAATTTACTACACTGTGCATTTCGTCTAATGCGGGTTTTTCAGTAAATTCTAAGTTTTTCAATGCAACTCACTCATATACAATGTACTACACTGTGCATTTCGTCTAATGCGGGTTTTTCAGTAAATTCTAAGTTTTTCAGTGCAACTCACTCATATACTATGTACTACACTGTGCATTTCGTCTAATGCGGGTTTTTCAGTAATTTCTAAGTTTTTCAGTGCAACTCACTCATATACTATGTACTACACTGTACATTTCGTCTAATGCGGGTTTTTTCAGTAAATTCTAAGTTTTTCAGTGCAACTCACTCATATACAATGTACTACACTGTGCATTTCGTCTAATGCGGGTTTTTCAGTAAATTCTAAGTTTTTCAGTGCAACTCACTCATATACAATGTACTACACTGTGCATTTCGTCTAATGCGTGTTTTTCAGTAAATTCTAAGTTTTTCAGTGCAACTCACTCATATACAATGTACTACACTGTGCATTTCGTCTAATGCGGGTTTTTCAGTAAATTCTAAGTTTTTCAGTGCAACTCACTCATATACAATGTACTACACTGTGCATTTCGTCTAATGCGGGTTTTTCAGTAAATTCTAAGTTTTTCAGTGCAACTCACTCATATACAATGTACTACACTCTGGATTTCGTCTAATGCGGGTTTTTTCAGTAAATTCTAAGTTTTTCAGTGCAACTCTCTCATATACAATGTACTACACTGTGTATTTCGTCTAATGCGGGTTTTTCAGTAAATTCTAAGTTTTTCAGTGCAACTCACTCATATACAATGTACTACACTGTGCATTTCGTCTAATGCGGGTTTTTCAGTAAATTCTAAGTTTTTCAAAGCAACTCACTCATATACTATGTACTACACTGTACATTTCGTCTAATGCGTTTTTTTCAGTAAATTCTAAGTTTTTCAGTGCAACTCACTCATATACAATGTACTACACTGTGCATTTCGTCTAATGCGTGTTTTTCAGTAAATTCTAAGTTTTTCAGTGCAACTCACTCATATACAATGTACTACACTGTGCATTTCGTCTAATGCGGGTATTTCAGTAAATTCTAAGTTTTTCAGTGCAACTCACTCATATACAATGTACTACACTGTGCATTTCGTCTAATGCGGGTTTTTCAGTAAATTCTAAGTTTTTCAGTGCAACTCACTCATGTACAATGTACTACACTTTGCATTTCGTCTAATGCGGGTTTTTTCAGTAAATTCTAAGTTTTTCAGTGCAACTCACTCATATACAATGTACTAAACTGTGCATTTCGTCTAATGCGGGTTTTTCAGTAAATTCTAAGTTTTTCAGTGCAACTCACTCATATACAATGTACTACACTGTGCATTTCGTCTAATGCGGGTTTTTCAGTAAATTCTAAGTTTTTCAGTGCAACTCACTCATATACAATGTACTACACTGTGCATTTCGTCTAATGCGGGTTTTTCAGTAAATTCTAAGTTTTTCAGTGCAACTCACTCATATACACTGTACTACACTGTGGAGTTCGTCTAATGCGGGTTTTTCAGTAAATTCTAAGTTTTTCAGTGCAACTCACTCATATACAATGTACTACACTGTGCATTTCGTCTAATGCGGGTTTTTCAGTAAATTCTAAGTTTTTCAGTGCAACTCACTCATATACAATGTACTACACTGTGCATTTCGTCTAATGCGGGTTTTTCAGTAAATTCTAAGTTTTTCAGTGCAACTCACTCATATACAATGTACTAAACTGTGCATTTCGTCTAATGCGGGTTTTTCAGTAAATTCTAAGTTTTTCAGTGCAACTCACTCATATACAATGTACTACACTGTGCATTTCGTCTAATGCGGGTTTTTTCAGTAAATTCTAAGTTTTTCAGTGCAACTCACTCATATACACTGTACTACACTGTGGATTTCGTCTAATGCGGGTTTTTCAGTAAATTCTAAGTTTTTCAGTGCAACTCACTCATATACAATGTACTACACTGTGCATTTCGTCTAATGCGGGGTTTTTCAGTAAATTCTAAGTTTTTCAGTGCAACTCACTCATATACAATGTACTACACTGTGCATTTCGTCTAATACGGGTTTTTCAGTAAATTCTAAGTTTTTCAGTGCAACTCACTCATATACAATGTACTACACTGTGGATTTCGTCTAAAAAGGGTTTTTCAGTAAATTCTAAGTTTTTCAGTGCAACTCACTCATATACAATGTACTACACTGTGCATTTCGTCTAATGCGTGTTTTTCAGTAAATTCTAAGTTTTTCAGTGCAACTCACTCATATACAATGTACTACACTGTGCATTTCGTCTAATGCGGGTATTTCAGTAAATTCTAAGTTTTTCAGTGCAACTCACTCATATACAATGTACTACACTGTGCATTTCGTCTAATGCGGGATTTTCAGTAAATTCTAAGTTTTCAGTGCAACTCTCTCATATACAATGTACTACACTGTGCATTTCGTCTAATGCGGGTTTTTCAGTAAATTCTAAGTTTTTCAGTGCAACTCACTCATATACAATGTACTACACTGTGCATTTCGTCTAATGCGGGTTTTTCAGTAAATTCTAAGTTTTTCAGTGCAACTCACTCATATACAATGTACTACACTGTGCATTTCGTCTAATGCGGGTTTTTCAGTAAATTCTAAGTTTTTCAGTGCAACTCACTCATATACAATGTACTACACTGTGCATTTCGTCTAATGCGGGTTTTTTCAGTAAATTCTAAGTTTTTCAGTGCAACTCACTCATATACAATGTACTACACTGTGCATTTCGTCTAATACGGGTTTTTCAGTAAATTCTAATTTTTCAGTGCAACTCACTCATATACAATGTACTACACTGTGCATTTCGTCTAATGCGGGTTTTTCAGTAAATTCTAAGTTTTTCATTGCAACTCACTCATATACAATGTACTACACTGTGCATTTCGTCTAATGCGGGTTTTTCAGTAAATTCTAAGTTTTTCAGTGCAACTCACTCATATACTATGTACTACACTGT
>NW_028227291.1:2412070-2447508 GCF_978045245.1 Mus caroli | reverse complement strand
CTAAGTTTTTTCAGTGCAACTCACTCATATACAATGTACTACACTGTGCATTTCGTCTAATGCGGTTATTTCAGTAAATTCTAAGTTTTTCAGTGCAACTCACTCATATACAATGTACTACACTGTGCATTTCGTCTAATGCGGTTATTTCAGTAAATTCTAAGTTTTTCAGTGCAACTCACTCATATACAATGTACTACACTGTGCATTTCGTCTAATGCGGGTTTTTCAGTAAATTCTAAGTTTTTCAGTGCAACTCACTCATATACAATGTACTACACTGTGCATTTCGTCTAATGCGGGTTTTTCAGTAAATTCTAAGTTTTTCAGTGCAACTCACTCATATACAATGTACTACACTGTGCATTTCGTCTAATGCGGGTTTTTCAGTAAATTCTAAGTTTTTCAGTGCAACTCACTCATATACAATGTACTACACTGTGCATTTCGTCTAATGCGGGTTTTTCAGTAAATTCTAAGTTTTTCAGTGCAACTCACTCATATACAATGTACTACACTGTGCATTTCGTCTAATACGGGTTTTTCAGTAAATTCTAATTTTTTCAGTGCAACTCACTCATATACAATGTACTACACTGTGCATTTCGTCTAATGCGGGTTTTTCAGTAAATTCTAAGTTTTTCAGTGCAACTCACTCATATACAATGTACTACACTGTGCATTTCGTCTAATGCGGGTTTTTCAGTAAATTCTAAGTTTTTCAGTGCAACTCACTCATATACTATGTACTACACTGTGCATTTCGTCTAATGCGGGTTTTTCAGTAATTTCTAAGTTTTTCAGTGCAACTCACTCATATACTATGTACTACACTGTACATTTCGTCTAATGCGGGTTTTTCAGTAAATTCTAAGTTTTTCAGTGCAACTCACTCATATACAATGTACTACACTGTGCATTTCGTCTAATGCGGGTTTTTCAGTAAATTCTAAGTTTTTCAGTGCAACTCACTCATATACAATGTACTACACTGTGCATTTCGTCTAATGCGGGTTTTTCAGTAAATTCTAAGTTTTTCAGTGCAACTCACTCATATACAATGTACTACACTGTGCATTTCGTCTAAAGCGGGTTTTTCAGTAAATTCTAAGTTTTTCAGTGCAACTCACTCATATACAATGTACTACACTGTGCATTTCGTCTAATGCGGGTTTTTCAGTAAATTCTAAGTTTTTCAGTGCAACTCACTCATATACAATGTACTACACTCTGGATTTCGTCTAATGCGGGTTTTTCAGTAAATTCTAAGTTTTTCAGTGCAACTCACTCATATACAATGTACTACACTGTGTATTTCGTCTAATGCGGGTTTTTCAGTAAATTCTAAGTTTTTCAGTGCAACTCACTCATATACAATGTACTACACTCTGCATTTCGTCTAATGCGGGTTTTTCAGTAAATTCTAAGTTTTTCAAAGCAACTCACTCATATACTATGTACTACACTGTACATTTCGTCTAATGCGTTTTTTTCAGTTAATTCTAAGTTTTTCAGTGCAACTCACTCATATACAATGTACTACACTGTGCATTTCGTCTAATGCGTGTTTTTCAGTAAATTTTAAGTTTTTCAGTGTAACTCACTCATATAAAATGTACTACACTGTGCATTTCGTCTAATGCGGGTATTTCAGTAAATTCTAAGTTTTTCAGTGCAACTCACTCATATACAATGTACTACACTTTGCATTTCGTCTAATGCGGGATTTTCAGTAAATTCTAAGTTTTTCAGTGCAACTCTCTCATATACAATGTACTACACTGTGGATTTCGTCTAAAAAGGGTTTTTCAGTAAATTCTAAGTTTTTCAGTGCAACTCACTCATATACAATGTACTACACTGTTCATTTCGTCTAATGCGTGTTTTTCAGTAAATTCTAAGTTTTTCAGTGCAACTCACTCATATACAATGTACTACACTGTGCATTTCGTCTAATGCGGGTTTTTCAGTAAATTCTAAGTTTTTCAGTGCAACTCACTCATATACAATGTACTACACTGTGCATTTCGTCTAAAGCGGGTTTTTCAGTAAATTCTAAGTTTTTCAGTGCAACTCACTCATATACAATGTACTACACTGTGCATTTCGTCTAATGCGGGTTTTTCAGTAAATTCTAAGTTTTTCAGTGCAACTCACTCATATACAATGTACTACACTCTGGATTTCGTCTAATGCGGGTTTTTCAGTAAATTCTAAGTTTTTCAGTGCAACTCACTCATATACAATGTACTACACTGTGTATTTCGTCTAATGCGGGTTTTTCAGTAAATTCTAAGTTTTTCAGTGCAACTCACTCATATACAATGTACTACACTCTGCATTTCGTCTAATGCGGGTTTTTCAGTAAATTCTAAGTTTTTCAAAGCAACTCACTCATATACTATGTACTACACTGTACATTTCGTCTAATGCGTTTTTTTCAGTTAATTCTAAGTTTTTCAGTGCAACTCACTCATATACAATGTACTACACTGTGCATTTCGTCTAATGCGTGTTTTTCAGTAAATTTTAAGTTTTTCAGTGTAACTCACTCATATAAAATGTACTACACTGTGCATTTCGTCTAATGCGGGTATTTCAGTAAATTCTAAGTTTTTCAGTGCAACTCACTCATATACAATGTACTACACTTTGCATTTCGTCTAATGCGGGATTTTCAGTAAATTCTAAGTTTTTCAGTGCAACTCTCTCATATACAATGTACTACACTGTGGATTTCGTCTAAAAAGGGTTTTTCAGTAAATTCTAAGTTTTTCAGTGCAACTCACTCATATACAATGTACTACACTGTTCATTTCGTCTAATGCGTGTTTTTCAGTAAATTCTAAGTTTTTCAGTGCAACTCACTCATATACAATGTACTACACTGTGCATTTCGTCTAATGCGGGTTTTTCAGTAAATTCTAAGTTTTTCAGTGCAACTCACTCATATACAATGTACTACACTGTGCATTTCGTCTAAAGCGGGTTTTTCAGTAAATTCTAAGTTTTTCAGTGCAACTCACTCATATACAATGTACTACACTGTGCATTTCGTCTAATGCGGGTTTTTCAGTAAATTCTAAGTTTTTCAGTGCAACTCACTCATATACAATGTACTACACTCTGGATTTCGTCTAATGCGGGTTTTTCAGTAAATTCTAAGTTTTTCAGTGCAACTCACTCATATACAATGTACTACACTGTGTATTTCGTCTAATGCGGGTTTTTCAGTAAATTCTAAGTTTTTCAGTGCAACTCACTCATATACAATGTACTACACTCTGCATTTCGTCTAATGCGGGTTTTTCAGTAAATTCTAAGTTTTTCAAAGCAACTCACTCATATACTATGTACTACACTGTACATTTCGTCTAATGCGTTTTTTTCAGTTAATTCTAAGTTTTTCAGTGCAACTCACTCATATACAATGTACTACACTGTGCATTTCGTCTAATGCGTGTTTTTCAGTAAATTTTAAGTTTTTCAGTGTAACTCACTCATATAAAATGTACTACACTGTGCATTTCGTCTAATGCGGGTATTTCAGTAAATTCTAAGTTTTTCAGTGCAACTCACTCATATACAATGTACTACACTTTGCATTTCGTCTAATGCGGGATTTTCAGTAAATTCTAAGTTTTTCAGTGCAACTCTCTCATATACAATGTACTACACTGTGGATTTCGTCTAAAAAGGGTTTTTCAGTAAATTCTAAGTTTTTCAGTGCAACTCACTCATATACAATGTACTACACTGTTCATTTCGTCTAATGCGTGTTTTTCAGTAAATTCTAAGTTTTTCAGTGCAACTCACTCATATACAATGTACTACACTGTGCATTTCGTCTAATGCGGGTTTTTCAGTAAATTCTAAGTTTTTCAGTGCAACTCACTCATATACAATGTACTACACTGTGCATTTCGTCTAATGCGGGATTTTCAGTAAATTCTAAGTTTTTCAGTGCAACTCTCTCATATACAATGTACTACACTGTGCATTTCGTCTAATGCGGGTTTTTCAGTAAATTCTAAGTTTTTCAGTGCAACTCACTCATATACAATGTACTACACTGTGCATTTCGTCTAATGCGGGATTTTCAGTAAATTCTAAGTTTTTCAGTGCAACTCTCTCATATACAATGTACTACACTGTGCATTTCGTCTAATGCGAGTTTTTCAGTAAATTCTAAGTTTTTCAGTGCAACTCACTCATATACAATGTACTACACTGTGCATTTCGTCTAATGTGGGTTTTTCAGTAAATTCTAAGTTTTTCAGTGCAACTCACTCATATACAATGTACTACACTGTGCATTTCGTCTAATGCGGGTTTTTCAGTAAATTCTAAGTTTTTCATTGCAACTCACTCATATACAATGTACTACACTGTGCATTTCGTCTAATGCGGGTTTTTCAGTAAATTCTATGTTTTTCAGTGCAACTCACTCATATACTATGTACTACACTGTGCATTTCGTCTAATGCGGGTTTTTCAGTAATTTCTAAGTTTTTCAGTGCAACTCACTCATATACTATGTACTACACTGTACATTTCGTCTAATGCGGGTTTTTTCAGTAAATTCTAAGTTTTTCAGTGCAACTCACTCATATACAATGTACTACACTGTGCATTTCGTCTAATGCGGGTTTTTCAGTAAATTCTAAGTTTTTCAGTTCAACTCACTCATATACAATGTACTACACTGTGCATTTCGTCTAATGCGGGTTTTTCAGTAAATTCTAAGTTTTTCAGTGCAACTCACTCATATACAATGTACTACACTGTGCATTTCGTCTAATGCGGGTTTTTCAGTAAATTCTAAGTTTTTCAGTGCAACTCACTCATATACAATGTACTACACTGTGCATTTCGTCTAATGCGGGTTTTTCAGTAAATTCTAAGTTTTTCAGTGCAACTCACTCATATACAATGTACTACACTCTGGATTTCGTCTAATGCGGGTTTTTCAGTAAATTCTAAGTTTTTCAGTGCAACTCACTCATATACACTGTACTACACTGTGGATTTCGTCTAATGCGGGATTTTCAGTAAATTCTAAGTTTTTCAGTGCAACTCACTCATATACAATGTACTACACTGTGCATTTCGTCTAATGCGGGTTTTTCGGTAAATTCTAAGTTTTTCAGTGCAACTCACTCATATACAATGTACTACATAGTGCATTTCGTCTAATACGGGTTTTTCAGTAAATTCTAAGTTTTTCAGTGCAACTCACTCATATACAATGTACTACACTGTGCATTTCGTCTAAAAAGGGTTTTTCAGTAAATTCTATGTTTTTCAGTGCAACTCACTCATATACAATGTACTACACTGTGCATTTCGTCTAATGCGTGTTTTTCAGTAAATTCTAAGTTTTTCAGTGCAACTCACTCATATACAATGTACTACACTGTGCATTTCGTCTAATGCGGGTATTTCAGTAAATTCTAAGTTATTCAGTGCAACTCACTCATATACAATGTACTACACTGTGCATTTCGTCTAATGCGGGATTTTCAGTAAATTCTAAGTTTTTCAGTGCAACTCTCTCATATACAATGTACTACACTGTGGATTTCGTCTAAAAAGGGTTTTTCAGTAAATTCTAAGTTTTTCAGTGCAACTCACTCATATACAATGTACTACACTGTGCATTTCGTCTAATGCGTGTTTTTCAGTAAATTCTAAGTTTTTCAGTGCAACTCACTCATATACAATGTACTACACTGTGCATTTCGTCTAATGCGGGTATTTCAGTAAATTCTAAGTTTTTCAGTGCAACTCACTCATATACAATGTACTACACTGTGCATTTCGTCTAATGCGGGATTTTCAGTAAATTCTAAGTTTTTCAGTGCAACTCTCTCATATACAATATACTACACTGTGCATTTCGTCTAATGCGGGTTTTTCAGTAAATTCTAAGTTTTTCAGTGCAACTCACTCATATACAATGTACTACACTGTGCATTTCGTCTAATGTGGGTTTTTCAGTAAATTCTAAGTTTTTCAGTGCAACTCACTCATATACAATGTACTACACTGTGCATTTCGTCTAATGCGGGTTTTTCAGTAAATTCTAAGTTTTTCAGTGCAACTCACTCATATACAATGTACTACACTGTGCATTTCGTCTAATGCGGGTTTTTCAGTAAATTCTAAGTTTTTCAGTGCAACTCACTCATATACAATGTACTACACTGTGGATTTCGTCTAAAAAGGGTTTTTCAGTAAATTCTAAGTTTTTCAGTGCAACTCACTCATATACAATGTACTACACTGTGCATTTCGTCTAATGCGTGTTTTTCAGTAAATTCTAAGTTTTTCAGTGCAACTCACTCATATACAATGTACTACACTGTGCATTTCGTCTAATGCGGGTTTTTCAGTAAATTCTAAGTTTTTCAGTGCAACTCACTCATATACTATGTACTACACTGTGCATTTCGTCTAATGCGGGTTTTTCAGTAATTTCTAAGTTTTTCAGTGCAACTCACTCATATACTATGTACTACACTGTACATTTCGTCTAATGCGGGTTTTTCAGTAAATTCTAAGTTTTTCAGTGCAACTCACTCATATACAATGTACTACACAATGGATTTCGTCTAATGCGGGTTTTTCAGTAAATTCTAAGTTTTTCAGTGCAACTCACTCATATACAATGTACTAAACTGTGCATTTCGTCTAATGCGGGTTTTTCAGTAAATTCTAAGTTTTTCAGTGCAACTCACTCATATACAATGTACTACACTGTGCATTTCGTCTAATGCGGGTTTTTCAGTAAATTCTAAGTTTTTCAGTGCAACTCACTCATATACACTGTACTACACTGTGGATTTCGTCTAATGCGGGATTTTCAGTAAATTCTAAGTTTTTCAGTGCAACTCACTCATATACAATGTACTACACTGTGCATTTCGTCTAATGCGGGTTTTTCAGTAAATTCTAAGTTTTTCAGTGCAACTCACTCATATACAATGTACTACACTGTGCATTTCGTCTAATACGGGTTTTTCAGTAAATTCTAAGTTTTTCAGTGCAACTCACTCATATACAATGTACTACACTGTGGATTTCGTCTAAAAAGGGTTTTTCAGTAAATTCTAAGTTTTTCAGTGCAACTCACTCATATACAATGTACTACACTGTGCATTTCGTCTAATGCGTGTTTTTCAGTAAATTCTAAGTTTTTCAGTGCAACTCACTCATATACAATGTACTACACTGTGCATTTCGTCTAATGCGGGTATTTCAGTAAATTCTAAGTTATTCAGTGCAACTCACTCATATACAATGTACTACACTGTGCATTTCGTCTAATGCGGGATTTTCAGTAAATTCTAAGTTTTTCAGTGCAACTCTCTCATATACAATGTACTACACTGTGGATTTCGTCTAAAAAGGGTTTTTCAGTAAATTCTAAGTTTTTCAGTGCAACTCACTCATATACAATGTACTACACTGTGCATTTCGTCTAATGCGTGTTTTTCAGTAAATTCTAAGTTTTTCAGTGCAACTCACTCATATACAATGTACTACACTGTGCATTTCGTCTAATGCGGGTATTTCAGTAAATTCTAAGTTTTTCAGTGCAACTCACTCATATACAATGTACTACACTGTGCATTTCGTCTAATGCGGGATTTTCAGTAAATTCTAAGTTTTTCAGTGCAACTCTCTCATATACAATGTACTACACTGTGCATTTCGTCTAATGCGGGTTTTTCAGTAAATTCTAAGTTTTTCAGTGCAACTCACTCATATACAATGTACTACACTGTGCATTTCGTCTAATGTGGGTTTTTCAGTAAATTCTAAGTTTTTCAGTGCAACTCACTCATATACAATGTACTACACTGTGCATTTCGTCTAATGCGGGTTTTTCAGTAAATTCTAAGTTTTTCAGTGCAACTCACTCATATACAATGTACTACACTGTGCATTTCGTCTAATGCGGGTTTTTCAGTAAATTCTAAGTTTTTCATTGCAACTCACTCATATACAATGTACTACACTGTGCATTTCGTCTAATGCGGGTTTTTTGTAAATTCTAAGTTTTTCAGTGCAACTCACTCATATACTATGTACTACACTGTGCATTTCGTCTAATGCGGGTTTTTCAGTAATTTCTAAGTTTTTCAGTGCAACTCACTCATATACTATGTACTACACTGTACATTTCGTCTAATGCGGGTTTTTCAGTAAATTCTAAGTTTTTCAGTGCAACTCACTCATATACAATGTACTACACTGTGCATTTCGTCTAATGCGGGTTTTTCAGTAAATTCTAAGTTTTTCAGTGCAACTCACTCATATACAATGTACTACACTGTGCATTTCGTCTAATGCGGGTTTTTCAGTAAATTCTAAGTTTTTCAGTGCAACTCACTCATATACAATGTACTACACTGTGCATTTCGTCTAATGCGGGTTTTTCAGTAAATTCTAAGTTTTTCAGTGCAACTCACTCATATACAATGTACTACACTGTGCATTTCGTCTAATGCGGGTTTTTCAGTAAATTCTAAGTTTTTCAGTGCAACTCACTCATATACAATGTACTACACTCTGGATTTCGTCTAATGCGGGTTTTTCAGTAAATTCTAAGTTTTTCAGTGCAACTCACTCATATACAATGTACTACACTGTGTATTTCGTCTAATGCGGGTTTTTCAGTAAATTCTAAGTTTTTCAGTGCAACTCACTCATATACAATGTACTACACTGTGCATTTCGTCTAATGCGGGTTTTTCAGTAAATTCTAAGTTTTTCAAAGCAACTCACTCATATAATATGTACTACACTGTACATTTCGTCTAATGCGTTTTTTTCAGTAAATTCTAAGTTTTTCAGTGCAACTCACTCATATACAATGTACTATACTGTGCATTTCGTCTAATGCGTGTTTTTCAGTAAATTCTAAGTTTTTCAGTGCAACTCACTCATATACAATGTACTACACTGTGCATTTCGTCTAATGCGGGTATTTCAGTAAATTCTAAGTTTTTCAGTGCAACTCACTCATATACAATGTACTACACTGTGGATTTCGTCTAATGCAGGTTTTTCAGTAAATTCTAAGTTTTTCAGTGCAACTCACTCATATACAATGTACTACACTGTGCATTTCGTCTAATGCGGGTTTTTCAGTAAATTCTAAGTTTTTCAGTGCAACTCACTCATATACAATGTACTAAACTGTGCATTTCGTCTAATGCGGGTTTTTCAGTAAATTCTAAGTTTTTCAGTGCAACTCACTCATATACAATGTACTACACTGTGCATTTCGTCTAATGCGGGTTTTTCAGTAAATTCTAAGTTTTTCAGTGCAACTCACTCATATACTATGTACTACACTGTGCATTTCGTCTAATGCGGGTTTTTCAGTAAATTCTAAGTTTTTCAGTGCAACTCACTCATATACTATGTACTACACTGTACATTTCGTCTAATGCGGGTTTTTCAGTAAATTCTAAGTTTTTCAGTGCAACTCACTCATATACAATGTACTACACTGTGCATTTCGTCTAATGCGGGTTTTTCAGTAAATTCTAAGTTTTTCAGTGCAACTCACTCATATACAATGTACTACACAATGGATTTCGTCTAATGCGGGTTTTTCAGTAAATTCTAAGTTTTTCAGTGCAACTCACTCATATACAATGTACTAAACTGTGCATTTCGTCTAATGCGGGTTTTTCAGTAAATTCTAAGTTTTTCAGTGCAACTCACTCATATACAATGTACTACACTGTGCATTTCGTCTAATGCGGGTTTTTCAGTAAATTCTAAGTTTTTCAGTGCAACTCACTCATATACAATGTACTACACTGTGGATTTCGTCTAAAAAGGGTTTTTCAGTAAATTCTAAGTTTTTCAGTGCAACTCACTCATATAAAATGTACTACACTGTGCATTTCGTCTAATGCGGGTATTTCAGTAAATTCTAAGTTTTTCAGTGCAACTCACTCATATACAATGTACTACACTGTGCATTTCGTCTAATGCGGGATTTTCAGTAAATTCTAAGTTTTTCAGTGCAACTCTCTCATATACAATGTACTACACTGTGCATTTCGTCTAATGCGGGTTTTTCAGTAAATTCTAAGTTTTTCAGTGCAACTCACTCATATACAATGTACTACACTGTGCATTTCGTCTAATGCGGGTTTTTCAGTAAATTCTAAGTTTTTCAGTGCAACTCACTCATATACAATGTACTACACTGTGCATTTCGTCTAATGCGGGTTTTTCAGTAAATTCTAAGTTTTTCAGTGCAACTCACTCATATACAATGTACTACACTGTGCATTTCGTCTAATACGGGTTTTTCAGTAAATTCTAAGTTTTTCAGTTCAACTCACTCATATACAATGTACTACACTGTGCATTTCGTCTAATGCGGGTTTTTCAGTAAATTCTAAGTTTTTCAATGCAACTCACTCATATACAATGTACTACACTGTGCATTTCGTCTAATGCGGGTTTTTCAGTAAATTCTAAGTTTTTCAGTGCAACTCACTCATATACTATGTACTACACTGTGCATTTCGTCTAATGCGGGTTTTTCAGTAATTTCTAAGTTTTTCAGTGCAACTCACTCATATACTATGTACTACACTGTGCATTTCGTCTAATGCGTGTTTTTCAGTAAATTCTAAGTTTTTCAGTGCAACTCACTCATATACAATGTACTACACTGTGCATTTCGTCTAATGCGGGTATTTCAGTAAATTCTAAGTTTTTCAGTGCAACTCACTCATAAACAATGTACTACACTGTGCATTTCGTCTAATGCGGGTTTTTCAGTAAATTCTAAGTTTTTCAGTGCAACTCACTCATAAACAATGTACTACACTGTGCATTTCGTCTAATGCGGGTTTTTCAGTAAATTCTAAGTTTTTCAGTGCAACTCACTCATATACAATGTACTACACTTTGCATTTCGTCTAATGCGGGTTTTTCAGTAAATTCTAAGTTTTTCAGTGCAACTCACTCATATACAATGTACTAAACTGTGCATTTCGTCTAATGCGGGTTTTTCAGTAAATTCTAAGTTTTTCAGTGCAACTCACTCATATACAATGTACTACACTGTGCATTTCGTCTAATGCGGGTTTTTCAGTAAATTCTAAGTTTTTCAGTGCAACTCACTCATATACACTGTACTACACTGTGGATTTCGTCTAATGCGGGTTTTTCAGTAAATTCTAAGTTTTTCAGTGCAACTCACTCATATACAATGTACTACACTGTGCATTTTGTCTAATGCGGGTTTTTCAGTAAATTCTAAGTTTTTCAGTGCAACTCACTCATATACAATGTACTACACTGTGCATTTCGTCTAATGCGGGTTTTTCAGTAAATTCTAAGTTTTTCAGTGCAACTCACTCATATACAATGTACTACACTGTGGATTTCGTCTAAAAAGGGTTTTTCAGTAAATTCTAAGTTTTTCAGTGCAACTCACTCATATACAATATACTACACTGTGCATTTCGTCTAATGCGGGTTTTTCAGTAAATTCTAAGTTTTTCAGTGCAACTCACTCATATACAATGTACTACACTGTGCATTTCGTCTAATGCGGGATTTTCAGTAAATTCTAAGTTTTTCAGTGCAACTCTCTCATATACAATGTACTACACTGTGGATTTCGTCTAAAAAGGGTTTTTCAGTAAATTCTAAGTTTTTCAGTGCAACTCACTCATATACAATGTACTACACTGTGCATTTCGTCTAATGCGTGTTTTTCAGTAAATTCTAAGTTTTTCAGTGCAACTCACTCATATACAATGTACTACACTGTGCATTTTGTCTAATGCGGGTTTTTCAGTAAATTCTAAGTTTTTCAGTGCAACTCACTCATATACAATGTACTACACTGTGCATTTCGTCTAATACGGGTTTTTCAGTAAATTCTAAGTTTTTCAGTGCAACTCACTCATATACAATGTACTACACTGTGGATTTCGTCTAAAAAGGGTTTTTCAGTAAATTCTAAGTTTTTCAGTGCAACTCACTCATATACAATATACTACACTGTGCATTTCGTCTAATGCGGGTTTTTCAGTAAATTCTAAGTTTTTCAGTGCAACTCACTCATATACAATGTACTACACTGTGCATTTCGTCTAATGCGGGATTTTCAGTAAATTCTAAGTTTTTCAGTGCAACTCTCTCATATACAATGTACTACACTGTGGATTTCGTCTAAAAAGGGTTTTTCAGTAAATTCTAAGTTTTTCAGTGCAACTCACTCATATACAATGTACTACACTGTGCATTTCGTCTAATGCGTGTTTTTCAGTAAATTCTAAGTTTTTCAGTGCAACTCACTCATATACAATGTACTACACTGTGCATTTCGTCTAATGCGGGTATTTCAGTAAATTCTAAGTTTTTCAGTGCAACTCACTCATATACAATGTACTACACTGTGCATTTCGTCTAATGCGGGATTTTCAGTAAATTCTAAGTTTTTCAGTGCAACTCTCTCATATACAATGTACTACACTGTGCATTTCGTCTAATGCGGGTTTTTCAGTAAATTCTAAGTTTTTCAGTGCAACTCACTCATATACAATGTACTACACTGTGCATTTCGTCTAATGTGGGTTTTTCAGTAAATTCTAAGTTTTTCAGTGCAACTCACTCATATACAATGTACTACACTGTGCATTTCGTCTAATGCGGGTTTTTCAGTAAATTCTAAGTTTTTCAGTGCAACTCACTCATATACAATGTACTACACTGTGCATTTCGTCTAATGCGGGTTTTTCAGTAAATTCTAAGTTTTTCAGTGCAACTCACTCATATACAATGTACTACACTGTGCATTTCGTCTAATACGGGTTTTTCAGTAAATTCTAAGTTTTTCAGTGCAACTCACTCATATACAATGTACTACACTGTGCATTTCGTCTAATGCGGGTTTTTCAGTAAATTCTAAGTTTTTCATTGCAACTCACTCATATACAATGTACTACACTGTGCATTTCGTCTAATGCGGGTTTTTTGTAAATTCTAAGTTTTTCAGTGCAACTCACTCATATACTATGTACTACACTGTGCATTTCGTCTAATGCGGGTTTTTCAGTAATTTCTAAGTTTTTCAGTGCAACTCACTCATATACTATGTACTACACTGTACATTTCGTCTAATGCGGGTTTTTCAGTAAATTCTAAGTTTTTCAGTGCAACTCACTCATATACAATGTACTACACTGTGCATTTCGTCTAATGCGGGTTTTTCAGTAAATTCTAAGTTTTTCAGTGCAACTCACTCATATACAATGTACTACACTGTGCATTTCGTCTAATGCGGGTTTTTCAGTAAATTCTAAGTTTTTCAGTGCAACTCACTCATATACAATGTACTACACTGTGCATTTCGTCTAATGCGGGTTTTTCAGTAAATTCTAAGTTTTTCAGTGCAACTCACTCATATACTATGTACTACACTGTGCATTTCGTCTAATGCGGGTTTTTCAGTAAATTCTAAGTTTTTCAGTGCAACTCACTCATATACTATGTACTACACTGTACATTTCGTCTAATGCGGGTTTTTCAGTAAATTCTAAGTTTTTCAGTGCAACTCACTCATATACAATGTACTACACTGTGCATTTCGTCTAATGCGGGTTTTTCAGTAAATTCTAAGTTTTTCAGTGCAACTCACTCATAT
Source organism: Mus caroli (assembly GCF_978045245.1). Classification (NCBI taxonomy): domain Eukaryota; kingdom Metazoa; phylum Chordata; class Mammalia; order Rodentia; family Muridae; genus Mus; species Mus caroli. The sequence continues at coordinate 2,433,812 of NW_028227291.1, read as the reverse complement.
ACAATGTACTACACAATGGATTTCGTCTAATGCGGGTTTTTCAGTAAATTCTAAGTTTTTCAGTGCAACTCACTCATATACAATGTACTAAACTGTGCATTTCGTCTAATGCGGGTTTTTCAGTAAATTCTAAGTTTTTCAGTGCAACTCACTCATATACAATGTACTACACTGTGCATTTCGTCTAATGCGGGTTTTTCAGTAAATTCTAAGTTTTTCAGTGCAACTCACTCATATACAATGTACTACACTGTGGATTTCGTCTAAAAAGGGTTTTTCAGTAAATTCTAAGTTTTTCAGTGCGACTCACTCATATAAAATGTACTACACTGTGCATTTCGTCTAATGCGGGTATTTCAGTAAATTCTAAGTTTTTCAGTGCAACTCACTCATATACAATGTACTACACTGTGCATTTCGTCTAATGCGGGATTTTCAGTAAATTCTAAGTTTTTCAGTGCACTCTCTCATATACAATGTACTACACTGTGCATTTCGTCTAATGCGGGTTTTTCAGTAAATTCTAAGTTTTTCAGTGCAACTCACTCATATACAATGTACTACACTGTGCATTTCGTCTAATGCGGGTTTTTCAGTAAATTCTAAGTTTTTCAGTGCAACTCACTCATATACAATGTACTACACTGTGCATTTCGTCTAATGCGGGTTTTTCAGTAAATTCTAAGTTTTTCAGTGCAACTCACTCATATACAATGTACTACACTGTGCATTTCGTCTAATACGGGTTTTTCAGTAAATTCTAAGTTTTTCAGTTCAACTCACTCATATACAATGTACTACACTGTGCATTTCGTCTAATGCGGGTTTTTCAGTAAATTCTAAGTTTTTCAATGCAACTCACTCATATACAATGTACTACACTGTGCATTTCGTCTAATGCGGGTTTTTCAGTAAATTCTAAGTTTTTCAGTGCAACTCACTCATATACTATGTACTACACTGTGCATTTCGTCTAATGCGGGTTTTTCAGTAATTTCTAAGTTTTTCAGTGCAACTCACTCATATACTATGTACTACACTTTGCATTTCGTCTAATGCGTGTTTTTCAGTAAATTCTAAGTTTTTCAGTGCAACTCACTCATATACAATGTACTACACTGTGCATTTCGTCTAATGCGGGTATTTCAGTAAATTCTAAGTTTTTCAGTGCAACTCACTCATAAACAATGTACTACACTGTGCATTTCGTCTAATGCGGGTTTTTCAGTAAATTCTAAGTTTTTCAGTGCAACTCACTCATATACAATGTACTACACTTTGCATTTCGTCTAATGCGGGTTTTTCAGTAAATTCTAAGTTTTTCAGTGCAACTCACTCATATACAATGTACTAAACTGTGCATTTCGTCTAATGCGGGTTTTTCAGTAAATTAAAAGTTTTTCAGTGCAACTCACTCATATACAATGTACTACACTGTACATTTCGTCTAATGCGGGTTTTTCAGTAAATTCTAAGTTTTTCAGTGCAACTCACTCATATACAATGTACTACACTGTGCATTTCGTCTAATGCGGGTTTTTCAGTAAATTCTAAGTTTTTCAGTGCAACTCACTCATATACAATGTACTACACTGTGCATTTCGTCTAATGCGGGTTTTTCAGTAAATTCTAAGTTTTTCAGTGCAACTCACTCATATACAATGTACTAAACTGTGCATTTCGTCTAATGCGGGTTTTTCAGTAAATTCTAAGTTTTTCAGTGCAACTCACTCATATACAATGTACTACACTGTGCATTTCGTCTAATGCGGGTTTTTCAGTAAATTCTAAGTTTTTCAGTGCAACTCACTCATATACACTGTACTACACTGTGGATTTCGTCTAATGCGGGTTTTTCAGTAAATTCTAAGTTTTTCAGTGCAACTCACTCATATACAATGTACTACACTGTGCATTTTGTCTAATGCGGGTTTTTCAGTAAATTCTAAGTTTTTCAGTGCAACTCACTCATATACAATGTACTACACTGTGCATTTCGTCTAATACGGGTTTTTCAGTAAATTCTAAGTTTTTCAGTGCAACTCACTCATATACAATGTACTACACTGTGGATTTCGTCTAAAAAGGGTTTTTCAGTAAATTCTAAGTTTTTCAGTGCAACTCACTCATATACAATATACTACACTGTGCATTTCGTCTAATGCGGGTTTTTCAGTAAATTCTAAGTTTTTCAGTGCAACTCACTCATATACAATGTACTACACTGTGCATTTCGTCTAATGCGGGTTTTTCAGTAAATTCTAAGTTTTTCAGTGCAACTCACTCATATACAATGTACTACACTGTGCATTTCGTCTAATGCGGGTTTTTCAGTAAAATCTAAGTTTTTCAGTGCAACTCACTCATATACAATGTACTACACTGTGCATTTCGTCTAATGCGGGTTTTTCAGTAAATTCTAAGTTTTTCAGTGCAACTCACTCATATACAATGTACTACACTGTGCATTTCGTCTAATGCGGGTTTTCAGTAAATTCTAAGTTTTTCAGTGCAACTCACTCATATACAATGTACTACACTGTGGATTTCGTCTAATGCGGATTTTTCAGTAAATTCTAAGTTTTTCAGTGCAACTCACTCATATACAATGTACTACACTGTGCATTTCGTCTAATGCGGGTTTTTCAGTAAATTCTAAGTTTTTCAGTGCAACTCACTCATATATAATGTACTACACTGTGCATTTCGTCTAATGCGGGTTTTTCAGTAAATTCTAAGTTTTTCAGTGCAACTCACTCATATACAATGTACTACACTGTGCATTTCGTCTAATGCTGGTTTTTCAGTAAATTCTAAGTTTTTCAGTGCAACTCACTCATATACAATGTACTACACTGTGCATTTCGTCTAATGCGGGTTTTTCAGTAAATTCTAAGTTTTTCAGTGCAACTCACTCATATACAATGTACTACACTGTGCATTTCGTCTAATACGGGTTTTTCAGTAAATTCTAAGTTTTTCAGTGCAACTCACTCATATACAATGTACTACACTGTGCATTTCGTCTAATGCGGGTTTTTTAGTAAATTCTAAGTTTTTCAGTGCAACTCACTCATATACAATGTACTACACTGTGCATTTCGTCTAATGCGGGTTTTTCAGTAAATTCTAAGTTTTTCAGTGCAACTCACTCATATACAATGTACTACACTGTGCATTTCGTTAATGCGGGTTTTTCAGTAAATTCTAAGTTTTTCAGTGCAACTCACTCATATACAATGTACTACACTGTGCATTTCGTCTAATGCGGGTTTTTCAGTAAATTCTAAGTTTTTCAGTGCCACTCACTCATATACAATGTACTACACTGTGCATTTCGTCTAATGCGGGTTTTTTAGTAAATTCTAAGTTTTTCAGTGCAACTCACTCATATACAATGTACTACACTGTGCATTTCGTCTAATGCGGGTTTTTCAGTAAATTCTAAGTTTTTCAGTGCAACTCACTCATATACAATGTACTACACTGTGCATTTCGTTAATGCGGGTTTTTCAGTAAATTCTAAGTTTTTCAGTGCAACTCACTCATATACAATGTACTACACTGTGCATTTCGTCTAATGCGGGTTTTTCAGTAAATTCTAAGTTTTTCAGTGCCACTCACTCATATACAATGTACTACACTGTGCATTTCGTCTAATGCGGGTTTTTCAGTAAAATCTAAGTTTTTCAGTGCAACTCACTCATATACAATGTACTACACTGTGCATTTCGTCTAATGCGGGTTTTTCAGTAAATTCTAAGTTTTTCAGTGCAACTCACTCATATACAATGTACTACACTGTGCATTTCGTCTAATGCGGGTTTTCAGTAAATTCTAAGTTTTTCAGTGCAACTCACTCATATACAATGTACTACACTGTGGATTTCGTCTAATGCGGATTTTTCAGTAAATTCTAAGTTTTTCAGTGCAACTCACTCATATACAATGTACTACACTGTGCATTTCGTCTAATGCGGGTTTTTCAGTAAATTCTAAGTTTTTCAGTGCAACTCACTCATATATAATGTACTACACTGTGCATTTCGTCTAATGCGGGTTTTTCAGTAAATTCTAAGTTTTTCAGTGCAACTCACTCATATACAATGTACTACACTGTGCATTTCGTCTAATGCTGGTTTTTCAGTAAATTCTAAGTTTTTCAGTGCAACTCACTCATATACAATGTACTACACTGTGCATTTCGTCTAATGCGGGTTTTTCAGTAAATTCTAAGTTTTTCAGTGCAACTCACTCATATACAATGTACTACACTGTGCATTTCGTCTAATACGGGTTTTTCAGTAAATTCTAAGTTTTTCAGTGCAACTCACTCATATACAATGTACTACACTGTGCATTTCGTCTAATGCGGGTTTTTTAGTAAATTCTAAGTTTTTCAGTGCAACTCACTCATATACAATGTACTACACTGTGCATTTCGTCTAATGCGGGTTTTTCAGTAAATTCTAAGTTTTTCAGTGCAACTCACTCATATACAATGTACTACACTGTGCATTTCGTTAATGCGGGTTTTTCAGTAAATTCTAAGTTTTTCAGTGCAACTCACTCATATACAATGTACTACACTGTGCATTTCGTCTAATGCGGGTTTTTCAGTAAATTCTAAGTTTTTCAGTGCCACTCACTCATATACAATGTACTACACTGTGCATTTCGTCTAATGCGGGTTTTTTAGTAAATTCTAAGTTTTTCAGTGCAACTCACTCATATACAATGTACTACACTGTGCATTTCGTCTAATGCGGGTTTTTCAGTAAATTCTAAGTTTTTCAGTGCAACTCACTCATATACAATGTACTACACTGTGCATTTCGTTAATGCGGGTTTTTCAGTAAATTCTAAGTTTTTCAGTGCAACTCACTCATATACAATGTACTACACTGTGCATTTCGTCTAATGCGGGTTTTTCAGTAAATTCTAAGTTTTTCAGTGCCACTCACTCATATACAATGTACTACACTGTGCATTTCGTCTAATGCGGGTTTTTCAGTAAATTCTAAGTTTTTCAGTGCAACTCACTCATATACAATGTACTACACTGTGGATTTCGTCTAATGCGGGTTTTTCAGTAAATTCTAAGTTTTTCAGTGCAACTCACTCATATACAATGTACTACACTGTGCATTTCGTCTAATGCGGGTTCTTCAGTAAATTCTAAGTTTTTCAGTGCAACTCACTCATATACAATGTACTACACTGTGCATTTCGTCTAATGCGGGTTTTTCAGTAAATTCTAAGTTTTTAAGTGCAACTCACTCATATACAATGTACTACACTATGCATTTCGTCTAATGCGGGTTTTTCAGTAAATTCTAAGTTTTTCAGTGCAACTCACTCATATACAATGTACTACACTGTGCATTTCGTCTAATGCGGGTTTTTCAGTAAATTCTAAGTTTTTCAGTGCAACTCACTCATATACAATGTACTACACTGTGCATTTCGTCTAATGCGGGTTTTTCAGTAAATTCTAAGTTTTTCAGTGCAACTCACTCATATACAATGTACTACACTGTGCATTTCGTCTAATGCGGGTTTTTCAGTAAATTCTAAGTTTTTCAGTGCAACTCACTCATATACAATGTACTACACTGTGCATTTTGTCTAATGCGGGTTTTTCAGTAAATTCTAAGTTTTTCAGTGCAACTCACTCATATACAATGTACTACACTGTGCATTTCGTCTAATACGGGTTTTTCAGTAAATTCTAAGTTTTTCAGTGCAACTCACTCATATACAATGTACTACACTGTGGATTTCGTCTAAAAAGGGTTTTTCAGTAAATTCTAAGTTTTTCAGTGCAACTCACTCATATACAATATACTACACTGTGCATTTCGTCTAATGCGGGTTTTTCAGTAAATTCTAAGTTTTTCAGTGCAACTCACTCATATACAATGTACTACACTGTGCATTTCGTCTAATGCGGGATTTTCAGTAAATTCTAAGTTTTTCAGTGCAACTCTCTCATATACAATGTACTACACTGTGGATTTCGTCTAAAAAGGGTTTTTCAGTAAATTCTAAGTTTTTCAGTGCAACTCACTCATATACAATGTACTACACTGTGCATTTCGTCTAATGCGTGTTTTTCAGTAAATTCTAAGTTTTTCAGTGCAACTCACTCATATACAATGTACTACACTGTGCATTTCGTCTAATGCGGGTATTTCAGTAAATTCTAAGTTTTTCAGTGCAACTCACTCATATACAATGTACTACACTGTGCATTTCGTCTAATGCGGGATTTTCAGTAAATTCTAAGTTTTTCAGTGCAACTCTCTCATATACAATGTACTACACTGTGCATTTCGTCTAATGCGGGTTTTTCAGTAAATTCTAAGTTTTTCAGTGCAACTCACTCATATACAATGTACTACACTGTGCATTTCGTCTAATGTGGGTTTTTCAGTAAATTCTAAGTTTTTCAGTGCAACTCACTCATATACAATGTACTACACTGTGCATTTCGTCTAATGCGGGTTTTTCAGTAAATTCTAAGTTTTTCAGTGCAACTCACTCATATACAATGTACTACACTGTGCATTTCGTCTAATGCGGGTTTTTCAGTAAATTCTAAGTTTTTCAGTGCAACTCACTCATATACAATGTACTACACTGTGCATTTCGTCTAATACGGGTTTTTCAGTAAATTCTAAGTTTTTCAGTGCAACTCACTCATATACAATGTACTACACTGTGCATTTCGTCTAATGCGGGTTTTTCAGTAAATTCTAAGTTTTTCATTGCAACTCACTCATATACAATGTACTACACTGTGCATTTCGTCTAATGCGGGTTTTTTGTAAATTCTAAGTTTTTCAGTGCAACTCACTCATATACTATGTACTACACTGTGCATTTCGTCTAATGCGGGTTTTTCAGTAATTTCTAAGTTTTTCAGTGCAACTCACTCATATACTATGTACTACACTGTACATTTCGTCTAATGCGGGTTTTTCAGTAAATTCTAAGTTTTTCAGTGCAACTCACTCATATACAATGTACTACACTGTGCATTTCGTCTAATGCGGGTTTTTCAGTAAATTCTAAGTTTTTCAGTGCAACTCACTCATATACAATGTACTACACTGTGCATTTCGTCTAATGCGGGTTTTTCAGTAAATTCTAAGTTTTTCAGTGCAACTCACTCATATACAATGTACTACACTGTGCATTTCGTCTAATGCGGGTTTTTCAGTAAATTCTAAGTTTTTCAGTGCAACTCACTCATATACTATGTACTACACTGTGCATTTCGTCTAATGCGGGTTTTTCAGTAAATTCTAAGTTTTTCAGTGCAACTCACTCATATACTATGTACTACACTGTACATTTCGTCTAATGCGGGTTTTTCAGTAAATTCTAAGTTTTTCAGTGCAACTCACTCATATACAATGTACTACACTGTGCATTTCGTCTAATGCGGGTTTTTCAGTAAATTCTAAGTTTTTCAGTGCAACTCACTCATATACAATGTACTACACAATGGATTTCGTCTAATGCGGGTTTTTTCAGTAAATTCTAAGTTTTTCAGTGCAACTCACTCATATACAATGTACTAAACTGTGCATTTCGTCTAATGCGGGTTTTTCAGTAAATTCTAAGTTTTCAGTGCAACTCACTCATATACAATGTACTACACTGTGCATTTCGTCTAATGCGGGTTTTTCAGTAAATTCTAAGTTTTTCAGTGCAACTCACTCATATACAATGTACTACACTGTGGATTTCGTCTAAAAAGGGTTTTTCAGTAAATTCTAAGTTTTTCAGTGCGACTCACTCATATAAAATGTACTACACTGTGCATTTCGTCTAATGCGGGTATTTCAGTAAATTCTAAGTTTTTCAGTGCAACTCACTCATATACAATGTACTACACTGTGCATTTCGTCTAATGCGGGATTTTTCAGTAAATTCTAAGTTTTTCAGTGCACTCTCTCATATACAATGTACTACACTGTGCATTTCGTCTAATGCGGGTTTTTCAGTAAATTCTAAGTTTTCAGTGCAACTCACTCATATACAATGTACTACACTGTGCATTTCGTCTAATGCGGGTTTTTCAGTAAATTCTAAGTTTTTCAGTGCAACTCACTCATATACAATGTACTACACTGTGCATTTCGTCTAATGCGGGTTTTTCAGTAAATTCTAAGTTTTTCAGTGCAACTCACTCATATACAATGTACTACACTGTGCATTTCGTCTAATACGGGTTTTTCAGTAAATTCTAAGTTTTTCAGTTCAACTCACTCATATACAATGTACTACACTGTGCATTTCGTCTAATGCGGGTTTTTCAGTAAATTCTAAGTTTTTCAATGCAACTCACTCATATACAATGTACTACACTGTGCATTTCGTCTAATGCGGGTTTTTCAGTAAATTCTAAGTTTTTCAGTGCAACTCACTCATATACTATGTACTACACTGTGCATTTCGTCTAATGCGGGTTTTTCAGTAATTTCTAAGTTTTTCAGTGCAACTCACTCATATACTATGTACTACACTTTGCATTTCGTCTAATGCGTGTTTTTCAGTAAATTCTAAGTTTTTCAGTGCAACTCACTCATATACAATGTACTACACTGTGCATTTCGTCTAATGCGGGTATTTCAGTAAATTCTAAGTTTTTCAGTGCAACTCACTCATAAACAATGTACTACACTGTGCATTTCGTCTAATGCGGGTTTTTCAGTAAATTCTAAGTTTTTCAGTGCAACTCACTCATATACAATGTACTACACTTTGCATTTCGTCTAATGCGGGTTTTTCAGTAAATTCTAAGTTTTTCAGTGCAACTCACTCATATACAATGTACTAAACTGTGCATTTCGTCTAATGCGGGTTTTTCAGTAAATTAAAAGTTTTTCAGTGCAACTCACTCATATACAATGTACTACACTGTACATTTCGTCTAATGCGGGTTTTTCAGTAAATTCTAAGTTTTTCAGTGCAACTCACTCATATACAATGTACTACACTGTGCATTTCGTCTAATGCGGGTTTTTCAGTAAATTCTAAGTTTTTCAGTGCAACTCACTCATATACAATGTACTACACTGTGCATTTCGTCTAATGCGGGTTTTTCAGTAAATTCTAAGTTTTTCAGTGCAACTCACTCATATACAATGTACTAAACTGTGCATTTCGTCTAATGCGGGTTTTTCAGTAAATTCTAAGTTTTTCAGTGCAACTCACTCATATACAATGTACTACACTGTGCATTTCGTCTAATGCGGGTTTTTCAGTAAATTCTAAGTTTTTCAGTGCAACTCACTCATATACACTGTACTACACTGTGGATTTCGTCTAATGCGGGTTTTTCAGTAAATTCTAAGTTTTTCAGTGCAACTCACTCATATACAATGTACTACACTGTGCATTTTGTCTAATGCGGGTTTTTCAGTAAATTCTAAGTTTTTCAGTGCAACTCACTCATATACAATGTACTACACTGTGCATTTCGTCTAATACGGGTTTTTCAGTAAATTCTAAGTTTTTCAGTGCAACTCACTCATATACAATGTACTACACTGTGGATTTCGTCTAAAAAGGGTTTTTCAGTAAATTCTAAGTTTTTCAGTGCAACTCACTCATATACAATATACTACACTGTGCATTTCGTCTAATGCGGGTTTTTCAGTAAATTCTAAGTTTTTCAGTGCAACTCACTCATATACAATGTACTACACTGTGCATTTCGTCTAATGCGGGTTTTTCAGTAAATTCTAAGTTTTTCAGTGCAACTCACTCATATACAATGTACTACACTGTGCATTTCGTCTAATGCGGGTTTTTCAGTAAAATCTAAGTTTTTCAGTGCAACTCACTCATATACAATGTACTACACTGTGCATTTCGTCTAATGCGGGTTTTTCAGTAAATTCTAAGTTTTTCAGTGCAACTCACTCATATACAATGTACTACACTGTGCATTTCGTCTAATGCGGGTTTTCAGTAAATTCTAAGTTTTTCAGTGCAACTCACTCATATACAATGTACTACACTGTGGATTTCGTCTAATGCGGATTTTTCAGTAAATTCTAAGTTTTTCAGTGCAACTCACTCATATACAATGTACTACACTGTGCATTTCGTCTAATGCGGGTTTTTCAGTAAATTCTAAGTTTTTCAGTGCAACTCACTCATATATAATGTACTACACTGTGCATTTCGTCTAATGCGGGTTTTTCAGTAAATTCTAAGTTTTTCAGTGCAACTCACTCATATACAATGTACTACACTGTGCATTTCGTCTAATGCTGGTTTTTCAGTAAATTCTAAGTTTTTCAGTGCAACTCACTCATATACAATGTACTACACTGTGCATTTCGTCTAATGCGGGTTTTTCAGTAAATTCTAAGTTTTTCAGTGCAACTCACTCATATACAATGTACTACACTGTGCATTTCGTCTAATACGGGTTTTTCAGTAAATTCTAAGTTTTTCAGTGCAACTCACTCATATACAATGTACTACACTGTGCATTTCGTCTAATGCGGGTTTTTTAGTAAATTCTAAGTTTTTCAGTGCAACTCACTCATATACAATGTACTACACTGTGCATTTCGTCTAATGCGGGTTTTTCAGTAAATTCTAAGTTTTTCAGTGCAACTCACTCATATACAATGTACTACACTGTGCATTTCGTTAATGCGGGTTTTTCAGTAAATTCTAAGTTTTTCAGTGCAACTCACTCATATACAATGTACTACACTGTGCATTTCGTCTAATGCGGGTTTTTCAGTAAATTCTAAGTTTTTCAGTGCCACTCACTCATATACAATGTACTACACTGTGCATTTCGTCTAATGCGGGTTTTTCAGTAAATTCTAAGTTTTTCAGTGCAACTCACTCATATACAATGTACTACACTGTGGATTTCGTCTAATGCGGGTTTTTCAGTAAATTCTAAGTTTTTCAGTGCAACTCACTCATATACAATGTACTACACTGTGCATTTCGTCTAATGCGGGTTCTTCAGTAAATTCTAAGTTTTTCAGTGCAACTCACTCATATACAATGTACTACACTGTGCATTTCGTCTAATGCGGGTTTTTCAGTAAATTCTAAGTTTTTAAGTGCAACTCACTCATATACAATGTACTACACTATGCATTTCGTCTAATGCGGGTTTTTCAGTAAATTCTAAGTTTTTCAGTGCAACTCACTCATATACAATGTACTACACTGTGCATTTCGTCTAATGCGGTTTTTTCAGTAAATTCTAAGTTTTTCAGTGCAACTCACTCATATACAATGTACTACACTGTGCATTTCGTCTAATGCGGGTTTTTCAGTAAATTCTAAGTTTTTCAGTGCAACTCACTCATATACAATGTACTACACTGTGCATTTCGTCTAATGCGGGTTTTTCAGTAAATTCTAAGTTTTTCAGTGCAACTCACTCATATACAATGTACTACACTGTGCATTTCGTCTAATGCGGGTTTTTCAGTAAATTCTAAGTTTTTCAGTGCAACTCACTCATATACAATGTACTACACTGTGGATTTCGTCTAATGCGGGTTTTTCAGTGAATTCTAAGTTTTTCAGTGCAACTCACTCATATACAATGTACTACATACACTGTGCATTTCGTCTAATGCGGGTTTTTCAGTAAATTCTAAGTTTTTCAGTGCAACTCACTCATATACTATGTTCTTCACTGTACATTTCGTCTAATGCGGGTTTTTCAGTAAATTCTAAATTTTTCAGTGCAACTCACTCATATACAATATACTACACTGTGCATTTCGTCTAATGCGGGTTTTTCAGTAAATTCTAAGTTTTTCAGTGCAACTCACTCATATACAATGTACTACACTGTGCATTTCGTCTAATGCGGGTATTTCAGTAAATTCTAAGTTTTTCAGTGCAACTCACTCATATACAATGTACTACACTGTGCATTTCGTCGAATGCGTGTTTTACAGTAAATTCTAAGTTTTTCAGTGCAACTCACTCATATACTATGTACTACACTGTGCATTTCGTCTAATGCGGGTATTTCAGTAAATTCTAAGTTTTTCAGTGCAACTCACTCATATACAATGTACTACACTGTGCATTTCGTCTAATGCGGGATTTTCAGTAAATTCTAAGTTTTTCAGTGCAACTCTCTCATATACAATGTACTACACTGTGCATTTCGTCTAATGCGGGTTTTTCAGTAAATTCTAAGTTTTTCAGTGCAACTCACTCATATACAATGTACTACACTGTGCATTTCGTCTAATGCAGGTTTTTCAGTAAATTCTAAGTTTTTCAGTGCAGCTCACTCATATACAATGTACTACACTGTGCATTTCGTCTAATGCGGGTTTTTCAGTAAATTCTAAGTTTTTCAGTGCAACTCACTCATATACAATGTACTACACTGTGCATTTCGTCTAATACGGGTTTTTCAGTAAATTCTAAGTTTTTTCAGTGCAACTCACTCATATACAATGTACTACACTGTGCATTTCGTCTAATGCGGGTTTTTCAGTAAATTCTAAGTTTTTCAGTGCAACTCACTCATATACAATGTACTACACTGTGCATTTCGTCTAATGCGGGTTTTTCAGTAAATTCTAAGTTTTTCAGTGCCACTCACTCATATACAATGTACTACACTGTGCATTTCGTCTAATGCGGGTTTTTCAGTAAATTCTAAGTTTTTCAATGCAACTCACTCATATACAATGTACTACACTGTGCATTTCGTCTAATGCGGGTTTTTCAGTAAATTCTAAGTTTTTCAGTGCAACTCACTCATATACAATGTACTACACTGTGGATTTCGTCTAATGCGGGTTTTTCAGTAAATTCTAAGTTTTTCAGTGCAACTCACTCATATACAATGTACTACACTGTGTATTTCGTCTAATGCGGGTTTTTCAGTAAATTCTAAGTTTTTCAGTGCAACTCACTCATATACAATGTACTACACTGTGCATTTCGTCTAATGCGGGTTTTTCAGTAAATTCTAAGTTTTTCAAAGCAACTCACTCATATACTATGTACTACACTGTACATTTCGTCTAATGCGTTTTTTTCAGTAAATTCTAAGTTTTTCAGTGCAACTCACTCATATACAATGTACTACACTGTGCATTTCGTCTAATGCGTGTTTTTCAGTAAATTCTAAGTTTTTCAGTGCAACTCACTCATATACAATGTACTACACTGTGCATTTCGTCTAATGCGGGTATTTCAGTAAATTCTAAGTTTTTCAGTGCAACTCACTCATATACAATGTACTACACTGTGCATTTCGTCTAATGCGGGTTTTTCAGTAAATTCTAAGTTTTTCAGTGCAACTCACTCATATACAATGTACTACACTGTGCATTTCGTCTAATACGGGTTTTTCAGTAAATTCTAAGTTTTTCAGTGCAACTCACTCATATACAATGTACTACACTGTGGATTTCGTCTAAAAAGGGTTTTTTCAGTAAATTCTAAGTTTTTCAGTGCAACTCACTCATATACAATGTACTACACTGTGCATTTCGTCTAATGCGGGTTTTTCAGTAAATTCTAAGTTTTTCAGTGCAACTCACTCATATACAATGTACTACACTGTGCATTTCGTCTAATGCGGGTTTTTCAGTAAATTCTAAGTTTTTCAGTGCAACTCACTCATATACAATGTACTACACTGTGCATTTCGTCTAATGCGGGTTTTTTCAGTAAATTCTAAGTTTTTCAGTGCAACTCACTCATATACAATGTACTACACTGTGGATTTCGTCTAATGCGGGTTTTTCAGTGAATTCTAAGTTTTTCAGTGCAACTCACTCATATACAATGTACTACATACACTGTGCATTTCGTCTAATGCGGGTTTTTTCAGTAAATTCTAAGTTTTTCAGTGCAACTCACTCATATACTATGTTCTTCACTGTACATTTCGTCTAATGCGGGTTTTTCAGTAAATTCTAAATTTTTCAGTGCAACTCACTCATATACAATATACTACACTGTGCATTTCGTCTAATGCGGGTTTTTCAGTAAATTCTAAGTTTTTCAGTGCAACTCACTCATATACAATGTACTACACTGTGCATTTCGTCTAATGCGGGTATTTCAGTAAATTCTAAGTTTTTCAGTGCAACTCACTCATATACAATGTACTACACTGTGCATTTCGTCTAATGCGTGTTTTACAGTAAATTCTAAGTTTTTCAGTGCAACTCACTCATATACTATGTACTACACTGTGCATTTCGTCTAATGCGGGTATTTCAGTAAATTCTAAGTTTTTCAGTGCAACTCACTCATATACAATGTACTACACTGTGCATTTCGTCTAATGCGGGATTTTCAGTTTATTCTAAGTTTTTCAGTGCAACTCTCTCATATACAATGTACTACACTGTGCATTTCGTCTAATGCGGGTTTTTCAGTAAATTCTAAGTTTTTCAGTGCAACTCACTCATATACAATGTACTACACTGTGCATTTCGTCTAATGCAGGTTTTTCAGTAAATTCTAAGTTTTTCAGTGCAACTCACTCATATACAATGTACTACACTGTGCATTTCGTCTAATGCGGGTTTTTTCAGTAAATTCTAAGTTTTTCAGTGCAACTCACTCATATACAATGTACTACACTGTACATTTCGTCTAATGCGGGTTTTTCAGTAAATTCTAAGTTTTTCAGTGCAACTCACTCATATACAATGTACTACACTGTGCATTTCGTCTAATGCGGGTTTTTTCAGTAAATTCTAAGTTTTTCAGTGCAACTCACTCATATACAATGTACTACACTGTGCATTTCGTCTAATGCGGGTTTTTCAGTAAATTCTAAGTTTTTCAGTGCCAACTCACTCATATACAATGTACTACACTGTGCATTTCGTCTAATGCGGGTTTTTCAGTAAATTCTAAGTTTTTCAATGCAACTCACTCATATACAATGTACTACACTGTGCATTTCGTCTAATGCGGGTTTTTCAGTAAATTCTAAGTTTTTCAGTGCAACTCACTCATATACAATGTACTACACTGTGGATTTCGTCTAATGCGGGTTTTTCAGTAAATTCTAAGTTTTTCAGTGCAACTCACTCATATACAATGTACTACACTGTGTATTTCGTCTAATGCGGGTTTTTTCAGTAAATTCTAAGTTTTTCAGTGCAACTCACTCATATACAATGTACTACACTGTGCATTTCGTCTAATGCGGGTTTTTCAGTAAATTCTAAGTTTTTCAAAGCAACTCACTCATATACTATGTACTACACTGTACATTTCGTCTAATGCGTTTTTTTTCAGTAAATTCTAAGTTTTTCAGTGCAACTCACTCATATACAATGTACTACACTGTGCATTTCGTCTAATGCGTGTTTTTCAGTAAATTCTAAGTTTTTCAGTGCAACTCACTCATATACAATGTACTACACTGTGCATTTCGTCTAATGCGGGGTATTTCAGTAAATTCTAAGTTTTTCAGTGCAACTCACTCATATACAATGTACTACACTGTGCATTTCGTCTAATGCGGGTTTTTCAGTAAATTCTAAGTTTTTCAGTGCAACTCACTCATATACAATGTACTACACTGTGCATTTCGTCTAATACGGGTTTTTCAGTAAATTCTAAGTTTTTCAGTGCAACTCACTCATATACAATGTACTACACTGTGGATTTCGTCTAAAAAGGGTTTTTCAGTAAATTCTAAGTTTTTCAGTGCAACTCACTCATATACAATGTACTACACTGTGCATTTCGTCTAATGCGGGTTTTTCAGTAAATTCTAAGTTTTTCAGTGCAACTCACTCATATACAATGTACTACACTGTGCATTTCGTCTAATGCGGGTTTTTCAGTAAATTCTAAGTTTTTCAGTGCAACTCACTCATATACAATGTACTACACTGTGCATTTCGTCTAATGCGGGTTTTTCAGTAAATTCTAAGTTTTTCAGTGCCACTCACTCATATACAATGTACTACACTGTGCATTTCGTCTAATGCGGGTTTTTCAGTAAATTCTAAGTTTTTCAATGCAACTCACTCATATACAATGTACTACACTGTGCATTTCGTCTAATGCGGGTTTTTTCAGTAAATTCTAAGTTTTTCAGTGCAACTCACTCATATACAATGTACTACACTGTGGATTTCGTCTAATGCGGGTTTTTCAGTAAATTCTAAGTTTTTCAGTGCAACTCACTCAATATACAATGTACTACACTGTGGATTTCGTCTAATGCGGGTTTTTTCAGTAAATTCTAAGTTTTTCAGTGCAACTCACTCATATACTATGTACTACACTGTGCATTTCGTCTAATGCGGTTTTTCAGTAAATTCTAAGTTTTTCAGTGCAACTCACTCATATACTATGTACTACACTGTACATTTCGTCTAATGCGGGTTTTTCAGTAAATTCTAAGTTTTTCAGTGCAACTCACTCATATACAATGTACTACACTATGCATTTCGTCGAATGCGGGTATTTCAGTAAATTCTAAGTTTTTCAGTGCAACTCACTCATATACAATGTACTACACTGTGCATTTCGTCTAATGCGGGTTTTTCAGTAAATTCTAAGTTTTTCAGTGCAACTCACTCATATACAATGTACTACACTTTGCATTTCGTCTAATGCTGGTTTTTCAGTAAATTCTAAGTTTTTCAGTGCAACTCACTCATATACAATGTACTAAACTGTCCATTTCGTCTAATGCGGGTTTTTCAGTAAATTCTAAGTTTTTCAGTGCAACTCACTCATTGACAATGTACTACACTGTGCATTTCGTCTAATGCGGGTTTTTCAGTAAATTCTAAGTTTTTCAGTGCCACTCACTCATATACAATGTACTACACTGTGCATTTCGTCTAATGCGGGGTTTTTCAGTAAATTCTAAGTTTTTCAGTGCAACTCACTCATATACAATGTACTACACTGTGGAATTCGTCTAATGCGGGTTTTTCAGTAAATTCTAAGTTTTTCAGTGCAACTCACTCATATACAATGTACTACACTGTGGATTTCGTCTAATGCGAGTTTTTCAGTAAATTCTAAGTTTTTCAGTGGCAACTCACTCATATACTATGTACTACACTGTGCATTTCGTCTAATGCGGGTTTTTCAGTAAATTCTAAGTTTTTCAGTGCAACTCCACTCATATACTATGTACTACACTGTACATTTCGTCTAATGCGGGTTTTTCAGTAAATTCTAATTTTTTAGTGCAACTCACTCATATACAATGTACTACACTGTGGATTTCGTCTAAAAAGGGTTTTTCAGTAAATTCTAAGTTTTTCACTGCAACTCACTCATATACAATATACTACACTGTGCATTTCGTCTAATGCGGGTTTTTCAGTAAATTCTAAGTTTTTCAGTGCAACTCACTCATATAAAATGTACTACACTGTGCATTTCGTCTAATGCGGGTTTTTCAGTAAATTCTAAGTTTTTCAGTGCAACTCACTCATATACAATGTACTACACTGTGCATTTCGTCTAATGCCGGTATTTCAGTAAAATTCTAAGTTTTTCAGTGCAGCTCACTCATATACAATGTACTACACTGTGCATTACATCTAATGCGGGTTTTTCAGTAAATTCTAAGTTTTTCAGTGCAAGGCACTCATATTCAATGTACTACACTGTGCATTTCGTCTAATGCGGGTTTTTCAGTAGAATTCTAAGTTTTTCAGTGCAACTCACTCATATACAATGTACTACACTGTGCATTTCGTCTAATGCGGGTTTTTCAGTAAATTCTAAGTTTTTCAGTGCAACTCACTCATATACAATGTACTACACTGTGCATTTCGTCTAATGCGGGTTTTTCAGTAAATTCTAAGTTTTTCAGTGCAACTCACTCATATACAATGTACTACACTGTGCATTTCGTCTAATGCGGGGTTTTTCAGTAAATTCTAAGTTTTTCAGTGCAACTCACTCATATACAATGTACTACACTGTGGAATTCGTCTAATGCGGGTTTTTCAGTGAATTCTAAGTTTTTCAGTGCAACTCACTCATATACAATGTACTACATACACTGTACATTTCGTCTAATGCGGGTTTTTCAGTAAATTCTAAGTTTTTCAGTGCAACTCACTCATATACAATGTACTACACTGTGCATTTCGTCTAATGCGGGGTTTTTTCAGTAATTCTAAGTTTTTCACTGCAACTCACTCATATACAATTATACTACACTGTGCATTTCGTCTAATGCGGGTTTTTCAGTAAATTCTAAGTTTTTCAGTGCCAACTCACTCATATAAAATGTACTACACTGTGCATTTCGTCTAATGCGGGTTTTTCAGTAAATTCTAAGTTTTTCAGTGCAACTCACTCATATACAATGTACTACACTGTGCATTTCGTCTAATGCGGGTTTTTCAGTAAATTCTAAGTTTTTCAGTGCAACTCACTCATATACTATGTACTACACTGTGCATTTCGTCTAATGCGGGTTTTTCAGTAAATTCTAAGTTTTTCAGTGCAAGGCACTCATATTCAATGTACTACACTGTGCATTTCGTCTAATACGGGTTTTTCAGTAAATTCTAAGTTTTTCAGTGCAACTCACTCATATACAATGTACTAAACTGTGCATTTCGTCTAATGCGGGTTTTTTCAGTAAATTCTAAGTTTTTCAGTGCCACTCACTCATATACAATGTACTACACTGTGCATTTCGTCTAATGCGGGTTTTTCAGTAAATTCTAAGTTTTTCAGTGCAACTCACTCATATACAATGTACTACACTGTGGAATTCGTCTAATGCGGGTTTTTCAGTAAATTCTAAGTTTTTCAGTGCAACTCACTCATATACAATGTACTACACTGTGGATTTCGTCTAATGCGAGTTTTTCAGTAAATTCTAAGTTTTTCAGTGCAACTCACTCATATACTATGTACTACACTGTGCATTTCGTCTAATGCGGGTTTTTCAGTAAATTCTAAGTTTTCAGTGCAACTCACTCATATACTATGTACTACACTGTACATTTCGTCTAATGCGGGTTTTTCAGTAAATTCTAATTTTTTAGTGCAACTCACTCATATACAATGTACTACACTGTGGATTTCGTCTAAAAAGGGTTTTTCAGTAAATTCTAAGTTTTTCACTGCAACTCACTCATATACAATATACTACACTGTGCATTTCGTCTAATGCGGGTTTTTCAGTAAATTCTAAGTTTTTCAGTGCAACTCACTCATATAAAATGTACTACACTGTGCATTTCGTCTAATGCGGGTTTTTCAGTAAATTCTAAGTTTTTCAGTGCAACTCACTCATATACAATGTACTACACTGTGCATTTCGTCTAATGCCGGTATTTCAGTAAATTCTAAGTTTTTCAGTGCAGCTCACTCATATACAATGTACTACACTGTGCATTACATCTAATGCGGGTTTTTCAGTAAATTCTAAGTTTTTCAGTGCAAGGCACTCATATTCAATGTACTTACACTGTGCATTTCGTCTAATGCGGGTTTTTCAGTAAATTCTAAGTTTTTCAGTGCAACTCACTCATATACAATGTACTACACTGTGCATTTCGTCTAATGCGGGTTTTTCAGTAAATTCTAAGTTTTTCAGTGCAACTCACTCATATACAATGTACTACACTGTGCATTTCGTCTAATGCGGGTTTTTCAGTAAATTCTAAGTTTTTCAGTGCAACTCACTCATATACAATGTACTACACTGTGCATTTCGTCTAATGCGGGTTTTTCAGTAAATTCTAAGTTTTTCAGTGCAACTCACTCATATACAATGTACTACACTGTGGAATTCGTCTAATGCGGGTTTTTCAGTGAATTCTAAGTTTTTCAGTGCAACTCACTCATATACAATGTACTACATACACTGTACATTTCGTTCTAATGCGGGTTTTTCAGTAAATTCTAAGTTTTTCAGTGCAACTCACTCATATACAATGTACTACACTGTGCATTTCGTCTAATGCGGGTTTTTCAGTAAATTCTAAGTTTTTCACTGCAACTCACTCATATACAATATACTACACTGTGCATTTCGTCTAATGCGGGTTTTTCAGTAAATTCTAAGTTTTTCAGTGCCACTCACTCATATAAAATGTACTACACTGTGCATTTCGTCTAATGCGGGTTTTTCAGTAAATTCTAAGTTTTTCAGTGCAACTCACTCATATACAATGTACTACACTGTGCATTTCGTCTAATGCCGGTATTTCAGTAAATTCTAAGTTTTTCAGTGCAGCTCACTCATATACAATGTACTACACTGTGCATTTCGTCTAATGCGGGTTTTTCAGTAAATTCTAAGTTTTTCAGTGCAAGGCACTCATATTCAATGTACTACACTGTGCATTTCGTCTAATACGGGTTTTTTCAGTAAATTCTAAGTTTTTCAGTGCAACTCACTCATATACAATGTACTACACTGTGGATTTCGTCTAAAAAGGGTTTTTCAGTAAATTCTAAGTTTTTCAGTGCAACTCACTCATATACAATGTACTACACTGTGCATTTCGTCTAATGCGGGTTTTTTCAGTAAATTCTAAGTTTTTTCAGTGCAACTCACTCATATACAATGTACTACACTGTGGAATTCGTCTAATGCGGGTTTTTTCAGTAAATTCTAAGTTTTTCAGTGCAACTCACTCATATACAATGTACTACACTGTGGATTTCGTCTAATGCGAGTTTTTCAGTAAATTCTAAGTTTTTCAGTGCAACTCACTCATATACTATGTACTACACTGTGCATTTCGTCTAATGCGGGTTTTTCAGTAAATTCTAAGTTTTTCAGTGCAACTCACTCATATACTATGTACTACACTGTACATTTCGTCTAATGCGGGTTTTTCAGTAAATTCTAATTTTTTAGTGCAACTCACTCATATACAATGTACTACACTGTGGATTTCGTCTAAAAAGGGTTTTTTCAGTAAAATTCTAAGTTTTTCACTGCAACTCACTCATATACAATATACTACACTGTGCATTTCGTCTAATGCGGGTTTTTCAGTAAATTCTAAGTTTTTCAGTGCAACTCACTCATATAAAAATGTACTACACTGTGCATTTCGTCTAATGCGGGTTTTTCAGTAAATTCTAAGTTTTTCAGTGCAACTCACTCATATACAATGTACTACACTGTGCATTTCGTCTAATGCGGGTTTTTTCAGTAAATTCTAAGTTTTTCAGTGCAACTCACTCATATACAATGTACTACACTGTGCATTTCGTCTAATGCGGGTTTTTCAGTAAATTCTAAGTTTTTCAGTGCAACTCACTCATATACAATGTACTACACTGTGCATTTCGTCTAATGCGGGTTTTTCAGTAAATTCTAAGTTTTTCAGTGCAACTCACTCATATACAATGTACTACACTGTGGAATTCGTCTAATGCGGGTTTTTTCAGTGAATTCTAAGTTTTTCAGTGCAACTCACTCATATACAATGTACTACATACACTGTACATTTCGTCTAATGCGGGTTTTTCAGTAAATTCTAAGTTTTTCAGTGCAACTCACTCATATACAATGTACTACACTGTGCATTTCGTCTAATGCGGGTTTTTTCAGTAAATTCTAAGTTTTTCACTGCAACTCACTCTATATACAATATACTACACTGTGCATTTCGTCTAATGCGGGTTTTTCAGTAAATTCTAAGTTTTTCAGTGCCACTCACTCATATAAAATGTACTCACACTGTGCATTTCGTCTAATGCGGGTTTTTCAGTAAATTCTAAG
>NW_028227291.1:2365329-2411970 GCF_978045245.1 Mus caroli | reverse complement strand
TTCAGTGCAACTCACTCATATACAATGTACTACACTGTGGAATACGTCTAATGCGGGTTTTTTCAGTAAATTCTAAGTTTTTCAGTGCAACTCACTCATATACAATGTACTACACTGTGGATTTCGTCTAATGCGGGTTTTTCAGTAAATTCTAAGTTTTTCAGTGCAACTCACTCATATACTATGTACTACACTGTGCATTTCGTCTAATGCGGGTTTTTCAGTAAATTCTAAGTTTTTCAGTGCAACTCACTCATATACTATGTACTACACTGTACATTTCGTCTAATGCGGGTTTTTCAGTAAATTCTAAGTTTTTCAGTGCAACTCACTCATATACAATGTACTACACTTTGCATTTCGTCTAATGCGGGTTTTTCAGTAAATTCTAAGTTTTTCAGTGCAACTCACTCATATACAATGTACTACACTCTGCATTTCGTCTAATGCGGGTTTTTCAGTAAATTCTAAGTTTTTCAGTGCAACTCACTCATATACAATGTACTACACTGTGCAGTTCGTCTAATGCGGGTTTTTTCAGTAAATTCTAAGTTTTTCAGTGCAACTCACTCATATACAATGTACTACACTGTGCATTTCGTCTAATGCGGGTTTTTCAGTAAATTCTAAGTTTTTCAGTGCAACTCACTCATATACAATGTACTACACTGTGCATTTCGTCTAATACGGGTTTTTCAGTAAATTCTAAGTTTTTCAGTGCAACTCACTCATATACAATGTACTACACTGTGGATTTCGTCTAAAAAGGGTTTTTTCAGTAAATTCTAAGTTTTTCAGTGCAACTCACTCATATACAATGTACTACACTGTGGAATTCGTCTAATGCGGGTTTTTCAGTAAATTCTAAGTTTTTCAGTGCAACTCACTCATATACAATGTACTACACTGTGGATTTCGTCTAATGCGGGTTTTTCAGTAAATTCTAAGTTTTTCAGTGCAACTCACTCATATACTATGTACTACACTGTGCATTTCGTCTAATGCGGGTTTTTCAGTAAATTCTAAGTTTTTCAGTGCAACTCACTCATATACTATGTACTACACTGTACATTTCGTCTAATGCGGGTTTTTCAGTAAATTCTAAGTTTTTCAGTGCAACTCACTCATATACAATGTACTACACTGTGGAATTCGTCTAATGCGGGTTTTTCAGTAAATTCTAAGTTTTTCAGTGCAACTCACTCATATACAATGTACTACACTGTGCATTTCGTCTAATGCGGGTTTTTCAGTAAATTCTAAGTTTTTCAGTGCAACTCACTCATATACAATGTACTACACTGTGCATTTCGTCTAATGCGGGTTTTTCAGTAAATTCTAAGTTTTTCAGTGCAACTCACTCATATACAATGTACTACACTGTGCATTTCGTCTAATACGGGTTTTTCAGTAAATTCTAAGTTTTTCAGTGCAACTCACTCATATACAATGTACTACACTGTGCATTTCGTCTAATGCGGGTTTTTCAGTAAATTCTAAGTTTTTCAGTGCAACTCACTCATATACAATGTACTACACTGTGCATTTCGTCTAATGCGGGTTTTTCAGTAAATTCTAAGTTTTTCAGTGCAACTCACTCATATACAATGTACTACACTGTGGATTTCGTCTAATGCGGGTTTTTCAGTAAATTCTAAGTTTTTCAGTGCAACTCACTCATATACAATGTACTACACTGTGTATTTCGTCTAATGCGGGTTTTTCAGTAAATTCTAAGTTTTTCAGTGCAACTCACTCATATACAATGTACTACACTGTGCATTTCGTCTAATGCGGGTTTTTCAGTAAATTCTAGGTTTTTCAAAGCAACTCACTCATATACTATGTACTACACTGTACATTTCGTCTAATGCGTTTTTTTTCAGTAAATTCTAAGTTTTTCAGTGCAACTCATTCATATACAATGTACTACACTGTGCATTTCGTCTAATGCGGGTTTTTCAGTAAATTCTAAGTTTTTCAGTGCAACTCACTCATATACAATGTACTACATTGTGCATTTCGTCTAATGCGGGTTTTTCAGTAAATTCTAAGTTTTTCAGTGCAACTCACTCATATACAATGTACTAAACTGTGCATTTCGTCTAATGCGGGTTTTTCAGTAAATTCTAAGTTTTTCAGTGCAACTCACTCATATACAATGTACTACACTGTGCATTTCGTCTAATGCGGGTTTTTCAGTAAATTCTAAGTTTTTCAGTGCAACTCACTCATATACACTGTACTACACTGTGGATATCGTCTAATGCGGGTTTTTCAGTAAATTCTAAGTTTTTCAGTGCAACTCACTCATATACATTGTACTACACTGTGCATTTCGTCTAATGTGGGTTTTTCAGTAAATTCTAAGTTTTTCAGTGCAACTCACTCATATACAATGTACTACACTGTGGAATTCGTCTAATGCGGGTTTTTCAGTAAATTCTAAGTTTTTCAGTGCAACTCACTCATATACTATATACTACACTGTGCATTTCGTCTAATGCGGGTTTTTCAGTAAATTCTAAGTTTTTCAGTGCAACTCACTCATATACTATGTACTACACTGTACATTTCGTCTAATGCGGGGTTTTTCATTAAATTCTAAGTTTTTCAGTGCAACTCACTCATATACAATGTACTACACTGTGCATTTCGTCTAATGCGGGTTTTTCAGTAAATTCTAAGTTTTTCAGTGCAACTCACTCATATACACTGTACTACACTGTGGATATCGTCTAATGCAGGTTTTTCAGTAAATTCTAAGTTTTTCAGTGCAACTCACTCATATACAATGTACTACACTGTGCATTTCGTCTAATGCGGGTTTTTCAGTAAATTCTAAGTTTTTCAGTGCAACTCACTCATATACAATGTACTACACTGTGCATTTCGTCTAAAAAGGGTTTTTCAGTAAATTCTAAGTTTTTCAGTGCAACTCACTCATATACAATGTACTACACTGTGGAATTCGTCTAATGCGGGTTTTTCAGTAAATTCTAAGTTTTTCAGTGCAACTCACTCATATACAATGTACTACACTGTGGATTTCGTCTAATGCGGGTTTTTCAGTAAATTCTAAGTTTTTCAGTGCAACTCACTCATATACTATGTACTACACTGTGCATTTCGTCTAATGCGGGTTTTTCAGTAAATTCTAAGTTTTTCAGTGCAACTCACTCATATACTATGTACTACACTGTACATTTCGTCTAATGCGGGTTTTTCAGTAAATTCTAAGTTTTTCAGTGCAACTCACTCATATACAATGTACTACACTGTGCATTTCGTCTAATGCGGGTTTTTCAGTAAATTCTAAGTTTTTCAGTGCAACTCACTCATATACAATGTACTACACTGTGCATTTCGTCTAATGCGGGTTTTTCAGTAAATTCTAAGTTTTTCAGTGCAACTCACTCATATACAATGTACTACACTGTGCATTTCGTCTAATGCGGGTTTTTCAGTAAATTCTAAGTTTTTCAGTGCAACTCACTCATATACAATGTACTACACTGTGCATTTCGTCTAATGCGGGTTTTTCAGTAAATTCTAAGTTTTTCAGTGCAACTCACTCATATACAATGTACTACACTGTGCATTTCGTCTAATACGGGTTTTTCAGTAAATTCTAAGTTTTTCAGTGCAACTCACTCATATACAATGTACTACACTTTGCATTTCGTCTAATGCGGGTTTTTCAGTAAATTCTAAGTTTTTCAGTGCAACTCACTCATATACAATGTACTACACTGTGGAATTCGTCTAATGCGGGTTTTTCAGTAAATTCTAAGTTTTTCAGTGCAACTCACTCATATACAATGTACTACACTGTGCATTTCGTCTAATGCGGGTTTTTCAGTAAATTCTAAGTTTTTCAGTGCAACTCACTCATATACTATATACTACACTGTGCATTTCGTCTAATGCGGGTTTTTCAGTAAATTCTAAGTTTTTCAGTGCAACTCACTCATATACTATGTACTACACTGTACATTTCGTCTAATGCGGGTTTTTCATTAAATTCTAAGTTTTTCAGTGCAACTCACTCATATACAATGTACTACACTGTGCATTTCGTCTAATGCGGGTTTTTCAGTAAATTCTAAGTTTTTCAGTGCAACTCACTCATATACAATGTACTACACTGTGGATATCGTCTAATGCAGGTTTTTCAGTAAATTCTAAGTTTTTCAGTGCAACTCACTCATATACAATGTACTACACTGTGCATTTCGTCTAATGCGGGTTTTTCAGTAAATTCTAAGTTTTTCAGTGCAACTCACTCATATACAATGTACTACACTGTGCATTTCGTCTAAAAAGGGTTTTTCAGTAAATTCTAAGTTTTTCAGTGCAACTCACTCATATACAATGTACTACACTGTGGAATACGTCTAATGCGGGTTTTTCAGTAAATTCTAAGTTTTTCAGTGCAACTCACTCATATACAATGTACTACACTGTGGATTTCGTCTAATGCGGGTTTTTCAGTAAATTCTAAGTTTTTCAGTGCAACTCACTCATATACTATGTACTACACTGTGCATTTCGTCTAATGCGGGTTTTTCAGTAAATTCTAAGTTTTTCAGTGCAACTCACTCATATACTATGTACTACACTGTACATTTCGTCTAATGCGGGTTTTTCAGTAAATTCTAAGTTTTTCAGTGCAACTCACTCATATACAATGTACTACACTTTGCATTTCGTCTAATGCGGGTTTTTCAGTAAATTCTAAGTTTTTCAGTGCAACTCACTCATATACAATGTACTACACTGTGCATTTCGTCTAATGCGGGTTTTTCAGTAAATTCTAAGTTTTTCAGTGCAACTCACTCATATACAATGTACTACACTGTGCAGTTCGTCTAATGCGGGTTTTTCAGTAAATTCTAAGTTTTTCAGTGCAACTCACTCATATACAATGTACTACACTGTGCATTTCGTCTAATACGGGTTTTTCAGTAAATTCTAAGTTTTTCAGTGCAACTCACTCATATACAATGTACTACACTGTGGATTTCGTCTAAAAAGGGTTTTTCAGTAAATTCTAAGTTTTTCAGTGCAACTCACTCATATACAATGTACTACACTGTGGAATTCGTCTAATGCGGGTTTTTCAGTAAATTCTAAGTTTTTCAGTGCAACTCACTCATATACAATGTACTACACTGTGGATTTCGTCTAATGCGGGTTTTTCAGTAAATTCTAAGTTTTTCAGTGCAACTCACTCATATACTATGTACTACACTGTGCATTTCGTCTAATGCGGGTTTTTCAGTAAATTCTAAGTTTTTCAGTGCAACTCACTCATATACTATGTACTACACTGTACATTTCGTCTAATGCGGGTTTTTCAGTAAATTCTAAGTTTTTCAGTGCAACTCACTCATATACAATGTACTACACTGTGCATTTCGTCTAATGCGGGTTTTTCAGTAAATTCTAAGTTTTTCAGTGCAACTCACTCATATACAATGTACTACACTGTGCATTTCGTCTAATGCGGGTTTTTCAGTAAATTCTAAGTTTTTCAGTGCAACTCACTCATATACAATGTACTACACTGTGCATTTCGTCTAATGCGGGTTTTTCAGTAAATTCTAAGTTTTTCAGTGCAACTCACTCATATACAATGTACTACACTGTGCATTTCGTCTAATGCGGGTTTTTCAGTAAATTCTAAGTTTTTCAGTGCAACTCACTCATATACAATGTACTACACTGTGCATTTCGTCTAATGCGGGTATTTCAGTAAATTCTAAGTTTTTCAGTGCAACTCACTCATATACAATGTACTACACTGTGCATTTAGTCTAATGCGGGTTTTTCAGTAAATTCTAAGTTTTTCAGTGCAACTCACTCATATACAATGTACTACACTGTGCATTTCGTCTAATGCGGGTTTTTCAGTAAATTCTAAGTTTTTCAGTGCAACTCACTCATATACAATATACTACACTGTGCATTTCGTCTAATGCGGGTTTTTCAGTATATTCTAAATTTTTCAGTGCAACTCACTCATATACAATGTACTAAACTGTGCATTTCGTCTAATGCGGGTTTTTCAGTAAATTCTAAGTTTTTCAGTGCAACTCACTCATATACAATGTACTACACTGTGCATTTCGTCTAATGCGGGTTTTTCAGTAAATTCTAAGTTTTTCAGTGCAACTCACTCATATACAATGTACTACACTGTGCATTTCGTCTAATGCGGGTTTTTCAGTAAATTCTAAGTTTTTCAGTGCAACTCACTCATATACAATATACTACACTGTGCA
Source organism: Mus caroli (assembly GCF_978045245.1). NCBI lineage: Eukaryota > Metazoa > Chordata > Mammalia > Rodentia > Muridae > Mus > Mus caroli. The sequence goes on along the minus strand of NW_028227291.1, from coordinate 2,405,683 downwards.
TTTCGTCTAATGCGGGTTTTTCAGTAAATTCTAAATTTTTCAGTGCAACTCACTCATATACAATGTACTACACTGTGCATTTCGTCTAATACGGGTTTTTCAGTAAATTCTAAGTTTTTCAGTGCAACTCACTCATATACAATGTACTACACTGTGCATTTCGTCTAATGCGGGTTTTTCAGTAAATTCTAAGTTTTTCAGTGCAACTCACTCATATACAATGTACTACACTGTGCATTTCGTCTAATGCGGGGTATTTCAGTAAATTCTAAGTTTTTCAGTGCAACTCACTCATATACAATGTACTACACTGTGCATTTCGTCTAATGCGGGTTTTTCAGTAAATTCTAAGTTTTTCAGTGCAACTCATTCATATACAATGTACTACACTGTGCATTTCGTCTAATGCGGGTTTTTCAGTAAATTCTAAGTTTTTCAGTGCAACTCACTCATATACAATGTACTACACTGTGCATTTCGTCTAATGCGGGTATTTCAGTAAATTCTAAGTTTTTCAGTGCAACTCACTCATATACAATGTACTACACTGTGCATTTAGTCTAATGCGGGTTTTTCAGTAAATTCTAAGTTTTTCAGTGCAACTCACTCATATACAATGTACTACACTGTGCATTTGGTCTAATGCGGGTTTTTCAGTAAATTCTAAGTTTTTCAGTGCAACTCACTCATATACAATATACTACACTGTGCATTTCGTCTAATGCGGGTTTTTCAGTATATTCTAAATTTTTCAGTGCAACTCACTCATATACAATGTACTAAACTGTGCATTTCGTCTAATGCGGGTTTTTCAGTAAATTCTAAGTTTTTCAGTGCAACTCACTCATATACAATGTACTACACTGTGCATTTCGTCTAATGCGGGTTTTTCAGTAAATTCTAAGTTTTTCAGTGCAACTCACTCATATACAATGTACTACACTGTGCATTTCGTCTAATGCGGGTTTTTCAGTAAATTCTAAGTTTTTCAGTGCAACTCACTCATATACAATATACTACACTGTGCATTTCGTCTAATGCGGGTTTTTCAGTAAATTCTAAATTTTTCAGTGCAACTCACTCATATACAATGTACTACACTGTGCATTTCGTCTAATACTGGTTTTTCAGTAAATTCTAAGTTTTTCAGTGCAACTCACTCATATACAATGTACTACACTGTGCATTTCGTCTAATGCGTGTTTTTCAGTAAATTCTAAGTTTTTCAGTGCAACTCACTCATATACAATGTACTACACTGTGCATTTCGTCTAATGCGGGTATTTCAGTAAATTCTAAGTTTTTCAGTGCAACTCACTCATATACAATGTACTACACTTTGCATTTCGTCTAATGCGGGTTTTTCAGTAAATTCTAAGTTTTTCAGTGCAACTCACTCATATACAATGTACTACACTGTGCATTTCGTCTAATGCGGGTTTTTCAGTAAATTCTAAGTTTTTCAGTGCAACTCACTCATATACAGTGTACTACACTGTGCATTTCGTCTAATGCGGGTTTTTCAGTAAATTCTAAGTTTTTCAGTGCAACTCACTCATATACTATATACTACACTGTGCATTTCGTCTAATGCGGGTTTTTCAGTAAATTCTAAGTTTTTCAGTGCAACTCACTCATATACAATGTACTACACTGTGCATTTCGTCTAATGCGGGTTTTTCATTAAATTCTAAGTTTTTCAGTGCAACTCACTCATATACAATGTACTACACTGTGTATTTCGTCTAATGCGGGTTTTTCAGTAAATTCTAAGTTTTTCAGTGCAACTCACTCATATACAATGTACTACACTGTGCATTTCGTCTAATGCGGGTTTTTCAGTAAATTCTAAGTTTTTCAGTGCAACTCACTCATATACAATGTACTACACTGTGCATTTCGTCTAATACGGGTTTTTCAGTAAATTCTAAGTTTTTCAGTGCAACTCACTCATATACAATGTACTACACTGTGGATTTCGTCTAAAAAGGGTTTTTCAGTAAATTCTAAGTTTTTCAGTGCAACTCACTCATATACAATGTACTACACTGTGGAATTCGTCTAATGCGGGTTTTTCAGTAAATTCTAAGTTTTTCAGTGCAACTCACTCATATACAATATACTACACTGTGCATTTCGTCTAATGCGGGTTTTTCAGTAAATTCTAAATTTTTCAGTGCAACTCACTCATATACAATGTACTACACTGTGCATTTCGTCTAATACTGGTTTTTCAGTAAATTCTAAGTTTTTCAGTGCAACTCACTCATATACAATGTACTACACTGTGCATTTCGTCTAATGCGTGTTTTTCAGTAAATTCTAAGTTTTTCAGTGCAACTCACTCATATACAATGTACTACACAGTGCATTTCGTCTAATGCGGGTATTTCAGTAAATTCTAAGTTTTTCAGTGCAACTCACTCATATACAATGTACTACACTGTGCATTTCGTCTAATGCGGGTTTTTCAGTAAATTCTAAGTTTTTCAGTGCAACTCACTCATATACAATGTACTACACTTTGCATTTCGTCTAATGCGGGTTTTTCAGTAAATTCTAAGTTTTTCAGTGCAACTCACTCATATACAATGTACTAAACTGTGCATTTCGTCTAATGCGGGTTTTTCAGTAAATTCTAAGTTTTTCAGTGCAACTCACTCATATACAATGTACTACACTGTGCATTTCGTCTAATGCGGGTTTTTCAGTAAATTCTAAGTTTTTCAGTGCAACTCACTCATATACTATATACTACACTGTGCATTTCGTCTAATGCGGGTTTTTCAGTAAATTCTAAGTTTTTCAGTGCAACTCACTCATATACTATGTACTACACTTTACATTTCGTCTAATGCGGTTTTTTCATTAAATTCTAAGTTTTTCAGTGCAACTCACTCATATACAATGTACTACACTGTGCATTTCGTCTAATGCGGGTTTTTCAGTAAATTCTAAGTTTTTCAGTGCAACTCACTCATATACAATGTACTACACTGTGCATTTCGTCTAATGCGGGTTTTTCAGTAAATTCTAAGTTTTTCAGTGCAACTCACTCATATACAATGTACTACACTGTGGAATTCGTCTAATGCGGGTTTTTCAGTAAATTCTAAGTTTTTCAGTGCAACTCACTCATATACAATGTACTACACTGTGGATTTCGTCTAATGCGGGTTTTTCAGTAAATTCTAAGTTTTTCAGTGCAACTCACTCATATACTATGTACTACACTGTGCATTTCTTCTAATGCGGGTTTTTCAGTAAATTCTAAGTTTTTCAGTGCAACTCACTCATATACTATGTACTACACTGTACATTTCGTCTAATGCGGGTTTTTCAGTAAATTCTAAGTTTTTCAGTGCAACTCACTCATATACAATGTACTACACTGTGCATTTCGTCTAATGCGGGTTTTTCAGTAAATTCTAAGTTTTTCAGTGCAACTCACTCATATACAATGTACTACACTGTGCATTTCGTCTAATGCAGGTTTTTCAGTAAATTCTAAGTTTTTCAGTGCAACTCACTCATATACAATGTACTACACTGTGCATTTCGTCTAATGCGGGTTTTTCAGTAAATTTTAAGTTTTTCAGTGCAACTCACTCATATACAATGTACTACACTGTGCATTTCGTCTAATGCGGGTTTTTCAGTAAATTCTAAGTTTTTCAGTGCAACTCACTCATATACAATGTAATACACTGTGCATTTCGTCTAATGCGGGTTTTTCAGTAAATTCTAAGTTTTTCAGTGCAACTCACTCATATACAATGTACTACACTGTGCATTTCGTCTAATGCGGGTATTTCAGTAAATTCTAAGTTTTTCAGTGCAACTCACTCATATACAATGTACTACACTGTGCATTTAGTCTAATGCGGGTTTTTCAGTAAATTCTAAGTTTTTCAGTGCAACTCACTCATATACAATGTACTACACTGTGCATTTCGTCTAATGCGGGTTTTTCAGTAAATTCTAAGTTTTTCAGTGCAACTCACTCATATACAATATACTACACTGTGCATTTCGTCTAATGCGGGTTTTTCAGTATATTCTAAATTTTTTCAGTGCAACTTACTCATATACAATGTACTAAACTGTGCATTTCGTCTAATGCGGGTTTTTCAGTAAATTCTAAGTTTTTCAATGCAACTCACTCATATACAATGTACTACACTGTGCATTTCGTCTAATGCGGGGTTTTTCAGTAAATTCTAAGTTTTTCAGTGCAACTCACTCATATACTATGTACTACACTGTACATTTCGTCTAATGCGGGTTTTTCAGTAAATTCTAAGTTTTTCAGTGCAACTCACTCATATACAATGTACTACACTGTGCATTTCGTCTAATGCGGGTATTTCAGTAAATTCTAAGTTTTTCAGTGCAACTCACTCATATACAATGTACTACACTGTGCATTTAGTCTAATGCGGGTTTTTCAGTAAATTCAAAGTTTTTCAGTGCAACTCACTCATATACAATGTACTACACTGTGCATTTGGTCTAATGCGGGTTTTTCAGTAAATTCTAAGTTTTTCAGTGCAACTCACTCATATAGAATGTACTACACTGTGCATTTCGTCTAATGCGGGTTTTTCAGTAAATTCTAAGTTTTTCAGTGCAACTCACTCATATACAATGTACTACACTGTGCATTTCGTCTAATACGGGTTTTTCAGTAAATTCTAAGTTTTTCAATGCAACTCACTCATATACAATGTACTACACTGTGCATTTCGTCTAATGCGGGTTTTTCAGTAAATTCTAAGTTTTTCAGTGCAACTCACTCATATACTATGTACTACACTGTGCATTTCGTCTAATGCGGGTTTTTCAGTAATTTCTAAGTTTTTCAGTGCAACTCACTCATATACTATGTACTACACTGTACATTTCGTCTAATGCGGGTTTTTCAGTAAATTCTAAGTTTTTCAGTGCAACTCACTCATATACAATGTACTACACTGTGCATTTCGTCTAATGCGGGTTTTTCAGTAAATTCTAAGTTTTTCAGTGCAACTCACTCATATACAATGTACTACACTGTGCATTTCGTCTAATGCGGGTTTTTCAGTAAATTCTAAGTTTTTCAGTGCAACTCACTCATATACAATGTACTACACTGTGCATTTCGTCTAATGCGGGTTTTTCAGTAAATTCTAAGTTTTTCAGTGCAACTCACTCATATACAATGTACTACACTGTGCATTTCGTCTAATGCGGGTTTTTCAGTAAATTCTAAGTTTTTCAGTGCAACTCACTCATATACAATGTACTACACTGTGTATTTCGTCTAATGCGGGTTTTTCAGTAAATTCTAAGTTTTTCAGTGCAACTCACTCATATACAATGTACTACACTGTGCATTTAGTCTAATGCGGGTTTTTCAGTAAATTCTAAGTTTTTCAAAGCAACTCACTCATATACTATGTACTACACTGTACATTTCGTCTAATGCGTTTTTTTCAGTAAATTCTAAGTTTTTCAGTGCAACTCACTCATATACAATGTACTACACTGTGCATTTCGTCTAATGCGGGTTTTTCAGTATATTCTAAGTTTTTCAGTGCAACTCACTCATATACAATGTACTACACTGTGCATTTCGTCTAATGCGGGTATTTCAGTAAATTCTAAGTTTTTCAGTGCAACTCACTCATATACAATGTACTACACTGTGCATTTCGTCTAATGCGGGTTTTTCAGTAAATTCTAAGTTTTTCAGTGCAACTCACTCATATACAATGTACTACACTTTGCATTTCGTCTAATGCGGGTTTTTCAGTAAATTCTAAGTTTTTCAGTGCAACTCACTCATATACAATGTACTAAACTGTGCATTTCGTCTAATGCGGGTTTTTCAGTAAATTCTAAGTTTTTCAGTGCAACTCACCTCATATACAATGTACTACACTGTGCATTTCGTCTAATGCGGGTTTTTCAGTAAATTCTAAGTTTTTCAGTGCAACTCACTCATATACTATATACTACACTGTGCATTTCGTCTAATGCGGGTTTTTCAGTAAATTCTAAGTTTTTCAGTGCAACTCACTCATATACTATGTACTACACTGTACATTTCGTCTAATGCGGGTTTTTCATTAAATTCTAAGTTTTTCAGTGCAACTCACTCATATACAATGTACTACACTGTGCATTTCGTCTAATGCGGGTTTTTCAGTAAATTCTAAGTTTTTCAGTGCAACTCACTCATATACAATGTACTACACTGTGCATTTCGTCTAATGCGGGTTTTTCGTAAATTCTAAGTTTTTCAGTGCAACTCACTCATATACAATGTACTACACTGTGCATTTCGTCTAATGCGGGTTTTTCAGTAAATTCTAAGTTTTTCAAGTGCAACTCACTCATATACAATGTACTACACTGTGCATTTCGTCTAATGCGGGTTTTTCAGTAAATTCTAAGTTTTTCAGTGCAACTCACTCATATACAATGTACTACACTGTGCATTTCGTCTAATGCGGGTTTTTCAGTATATTCTAAGTTTTTCAGTGCAACTCACTCATATACAATGTACTACACTGTGCATTTCGTCTAATGCTGGTATTTCAGTAAATTCTAAGTTTTTCAGTGCAACTCACTCATATACAATTTACTACACTGTGCATTTCGTCTAATGCGGGTTTTTCAGTAAATTCTAAGTTTTTCAGTGCAACTCACTCATATACAATGTACTACACTTTGCATTTCGTCTAATGCGGGTTTTTCAGTAAATTCTAAGTTTTTCAGTGCAACTCACTCATATACAATGTACTACACTGTGCATTTCGTCTAATGCGGGTTTTTCAGTAAATTCTAAGTTTTTCAGTGCAACTCACTCATATACAATGTACTACACTGTGCATTTCGTCTAATGCGGGTTTTTCAGTAAATTCTAAGTTTTTCAGTGCAACTCACTCATATACAATGTACTACACTGTGCATTTCGTCTAATGCGGGTTTTTCAGTAATTTCTAAGTTTTTTCAGTGCAACTCACTCATATACAATGTACTACACTGTGCAGTTCGTCTAATGCGGGTTTTTCAGTAAATTCTAAGTTTTTCAGTGCAACTCACTCATATACAATGTACTACACTGTGCATTTCGTCTAATGCGGGTTTTTCAGTAAATTCTAAGTTTTTCAGTGCAACTCACTCATATAGAATGTACTACACTGTGCATTTCGTCTAATGCGGGTTTTTCAGTAAATTCTAAGTTTTTCAGTGCAACTCACTCATATACAATGTACTACACTGTGCATTTCGTCTAATACGGGTTTTTCAGTAAATTCTAAGTTTTTCAGTGCAACTCACTCATATACAATGTACTACACTGTGCAGTTCGTCTAATGCGGGTTTTTCAGTAAATTCTAAGTTTTTCAATGCAACTCACTCATATACAATGTACTACACCGTGCATTTCGTCTAATGCGGGTTTTTCAGTAAATTCTAAGTTTTTCAGTGCAACTCACTCATATACTATGTACTACACTGTGCATTTCGTCTAATGCGGGTTTTTCAGTAATTTCTAAGTTTTTCAGTGCAACTCACTCATATACTATGTACTACACTGTACATTTCGTCTAATGCGGGTTTTTCAGTAAATTCTAAGTTTTTCAGTGCAACTCACTCATATACAATGTACTACACTGTGCATTTCGTCTAATGCGGGTTTTTCAGTAAATTCTAAGTTTTTCAGTGCAACTCACTCATATACAATGTACTACACTGTGCATTTCGTCTAATGCGGGTTTTTCAGTAAATTCTAAGTTTTTCAGTGCAACTCACTCATATACAATGTACTACACTGTGCATTTCGTCTAATGCGGGTTTTTCAGTAAATTCTAAGTTTTTCAGTGCAACTCACTCATATACAATGTACTACACTGTGGATTTCGTCTAATGCGGGTTTTTCAGTAAATTCTAAGTTTTTCAGTGCAAATCACTCATATACAATGTACTACACTGTGTATTTCGTCTAATGCGGGTTTTTCAGTAAATTCTAAGTTTTTCAGTGCAACTCACTCATATACAATGTACTACACTGTGCATTTCGTCTAATGCGGGTTTTTCAGTAAATTCTAAGTTTTTCAAAGCAACTCACTCATATACTATGTACTACACTGTACATTTCGTCTAATGCGTTTTTTTCAGTAAATTCTAAGTTTTTCAGTGCAACTCACTCATATACAATGTACTACACTGTGGATTTCGTCTAATGCGGGTTTTTCAGTATATTCTAAGTTTTTCAGTGCAACTCACTCATATACAATATACTACACTGTGCATTTCATCTAATGCGGGTATTTCAGTAAATTCTAAGTTTTTCAGTGCAACTCACTCATATACAATTTACTACACTGTGCATTTCGTCTAATGCGGGTTTTTCAGTAAATTCTAAGTTTTTCAGTGCAACTCACTCATATACAATGTACTACACTTTGCATTTCGTCTAATGCGGGTTTTTCAGTAAATTCTAAGTTTTTCAGTGCAACTCACTCATATACAATGTACTACACTGTGCATTTCGTCTAATGCGGGTTTTTCAGTAAATTCTAAGTTTTTCAGTGCAACTCACTCATATAGAATGTACTACACTGTGCATTTCGTCTAATGCGGGTTTTTCAGTAAATTCTAAGTTTTTCAGTGCAACTCACTCATATACAATGTACTACACTGTGCATTACGTCTAATACGGGTTTTTCAGTAAATTCTAAGTTTTTCAGTGCAACTCACTCATATACAATGTACTACACTGTGCAGTTCGTCTAATGCGGGTTTTTCAGTAAATTCTAAGTTTTTCAATGCAACTCACTCATATACAATGTACTACACTGTGCATTTCGTCTAATGCGGGTTTTTCAGTAAATTCTAAGTTTTTCAGTGCAACTCACTCATATACTATGTACTACACTGTGCATTTCGTCTAATGCGGGTTTTTCAGTAATTTCTAAGTTTTTCAGTGCAACTCACTCATATACTATGTACTACACTGTACATTTCGTCTAATGCGGGTTTTTCAGTAAATTCTAAGTTTTTCAGTGCAACTCACTCATATACAATGTACTACACTGTGCATTTCGTCTAATGCGGGTTTTTCAGTAAATTCTAAGTTTTTCAGTGCAACTCACTCATATACAATGTACTACACTGTGCATTCCGTCTAATGCGGGTTTTTCAGTAAATTCTAAGTTTTTCAGTGCAACTCACTCATATACAATGTACTACACTGTGCATTTCGTCTAATGCGGGTTTTTCAGTAAATTCTAAGTTTTTCAGTGCAACTCACTCATATACAATGTACTACACTGTGCATTTCGTCTAATGCGGGTTTTTCAGTAAATTCTAAGTTTTTCAGTGCAACTCACTCATATACAATGTACTACACTGTGGATTTCGTCTAATGCGGGTTTTTCAGTAAATTCTAAGTTTTTCAGTGCAACTCACTCATATACAATGTACTACACTGTGCATTTCGTCTAATGCGGGTTTTTCAGTAAATTCTAAGTTTTTCAGTGCAACTCACTCATATACTATATACTACACTGTGCATTTCGTCTAATGGGGGTTTTTCAGTAAATTCTAAGTTTTTCAGTGCAACTCACTCATATACTATGTACTACACTGTACATTTCGTCTAATGCGGGTTTTTCATTAAATTCTAAGTTTTTCAGTGCAACTCACTCATATACAATGTACTACACTGTGCATTTCGTCTAATGCGGGTTTTTCAGTAAATTCTAAGTTTTTCAGTGCAACTCACTCATATACAATGTACTACACTGTGCATTTCGTCTAATGCGGGTTTTTCAGTAAATTCTAAGTTTTTCAGTGCAACTCACTCATATACTATATACTACACTGTGCATTTCGTCTAATGCGGGTTTTTCAGTAAATTCTAAGTTTTTCAGTGCAACTCACTCATATACTATGTACTACACTGTACATTTCGTCTAATGCGGGTTTTTCAGTAAATTCTAAGTTTTTCAGTGCAACTCACTCATATACAATGTACTACACTGTGCATTTCGTCTAATGCGGGTTTTTCAGTAAATTCTAGGTTTTTCAAAGCAACTCACTCATATACTATGTACTACACTGTACATTTCGTCTAATGCGTTTTTTTCAGTAAATTCTAAGTTTTTCAGTGCAACTCATTCATATACAATGTACTACACTGTGCATTTCGTCTAATGCGGGTTTTTCAGTAAATTCTAAGTTTTTCAGTGCAACTCACTCATATACAATGTACTACATTGTGCATTTCGTCTAATGCGGGTTTTTCAGTAAATTCTAAGTTTTTCAGTGCAACTCACTCATATACAATGTACTAAACTGTGCATTTCGTCTAATGCGGGTTTTTCAGTAAATTCTAAGTTTTTCAGTGCAACTCACTCATATACAATGTACTACACTGTGCATTTCGTCTAATGCGGGTTTTTCAGTAAATTCTAAGTTTTTCAGTGCAACTCACTCATATACACTGTACTACACTGTGGATATCGTCTAATGCGGGTTTTTCAGTAAATTCTAAGTTTTTCAGTGCAACTCACTCATATACATTGTACTACACTGTGCATTTCGTCTAATGTGGGTTTTTCAGTAAATTCTAAGTTTTTCAGTGCAACTCACTCATATACAATGTACTACACTGTGGAATTCGTCTAATGCGGGTTTTTCAGTAAATTCTAAGTTTTTCAGTGCAACTCACTCATATACAATGTACTACACTGTGGATTTCGTCTAAAAAGGGTTTTTCAGTAAATTCTAAGTTTTTCAGTGCAACTCACTCATATACTATGTACTACACTGTGCATTTCGTCTAATGCGGGTTTTTCAGTAAATTCTAAGTTTTTCAGTGCAACTCACTCATATACTATGTACTACACTGTACATTTCGTCTAATGCGGGTTTTTCAGTAAATTCTAAGTTTTTCAGTGCAACTCACTCATATACAATGTACTACACTGTGCATTTCGTCTAATGCGGGTTTTTCAGTAAATTCTAAGTTTTTCAGTGCAACTCACTCATATACTATATACTACACTGTGCATTTCGTCTAATGCGGGTTTTTCAGTAAATTCTAAGTTTTTCAGTGCAACTCACTCATATACTATGTACTACACTGTACATTTCGTCTAATGCGGGTTTTTCATTAAATTCTAAGTTTTTCAGTGCAACTCACTCATATACAATGTACTACACTGTGCATTTCGTCTAATGCGGGTTTTTCAGTAAATTCTAAGTTTTTCAGTGCAACTCACTCATATACACTGTACTACACTGTGGATATCGTCTAATGCAGGTTTTTCAGTAAATTCTAAGTTTTTCAGTGCAACTCACTCATATACAATGTACTACACTGTGCATTTCGTCTAATGCGGGTTTTTCAGTAAATTCTAAGTTTTTCAGTGCAACTCACTCATATACAATGTACTACACTGTGCATTTCGTCTAAAAAGGGTTTTTCAGTAAATTCTAAGTTTTTCAGTGCAACTCACTCATATACAATGTACTACACTGTGGAATTCGTCTAATGCGGGTTTTTCAGTAAATTCTAAGTTTTTCAGTGCAACTCACTCATATACAATGTACTACACTGTGGATTTCGTCTAATGCGGGTTTTTCAGTAAATTCTAAGTTTTTCAGTGCAACTCACTCATATACTATGTACTACACTGTGCATTTCGTCTAATGCGGGTTTTTCAGTAAATTCTAAGTTTTTCAGTGCAACTCACTCATATACTATGTACTACACTGTACATTTCGTCTAATGCGGGTTTTTCAGTAAATTCTAAGTTTTTCAGTGCAACTCACTCATATACAATGTACTACACTGTGCATTTCGTCTAATGCGGGTTTTTCAGTAAATTCTAAGTTTTTCAGTGCAACTCACTCATATACAATGTACTACACTGTGCATTTCGTCTAATGCGGGTTTTTCAGTAAATTCTAAGTTTTTCAGTGCAACTCACTCATATACAATGTACTACACTGTGCATTTCGTCTAATGCGGGTTTTTCAGTAAATTCTAAGTTTTTCAGTGCAACTCACTCATATACAATGTACTACACTGTGCATTTCGTCTAATGCGGGTTTTTCAGTAAATTCTAAGTTTTTCAGTGCAACTCACTCATATACAATGTACTACACTGTGCATTTCGTCTAATACGGGTTTTTCAGTAAATTCTAAGTTTTTCAGTGCAACTCACTCATATACAATGTACTACACTTTGCATTTCGTCTAATGCGGGTTTTTCAGTAAATTCTAAGTTTTTCAGTGCAACTCACTCATATACAATGTACTACACTGTGGAATTCGTCTAATGCGGGTTTTTCAGTAAATTCTAAGTTTTTCAGTGCAACTCACTCATATACAATGTACTACACTGTGCATTTCGTCTAATGCGGGTTTTTCAGTAAATTCTAAGTTTTTCAGTGCAACTCACTCATATACTATATACTACACTGTGCATTTCGTCTAATGCGGGTTTTTCAGTAAATTCTAAGTTTTTCAGTGCAACTCACTCATATACTATGTACTACACTGTACATTTCGTCTAATGCGGGTTTTTCATTAAATTCTAAGTTTTTCAGTGCAACTCACTCATATACAATGTACTACACTGTGCATTTCGTCTAATGCGGGTTTTTCAGTAAATTCTAAGTTTTTCAGTGCAACTCACTCATATACAATGTACTACACTGTGGATATCGTCTAATGCAGGTTTTTCAGTAAATTCTAAGTTTTTCAGTGCAACTCACTCATATACAATGTACTACACTGTGCATTTCGTCTAATGCGGGTTTTTCAGTAAATTCTAAGTTTTTCAGTGCAACTCACTCATATACAATGTACTACACTGTGCATTTCGTCTAAAAAGGGTTTTTCAGTAAATTCTAAGTTTTTCAGTGCAACTCACTCATATACAATGTACTACACTGTGGAATACGTCTAATGCGGGTTTTTCAGTAAATTCTAAGTTTTTCAGTGCAACTCACTCATATACAATGTACTACACTGTGGATTTCGTCTAATGCGGGTTTTTCAGTAAATTCTAAGTTTTTCAGTGCAACTCACTCATATACTATGTACTACACTGTGCATTTCGTCTAATGCGGGTTTTTCAGTAAATTCTAAGTTTTTCAGTGGAACTCACTCATATACTATGTACTACACTGTACATTTCGTCTAATGCGGGTTTTTCAGTAAATTCTAAGTTTTTCAGTGCAACTCACTCATATACAATATACTACACTTTGCATTTCGTCTAATGCGGGTTTTTCAGTAAATTCTAAGTTTTTCAGTGCAACTCACTCATATACAATGTACTACACTGTGCATTTCGTCTAATGCGGGTTTTTCAGTAAATTCTAAGTTTTTCAGTGCAACTCACTCATATACAATGTACTACACTGTGCAGTTCGTCTAATGCGGGTTTTTCAGTAAATTCTAAGTTTTTCAGTGCAACTCACTCATATACAATGTACTACACTGTGCATTTCGTCTAATGCGGGTTTTTCAGTAAATTCTAAGTTTTTCAGTGCAACTCACTCATATACAATGTACTACACTGTGCATTTCGTCTAATACGGGTTTTTCAGTAAATTCTAAGTTTTTCAGTGCAACTCACTCATATACAATGTACTACACTGTGGATTTCGTCTAAAAAGGGTTTTTCAGTAAATTCTAAGTTTTTCAGTGCAACTCACTCATATACAATGTACTACACTATGGAATTCGTCTAATGCGGGTTTTTCAGTAAATTCTAAGTTTTTCAGTGCAACTCACTCATATACAATGTACTACACTGTGGATTTCGTCTAATGCGGGTTTTTCAGTAAATTCTAAGTTTTTCAGTGCAACTCACTCATATACTATGTACTACACTGTGCATTTCGTCTAATGCGGGTTTTTCAGTAAATTCTAAGTTTTTCAGTGCAACTCACTCATATACTATGTACTACACTGTACATTTCGTCTAATGCGGGTTTTTCAGTAAATTCTAAGTTTTTCAGTGCAACTCACTCATATACAATGTACTACACTGTGCATTTCGTCTAATGCGGGTTTTTCAGTAAATTCTAAGTTTTTCAGTGCAACTCACTCATATACAATGTACTACACTGTGCATTTCGTCTAATGCGGGTTTTTCAGTAAATTCTAAGTTTTTCAGTGCAACTCACTCATATACAATGTACTACACTGTGCATTTCGTCTAATGCGGGTATTTCAGTAAATTCTAAGTTTTTCAGTGCAACTCACTCATATACAATGTACTACACTGTGCATTTAGTCTAATGCGGGTTTTTCAGTAAATTCTAAGTTTTTCAGTGCAACTCACTCATATACAATGTACTACACTGTGCATTTCGTCTAATGCGGGTTTTTCAGTAAATTCTAAGTTTTTCAGTGCAACTCACTCATATACAATATACTACACTGTGCATTTCGTCTAATGCGGGTTTTTCAGTATATTCTAAATTTTTCAGTGCAACTCACTCATATACAATGTACTAAACTGTGCATTTCGTCTAATGCGGGTTTTTCAGTAAATTCTAAGTTTTTCAGTGCAACTCACTCATATACAATGTACTACACTGTGCATTTCGTCTAATGCGGGTTTTTCAGTAAATTCTAAGTTTTTCAGTGCAACTCACTCATATACAATGTACTACACTGTGCATTTCGTCTAATGCGGGTTTTTCAGTAAATTCTAAGTTTTTCAGTGCAACTCACTCATATACAATATACTACACTGTGCATTTCGTCTAATGCAGGTTTTTCAGTAAATTCTAAATTTTTCAGTGCAACTCACTCATATACAATGTACTACACTGTGCATTTCGTCTAATACGGGTTTTTCAGTAAATTCTAAGTTTTTCAGTGCAACTCACTCATATACAATGTACTACACTGTGCATTTCGTCTAATGCGGGTTTTTCAGTAAATTCTAAGTTTTTCAGTGCAACTCACTCATATACAATGTACTACACTGTGCATTTCGTCTAATGCGGGTATTTCAGTAAATTCTAAGTTTTTCAGTGCAACTCACTCATATACAATGTACTACACTGTGCATTTCGTCTAATGCGGGTTTTTCAGTAAATTCTAAGTTTTTCAGTGCAACTCATTCATATACAATGTACTACACTGTGCATTTCGTCTAATGCGGGTTTTTCAGTAAATTCTAAGTTTTTCAGTGCAACTCACTCATATACAATGTACTACACTGTGCATTTCGTCTAATGCGGGTATTGCAGTAAATTCTAAGTTTTTCAGTGCAACTCACTCATATACAATGTACTACACTGTGCATTTAGTCTAATGCGGGTTTTTCAGTAAATTCTAAGTTTTTCAGTGCAACTCACTCATATACAATGTACTACACTGTGCATTTGGTCTAATGCGGGTTTTTCAGTAAATTCTAAGTTTTTCAGTGCAACTCACTCATATACAATATACTACACTGTGCATTTCGTCTAATGCGGGTTTTTCAGTATATTCTAAATTTTTCAGTGCAACTCACTCATATACAATGTACTAAACTGTGCATTTCGTCTAATGCGGGTTTTTCAGTAAATTCTAAGTTTTTCAGTGCAACTCACTCATATACAATGTACTACACTGTGCATTTCGTCTAATGCGGGTTTTTCAGTAAATTCTAAGTTTTTCAGTGCAACTCACTCATATACAATGTACTACACTGTGCATTTCGTCTAATGCGGGTTTTTCAGTAAATTCTAAGTTTTTCAGTGCAACTCACTCATATACAATATACTACACTGTGCATTTCGTCTAATGCGGGTTTTTCAGTAAATTCTAAGTTTTTCAGTGCAACTCACTCATATACAATGTACTACACTGTGCATTTCGTCTAATGCGGGTTTTTCAGTAAATTCTAAGTTTTTCAGTGCAACTCACTCATATACTATGTACTACACTGTACATTTCGTCTAATGCGGGTTTTTCATTAAATTCTAAGTTTTTCCGTGCAACTCACTCATATACAATGTACTACACTGTGGATTTCGTCTAATGCGGGTTTTTCAGTAAATTCTAAGTTTTTCAGTGCAACTCACTCATATACAATGTACTACACTGTGTATTTCGTCTAATGCGGGTTTTTCAGTAAATTCTAAGTTTTTCAGTGCAACTCACTCATATACAATGTACTACACTGTGCATTTCGTCTAATGCGGGTTTTTCAGTAAATTCTAAGTTTTTCAAAGCAACTCACTCATATACTATGTACTACACTGTACATTTCGTCTAATGCGTTTTTTTCAGTAAATTCTAAGTTTTTCAGTGCAACTCACTCATATACAATGTACTACACTGTGCATTTCGTCTAATGCGGGTTTTTCAGTATATTCTAAGTTTTTCAGTGCAACTCACTCATATACAATGTACTACACTGTGCATTTCGTCTAATGCGGGTATTTCAGTAAATTCTAAGTGTTTCAGTGCAACTCACTCATATACAATGTACTACACTGTGCATTTCGTCTAATGCGGGTTTCAGTAAATTCTAAGTTTTTCAGTGCAACTCACTCATATACAATGTACTACACTGTGCATTTCGTCTAATGCGGGTTTTTCAGTAAATTCTAGGTTTTTCAAAGCAACTCACTCATATACTATGTACTACACTGTACATTTCGTCTAATGCGTTTTTTTCAGTAAATTCTAAGTTTTTCAGTGCAACTCATTCATATACAATGTACTACACTGTGCATTTCGTCTAATGCGGGTTTTTCAGTAAATTCTAAGTTTTTCAGTGCAACTCACTCATATACAATGTACTACATTGTGCATTTCGTCTAATGCGGGTTTTTCAGTAAATTCTAAGTTTTTCAGTGCAACTCACTCATATACAATGTACTAAACTGTGCATTTCGTCTAATGCGGGTTTTTCAGTAAATTCTAAGTTTTTCAGTGCAACTCACTCATATACAATGTACTACACTGTGCATTTCGTCTAATGCGGGTTTTTCAGTAAATTCTAAGTTTTTCAGTGCAACTCACTCATATACACTGTACTACACTGTGGATATCGTCTAATGCGGGTTTTTCAGTAAATTCTAAGTTTTTCAGTGCAACTCACTCATATACATTGTACTACACTGTGCATTTCGTCTAATGTGGGTTTTTCAGTAAATTCTAAGTTTTTCAGTGCAACTCACTCATATACAATGTACTACACTGTGGAATTCGTCTAATGCGGGTTTTTCAGTAAATTCTAAGTTTTTCAGTGCAACTCACTCATATACAATGTACTACACTGTGGATTTCGTCTAAAAAGGGTTTTTCAGTAAATTCTAAGTTTTTCAGTGCAACTCACTCATATACTATGTACTACACTGTGCATTTCGTCTAATGCGGGTTTTTCAGTAAATTCTAAGTTTTTCAGTGCAACTCACTCATATACTATGTACTACACTGTACATTTCGTCTAATGCGGGTTTTTCAGTAAATTCTAAGTTTTTCAGTGCAACTCACTCATATACAATGTACTACACTGTGCATTTCGTCTAATGCGGGTTTTTCAGTAAATTCTAAGTTTTTCAGTGCAACTCACTCATATACTATATACTACACTGTGCATTTCGTCTAATGCGGGTTTTTCAGTAAATTCTAAGTTTTTCAGTGCAACTCACTCATATACTATGTACTACACTGTACATTTCGTCTAATGCGGGTTTTTCATTAAATTCTAAGTTTTTCAGTGCAACTCACTCATATACAATGTACTACACTGTGCATTTCGTCTAATGCGGGTTTTTCAGTAAATTCTAAGTTTTTCAGTGCAACTCACTCATATACACTGTACTACACTGTGGATATCGTCTAATGCAGGTTTTTCAGTAAATTCTAAGTTTTTCAGTGCAACTCACTCATATACAATGTACTACACTGTGCATTTCGTCTAATGCGGGTTTTTCAGTAAATTCTAAGTTTTTCAGTGCAACTCACTCATATACAATGTACTACACTGTGCATTTCGTCTAAAAAGGGTTTTTCAGTAAATTCTAAGTTTTTCAGTGCAACTCACTCATATACAATGTACTACACTGTGGAATTCGTCTAATGCGGGTTTTTCAGTAAATTCTAAGTTTTTCAGTGCAACTCACTCATATACAATGTACTACACTGTGGATTTCGTCTAATGCGGGTTTTTCAGTAAATTCTAAGTTTTTCAGTGCAACTCACTCATATACTATGTACTACACTGTGCATTTCGTCTAATGCGGGTTTTTCAGTAAATTCTAAGTTTTTCAGTGCAACTCACTCATATACTATGTACTACACTGTACATTTCGTCTAATGCGGGTTTTTCAGTAAATTCTAAGTTTTTCAGTGCAACTCACTCATATACAATGTACTACACTGTGCATTTCGTCTAATGCGGGTTTTTCAGTAAATTCTAAGTTTTTCAGTGCAACTCACTCATATACAATGTACTACACTGTGCATTTCGTCTAATGCGGGTTTTTCAGTAAATTCTAAGTTTTTCAGTGCAACTCACTCATATACAATGTACTACACTGTGCATTTCGTCTAATGCGGGTTTTTCAGTAAATTCTAAGTTTTTCAGTGCAACTCACTCATATACAATGTACTACACTGTGCATTTCGTCTAATGCGGGTTTTTCAGTAAATTCTAAGTTTTTCAGTGCAACTCACTCATATACAATGTACTACACTGTGCATTTCGTCTAATACGGGTTTTTCAGTAAATTCTAAGTTTTTCAGTGCAACTCACTCATATACAATGTACTACACTTTGCATTTCGTCTAATGCGGGTTTTTCAGTAAATTCTAAGTTTTTCAGTGCAACTCACTCATATACAATGTACTACACTGTGGAATTTGTCTAATGCGGGTTTTTCAGTAAATTCTAAGTTTTTCAGTGCAACTCACTCATATACAATGTACTACACTGTGCATTTCGTCTAATGCGGGTTTTTCAGTAAATTCTAAGTTTTTCAGTGCAACTCACTCATATACTATATACTACACTGTGCATTTCGTCTAATGCGGGTTTTTCAGTAAATTCTAAGTTTTTCAGTGCAACTCACTCATATACTATGTACTACACTGTACATTTCGTCTAATGCGGGTTTTTCATTAAATTCTAAGTTTTTCAGTGCAACTCACTCATATACAATGTACTACACTGTGCATTTCGTCTAATGCGGGTTTTTCAGTAAATTCTAAGTTTTTCAGTGCAACTCACTCATATACAATGTACTACACTGTGGATATCGTCTAATGCAGGTTTTTCAGTAAATTCTAAGTTTTTCAGTGCAACTCACTCATATACAATGTACTACACTGTGCATTTCGTCTAATGCGGGTTTTTCAGTAAATTCTAAGTTTTTCAGTGCAACTCACTCATATACAATGTACTACACTGTGCATTTCGTCTAAAAAGGGTTTTTCAGTAAATTCTAAGTTTTTCAGTGCAACTCACTCATATACAATGTACTACACTGTGGAATACGTCTAATGCGGGTTTTTCAGTAAATTCTAAGTTTTTCAGTGCAACTCACTCATATACAATGTACTACACTGTGGATTTCGTCTAATGCGGGTTTTTCAGTAAATTCTAAGTTTTTCAGTGCAACTCACTCATATACTATGTACTACACTGTGCATTTCGTCTAATGCGGGTTTTTCAGTAAATTCTAAGTTTTTCAGTGCAACTCACTCATATACTATGTACTACACTGTACATTTCGTCTAATGCGGGTTTTTCAGTAAATTCTAAGTTTTTCAGTGCAACTCACTCATATACAATGTACTACACTTTGCATTTCGTCTAATGCGGGTTTTTCAGTAAATTCTAAGTTTTTCAGTGCAACTCACTCATATACAATGTACTACACTGTGCATTTCGTCTAATGCGGGTTTTTCCGTAAATTCTAAGTTTTTCAGTGCAACTCACTCATATACAATGTACTACACTGTGCAGTTCGTCTAATGCGGGTTTTTCAGTAAATTCTAAGTTTTTCAGTGCAACTCACTCATATACAATGTACTACACTGTGCATTTCGTCTAATGCGGGTTTTTCAGTAAATTCTAAGTTTTTCAGTGCAACTCACTCATATACAATGTACTACACTGTGCATTTCGTCTAATACGGGTTTTTCAGTAAATTCTAAGTTTTTCAGTGCAACTCACTCATATACAATGTACTACACTGTGGAATTCGTCTAATGCGGGTTTTTCAGTAAATTCTAAGTTTTTCAGTGCAACTCACTCATATACAATGTACTACACTGTGGATTTCGTCTAATGCGGGTTTTTCAGTAAATTCTAAGTTTTTCAGTGCAACTCACTCATATACTATGTACTACACTGTGCATTTCGTCTAATGCGGGTTTTTCAGTAAATTCTAAGTTTTTCAGTGCAACTCACTCATATACTATGTACTACACTGTACATTTCGTCTAATGCGGGTTTTTCAGTAAATTCTAAGTTTTTCAGTGCAACTCACTCATATACAATGTACTACACTGTGCATTTCGTCTAATGCGGGTTTTTCAGTAAATTCTAAGTTTTTCAGTGCAACTCACTCATATACAATGTACTACACTGTGCATTTCGTCTAATGCGGGTTTTTCAGTAAATTCTAAGTTTTTCAGTGCAACTCACTCATATACAATGTACTACACTGTGCATTTCGTCTAATGCGGGTTTTTCAGTAAATTCTAAGTTTTTCAGTGCAACTCACTCATATACAATGTACTACATTGTGCATTTCGTCTAATGCGGGTTTTTCAGTAAATTCTAAGTTTTTCAGTGCAACTCACTCATATACAATATACTACACTGTGCATTTCGTCTAATGCGGGTTTTTCAGTATATTCTAAATTTTTCAGTGCAACTCACTCATATACAATGTACTAAACTGTGCATTTCGTCTAATGCGGGTTTTTCAGTAAATTCTAAGTTTTTCAGTGCAACTCACTCATATACAATGTACTACACTGTGCATTTCGTCTAATGCGGGTTTTTCAGTAAATTCTAAGTTTTTCAGTGCAACTCACTCATATACAATGTACTACACTGTGCATTTCGTCTAATGCGGGTTTTTCAGTAAATTCTAAGTTTTTCAGTGCAACTCACTCATATACAATATACTACACTGTGCATTTCGTCTAATGCGGGTTTTTCAGTAAATTCTAAATTTTTCAGTGCAACTCACTCATATACAATGTACTACACTGTGCATTTCGTCTAATACGGGTTTTTCAGTAAATTCTAAGTTTTTCAGTGCAACTCACTCATATACAATGTACTACACTGTGCATTTCGTCTAATGCGGGTTTTTCAGTAAATTCTAAGTTTTTCAGTGCAACTCACTCATATACAATGTACTACACTGTGCATTTCGTCTAATGCGGGTATTTCAGTAAATTCTAAGTTTTTCAGTGCAACTCACTCATATACAATGTACTACACTGTGCATTTCGTCTAATGCGGGTTTTTCAGTAAATTCTAAGTTTTTCAGTGCAACTCATTCATATACAATGTACTACACTGTGCATTTCGTCTAATGCGGGTTTTTCAGTAAATTCTAAGTTTTTCAGTGCAACTCACTCATATACAATGTACTACACTGTGCATTTCGTCTAATGCGGGTATTTCAGTAAATTCTAAGTTTTTCAGTGCAACTCACTCATATACAATGTACTACACTGTGCATTTAGTCTAATGCGGGTTTTTCAGTAAATTCTAAGTTTTTCAGTGCAACTCACTCATATACAATGTACTACACTGTGCATTTGGTCTAATGCGGGTTTTTCAGTAAATTCTAAGTTTTTCAGTGCAACTCACTCATATACAATATACTACACTGTGCATTTCGTCTAATGCGGGTTTTTCAGTATATTCTAAATTTTTCAGTGCAACTCACTCATATACAATGTACTACACTGTGCATTTCGTCTAATGCGGGTTTTTCAGTAAATTCTAAGTTTTTCAGTGCAACTCACTCATATACAATGTACTACACTGTGCATTTCGTCTAATGCGGGTTTTTCAGTAAATTCTAAGTTTTTCAGTGCAACTCACTCATATACAATGTACTACACTGTGCATTTCGTCTAATGCGGGTTTTTCAGTAAATTCTAAGTTTTTCAGTGCAACTCACTCATATACAATATACTACACTGTGCATTTCGTCTAATGCGGGTTTTTCAGTAAATTCTAAATTTTTCAGTGCA
This sequence comes from Mus caroli, assembly GCF_978045245.1. Lineage (NCBI taxonomy): Eukaryota > Metazoa > Chordata > Mammalia > Rodentia > Muridae > Mus > Mus caroli. Next base: position 2,383,434 of record NW_028227291.1, on the reverse strand, counting down.
ACTCACTCATATACAATGTACTACACTGTGCATTTCGTCTAATACTGGTTTTTCAGTAAATTCTAAGTTTTTCAGTGCAACTCACTCATATACAATGTACTACACTGTGCATTTCGTCTAATGCGTGTTTTTCAGTAAATTCTAAGTTTTTCAGTGCAACTCACTCATATACAATGTACTACACTGTGCATTTCGTCTAATGCGGGTATTTCAGTAAATTCTAAGTTTTTCAGTGCAACTCACTCATATACAATGTACTACACTTTGCATTTCGTCTAATGCGGGTTTTTCAGTAAATTCTAAGTTTTTCAGTGCAACTCACTCATATACAATGTACTACACTGTGCATTTCGTCTAATGCGGGTTTTTCAGTAAATTCTAAGTTTTTCAGTGCAACTCACTCATATACAATGTACTACACTGTGCATTTCGTCTAATGCGGGTTTTTCAGTAAATTCTAAGTTTTTCAGTGCAACTCACTCATATACTATATACTACACTGTGCATTTCGTCTAATGCGGGTTTTTCAGTAAATTCTAAGTTTTTCAGTGCAACTCACTCATATACAATGTACTACACTGTGCATTTCGTCTAATGCGGGTTTTTCATTAAATTCTAAGTTTTTCAGTGCAACTCACTCATATACAATGTACTACACTGTGCATTTCGTCTAATGCGGGTTTTTCAGTAAATTCTAAGTTTTTCAGTGCAACTCACTCATATACAATGTACTACACTGTGCATTTCGTCTAATGCGGGTTTTTCAGTAAATTCTAAGTTTTTCAGTGCAACTCACTCATATACAATGTACTACACTGTGCATTTCGTCTAATACGGGTTTTTCAGTAAATTCTAAGTTTTTCAGTGCAACTCACTCATATACAATGTACTACACTGTGGATTTCGTCTAAAAAGGGTTTTTCAGTAAATTCTAAGTTTTTCAGTGCAACTCACTCATATACAATGTACTACACTGTGGAATTCGTCTAATGCGGGTTTTTCAGTAAATTCTAAGTTTTTCAGTGCAACTCACTCATATACAATATACTACACTGTGCATTTCGTCTAATGCGGGTTTTTCAGTAAATTCTAAATTTTTCAGTGCAACTCACTCATATACAATGTACTACACTGTGCATTTCGTCTAATACTGGTTTTTCAGTAAATTCTAAGTTTTTCAGTGCAACTCACTCATATACAATGTACTACACTGTGCATTTCGTCTAATGCGTGTTTTTCAGTAAATTCTAAGTTTTTCAGTGCAACTCACTCATATACAATGTACTACACAGTGCATTTCGTCTAATGCGGGTATTTCAGTAAATTCTAAGTTTTTCAGTGCAACTCACTCATATACAATGTACTACACTGTGCATTTCGTCTAATGCGGGTTTTTCAGTAAATTCTAAGTTTTTCAGTGCAACTCACTCATATACAATATACTACACTGTGGAATTCGTCTAATGCGGGTTTTTCAGTAAATTCTAAGTTTTTCAGTGCAACTCACTCATATACAATGTACTAAACTGTGCATTTCGTCTAATGCGGGTTTTTCAGTAAATTCTAAGTTTTTCAGTGCAACTCACTCATATACAATGTACTACACTGTGCATTTCGTCTAATGCGGGTTTTTCAGTAAATTCTAAGTTTTTCAGTGCAACTCACTCATATACTATATACTACACTGTGCATTTCGTCTAATGCGGGTTTTTCAGTAAATTCTAAGTTTTTCAGTGCAACTCACTCATATACTATGTACTACACTTTACATTTCGTCTAATGCGGTTTTTTCATTAAATTCTAAGTTTTTCAGTGCAACTCACTCATATACAATGTACTACACTGTGCATTTCGTCTAATGCGGGTTTTTCAGTAAATTCTAAGTTTTTCAGTGCAACTCACTCATATACAATGTACTACACTGTGCATTTCGTCTAATGCGGGTTTTTCAGTAAATTCTAAGTTTTTCAGTGCAACTCACTCATATACAATGTACTACACTGTGGAATTCGTCTAATGCGGGTTTTTCAGTAAATTCTAAGTTTTTCAGTGCAACTCACTCATATACAATGTACTACACTGTGGATTTCGTCTAATGCGGGTTTTTCAGTAAATTCTAAGTTTTTCAGTGCAACTCACTCATATACTATGTACTACACTGTGCATTTCGTCTAATGCGGGTTTTTCAGTAAATTCTAAGTTTTTCAGTGCAACTCACTCATATACTATGTACTACACTGTACATTTCGTCTAATGCGGGTTTTTCAGTAAATTCTAAGTTTTTCAGTGCAACTCACTCATATACAATGTACTACACTGTGCATTTCGTCTAATGCGGGTTTTTCAGTAAATTCTAAGTTTTTCAGTGCAACTCACTCATATACAATGTACTACACTGTGCATTTCGTCTAATGCAGGTTTTTCAGTAAATTCTAAGTTTTTCAGTGCAACTCACTCATATACAATGTACTACACTGTGCATTTCGTCTAATGCGGGTTTTTCAGTAAATTTTAAGTTTTTCAGTGCAACTCACTCATATACAATGTACTACACTGTGCATTTCGTCTAATGCGGGTTTTTCAGTAAATTCTAAGTTTTTCAGTGCAACTCACTCATATACAATGTAATACACTGTGCATTTCGTCTAATGCGGGTTTTTCAGTAAATTCTAAGTTTTTCAGTGCAACTCACTCATATACAATGTACTACACTGTGCATTTCGTCTAATGCGGGTATTTCAGTAAATTCTAAGTTTTTCAGTGCAACTCACTCATATACAATGTACTACACTGTGCATTTAGTCTAATGCGGGTTTTTCAGTAAATTCTAAGTTTTTCAGTGCAACTCACTCATATACAATGTACTACACTGTGCATTTCGTCTAATGCGGGTTTTTCAGTAAATTCTAAGTTTTTCAGTGCAACTCACTCATATACAATATACTACACTGTGCATTTCGTCTAATGCGGGTTTTTCAGTATATTCTAAATTTTTCAGTGCAACTTACTCATATACAATGTACTAAACTGTGCATTTCGTCTAATGCGGGTTTTTCAGTTAATTCTAAGTTTTTCAATGCAACTCACTCATATACAATGTACTACACTGTGCATTTCGTCTAATGCGGGTTTTTCAGTAAATTCTAAGTTTTTCAGTGCAACTCACTCATATACTATGTACTACACTGTACATTTCGTCTAATGCGGGTTTTTCAGTAAATTCTAAGTTTTTCAGTGCAACTCACTCATATACAATGTACTACACTGTGCATTTCGTCTAATGCGGGTTTTTCAGTAAATTCTAAGTTTTTCAGTGCAACTCACTCATATACAATGTACTACACTGTGCATTTCGTCTAATGCGGGTATTTCAGTAAATTCTAAGTTTTTCAGTGCAACTCACTCATATACAATGTACTACACTGTGCATTTCGTCTAATGCGGGTTTTTCAGTAAATTCTAAGTTTTTCAGTGCAACTCACTCATATACAATGTACTACACTGTGCATTTCGTCTAATGCGGGTTTTTCAGTAAATTCTAAGTTTTTCAGTGCAACTCACTCATATACAATGTACTACACTGTGCATTTCGTCTAATGCGGGTATTTCAGTAAATTCTAAGTTTTTCAGTGCAACTCACTCATATACAATGTACTACACTGTGCATTTAGTCTAATGCGGGTTTTTCAGTAAATTCAAAGTTTTTCAGTGCAACTCACTCATATACAATGTACTACACTGTGCATTTGGTCTAATGCGGGTTTTTCAGTAAATTCTAAGTTTTTCAGTGCAACTCACTCATATACAATATACTACACTGTGCATTTCGTCTAATGCGGGTTTTTCAGTATATTCTAAATTTTTCAGTGCAACTCACTCATATACAATGTACTAAACTGTGCATTTCGTCTAATGCGGGTTTTTCAGTAAATTCTAAGTTTTTCAGTGCAACTCACTCATATACAATGTACTACACTGTGCATTTCGTCTAATGCGGGTTTTTCAGTAAATTCTAAGTTTTTCAGTGCAACTCACTCATATACAATGTACTACACTGTGCATTTCGTCTAATGCGGGTTTTTCAGTAAATTCTAAGTTTTTCAGTGCAACTCACTCATATACAATATACTACACTGTGCATTTCGTCTAATGCGGGTTTTTCAGTAAATTCTAAATTTTTGAGTGCAACTCACTCATATACAATGTACTACACTGTGCATTTCGTCTAATACTGGTTTTTCAGTAAATTCTAAGTTTTTCAGTGCAACTCACTCATATACAATGTACTACACTGTGCATTTCGTCTAATGCGTGTTTTTCAGTAAATTCTAAGTTTTTCAGTGCAACTCACTCATATACAATGTACTACACTGTGCATTTCGTCTAATGCGGGTATTTCAGTAAATTCTAAGTTTTTCAGTGCAACTCACTCATATACAATGTACTACACTGTGCATTTCGTCTAATGCGGGTTTTTCAGTAAATTCTAAGTTTTTCAGTGCAACTCACTCATATACAATGTACTACACTTTGCATTTCGTCTAATGCGGGTTTTTCAGTAAATTCTAAGTTTTTCAGTGCAACTCACTCATATACAATGTACTAAACTGTGCATTTCGTCTAATGCGGGTTTTTCAGTAAATTCTAACTTTTTCAGTGCAACTCACTCATATACAATGTACTACACTGTGCATTTCGTCTAATGCGGGTTTTTCAGTAAATTCTAAGTTTTTCAGTGCAACTCACTCATATACTATATACTACACTGTGCATTTCGTCTAATGCGGGTTTTTCAGTAAATTCTAAGTTTTTCAGTGCAACTCACTCATATACTATGTACTACACTGTACATTTCGTCTAATGCGGGTTTTTCATTAAATTCTAAGTTTTTCAGTGCAACTCACTCATATACAATGTACTACACTGTGCATTTCGTCTAATGCGGGTTTTTCAGTAAATTCTAAGTTTTTCAGTGCAAGGCATTCATATTCAATGTACTACACTGTGCATTTCGTCTAATGCGGGTTTTTCAGTAAATTCTAAGTTTTTCAGTGCAACTCACTCATATACAATGTACTACACTGTGCATTTCGTCTAATACGGGTTTTTCAGTAAATTCTAAGTTTTTCAGTGCAACTCACTCATATACAATGTACTACACTGTGGATTTCGTCTAAAAAGGGTTTTTCAGTAAATTCTAAGTTTTTCAGTGCAACTCACTCATATACAATGTACTACACTGTGGAATTCGACTAATGCGGGTTTTTCAGTAAATTCTAAGTTTTTCAGTGCAACTCACTCATATACAATGTACTACACTGTGGATTTCGTCTAATGCGGGTTTTTCAGTAAATTCTAAGTTTTTCAGTGCAACTCACTCATATACTATGTACTACACTGTGCATTTCGTCTAATGCGGGTTTTTCAGTAAATTCTAAGTTTTTCAGTGCAACTCACTCATATACTATGTACTACACTGTACATTTCGTCTAATGCGGGTGTTTCAGTAAATTCTAAGTTTTTCAGTGCAACTCACTCATATACAATGTACTACACTGTGCATTTCGTCTAATGCGGGTTTTTCAGTAAATTCTAAGTTTTTCAGTGCAACTCACTCATATACAATGTACTACACTGTGCATTTCGTCTAATACGGGTTTTTCAGTAAATTCTAAGTTTTTCCGTGCAACTCACTCATATACAATGTACTACACTGTGCATTTCGTCTAATGCGGGTTTTTCAGTAAATTTTAAGTTTTTCAGTGCAACTCACTCATATACAATGTACTACACTGTGCATTTCGTCTAATGCGGGTTTTTCAGTAAATTCTAAGTTTTTCAGTGCAACTCACTCATATACAATGTAATACACTGTGCATTTCGTCTAATGCGGGTTTTTCAGTAAATTCTAAGTTTTTCAGTGCAACTCACTCATATACAATGTACTACACTGTGCATTTCGTCTAATGCGGGTATTTCAGTAAATTCTAAGTTTTTCAGTGCAACTCACTCATATACAATGTACTACACTGTGCATTTAATCTAATGCGGGTTTTTCAGTAAATTCTAAGTTTTTCAGTGCAACTCACTCATATACAATGTACTACACTGTGCATTTCGTCTAATGCGGGTTTTTCAGTAAATTCTAAGTTTTTCAGTGCAACTCACTCATATACAATATACTACACTGTGCATTTCGTCTAATGCGGGTTTTTCAGTATATTCTAAATTTTTCAGTGCAACTCACTCATATACAATGTACTAAACTGTGCATTTCGTCTAATGCGGGTTTTTCAGTAAATTCTAAGTTTTTCAATGCAACTCACTCATATACAATGTACTACACTGTGCATTTCGTCTAATGCGGGTTTTTCAGTAAATTCTAAGTTTTTCAGTGCAACTCACTCATATACAATGTACTACACTGTGCATTTCGTCTAATGCGGGTTTTTCAGTAAATTCTAAGTTTTTCAGTGCAACTCACTCATATACAATATACTACACTGTGCATTTCGTCTAATGCGGGTTTTTCAGTAAATTCTAAATTTTTCAGTGCAACTCACTCATATACAATGTACTAAACTGTGCATTTCGTCTAATGCGGGTTTTTCAGTAAATTCTAAGTTTTTCAGTGCAACTCACTCATATACAATATACTACACTGTGCATTTCGTCTAATGCGGGTTTTTCAGTAAATTCTAAGTTTTTCAGTGCAACTCACTCATATACAATGTACTACACTGTGCATTTCGTCTAATGCGGGTTTTTCAGTAAATTCTAAGTTTTTCAGTGCAACTCACTCATATACAATGTACTACAGTGTGCATTTAGTCTAATGCGGGTTTTTCAGTAAATTCTAAGTTTTTCAGTGCAACTCACTCATATACAATGTACTACACTGTGCATTTCGTCTAATGCGGGTTTTTCAGTAAATTCTAAGTTTTTCAGTGCAACTCACTCATATACAATGTACTACACTGTGCATTTCGTCTAATGCGGGTTTTTCAGTAAATTCTAAGTTTTTCAGTGCAACTCACTCATATACAATGTACTACACTGTGGAATTCGTCTAATGCGGGTTTTTCAGTAAATTCTAAGTTTTTCAGTGCAACTCACTCATATACAATGTACTACACTGTGCATGTAGTCTAATGCGGATTTTTCAGTAAATTCTAAGTTTTTCAGTGCAACTCACTCATATACAATGTACTACACTGTGCATTTCGTCTAATGCGGGTTTTTCAGTAAATTCTAAGTTTTTCAGTGCAACTCACTCATATACAATGTACTACACTGTGCATTTCGTCTAATGCGGGTTTTTCAGTAAATTCTAAGTTTTTCAGTGCAACTCACTCATATACAATGTACTACACTGTGCATTTCGTCTAATGCGGGTATTTCAGTAAATTCTAAGTTTTTCAGTGCAACTCACTCATATACAATGTACTACACTGTGCATTTAGTCTAATGCGGGTTTTTCAGTAAATTCTAAGTTTTTCAGTGCAACTCACTCATATACAATGTACTACACTGTGCATTTCGTCTAATGCGGGTTTTTCAGTAAATTCTAAGTTTTTCAGTGCAACTCACTCATATACAATGTACTACACTGTGCATTTCGTCTAATACGGTTTTTTCAGTAAATTCTAAGTTTTTCAGTGCAACTCACTCATATACAATGTACTACACTGTGGATTTCGTCTAAAAAGGTTTTTCAGTAAATTCTAAGTTTTTCAGTGCAACTCACTCATATACAATGTACTACACTGTGGAATTCGACTAATGCGGGTTTTTCAGTAAATTCTAAGTTTTTCAGTGCAACTCACTCATATACAATGTACTACACTGTGGATTTCGTCTAATGCGGGTTTTTCAGTAAATTCTAAGTTTTTCAGTGCAACTCACTCATATACTATGTACTACACTGTGCATTTCGTCTAATGCGGGTTTTTCAGTAAATTCTAAGTTTTTCAGTGCAACTCACTCATATACTATGTACTACACTGTACATTTCGTCTAATGCGGGTGTTTCAGTAAATTCTAAGTTTTTCAGTGCAACTCACTCATATACAATGTACTACACTGTGCATTTCGTCTAATGCGGGTTTTTCAGTAAATTCTAAGTTTTTCAGTGCAACTCACTCATATACAATGTACTACACTGTGCATTTCGTCTAATACGGGTTTTTCAGTAAATTCTAAGTTTTTCAGTGCAACTCACTCATATACAATGTACTACACTGTGCATTTCGTCTAATGCGGGTTTTTCAGTAAATTTTAAGTTTTTCAGTGCAACTCACTCATATACAATGTACTACACTGTGCATTTCGTCTAATGCGGGTTTTTCAGTAAATTCTAAGTTTTTCAGTGCAACTCACTCATATACAATGTAATACACTGTGCATTTCGTCTAATGCGGGTTTTTCAGTAAATTCTAAGTTTTTCAGTGCAACTCACTCATATACAATGTACTACACTGTGCATTTCGTCTAATGCGGGTATTTCAGTAAATTCTAAGTTTTTCAGTGCAACTCACTCATATACAATGTACTACACTGTGCATTTAATCTAATGCGGGTTTTTCAGTAAATTCTAAGTTTTTCAGTGCAACTCACTCATATACAATGTACTACACTGTGCATTTCGTCTAATGCGGGTTTTTCAGTAAATTCTAAGTTTTTCAGTGCAACTCACTCATATACAATATACTACACTGTGCATTTCGTCTAATGCGGGTTTTTCAGTATATTCTAAATTTTTCAGTGCAACTCACTCATATACAATGTACTAAACTGTGCATTTCGTCTAATGCGGGTTTTTCAGTAAATTCTAAGTTTTTCAATGCAACTCACTCATATACAATGTACTACACTGTGCATTTCGTCTAATGCGGGTTTTTCAGTAAATTCTAAGTTTTTCAGTGCAACTCACTCATATACAATGTACTACACTGTGCATTTCGTCTAATGCGGGTTTTTCAGTAAATTCTAAGTTTTTCAGTGCAACTCACTCATATACAATATACTACACTGTGCATTTCGTCTAATGCGGGTTTTTCAGTAAATTCTAAATTTTTCAGTGCAACTCACTCATATACAATGTACTAAACTGTGCATTTCGTCTAATGCGGGTTTTTCAGTAAATTCTAAGTTTTTCAGTGCAACTCACTCATATACAATATACTACACTGTGCATTTCGTCTAATGCGGGTTTTTCAGTAAATTCTAAGTTTTTCAGTGCAACTCACTCATATACAATGTACTACACTGTGCATTTCGTCTAATACGGGTTTTTCAGTAAATTCTAAGTTTTTCAGTGCAACTCACTCATATACATGTACTACACTGTGCATTTAGTCTAATGCGGGTTTTTCAGTAAATTCTAAGTTTTTCAGTGCAACTCACTCATATACAATGTACTACACTGTGCATTTAGTCTAATGCGGGTTTTTCAGTAAATTCTAAGTTTTTCAGGTGCAACTCACTCATATACAATGTACTACACTGTGCATTTCGTCTAATGCGGGTTTTTCAGTAAATTCTAAGTTTTTCAGTGCAAACTCACTCATATACAATGTACTACACTGTGCATTTCGTCTAATGCGGGTTTTCAGTAAATTCTAAGTTTTTCAGTGCAACTCACTCATATACAATGTACTACACTGTGGAATTCGTCTAATGCGGGTTTTTCAGTAAATTCTAAGTTTTTCAGTGCAACTCACTCATATACAATGTACTACACTGTGCATGTAGTCTAATGCGGATTTTCAGTAAATTCTAAGTTTTTCAGTGCAACTCACTCATATACAATGTACTACACTGTGCATTTCGTCTAATGCGGGTTTTTCAGTAAATTCTAAGTTTTTCAGTGGCAACTCACTCATATACAATGTACTACACTGTGCATTTCGTCTAATGCGGGTTTTTCAGTAAATTCTAAGTTTTTCAGTGCAACTCACTCATATACAATGTACTACACTGTGCATTTCGTCTAATGCGGGTATTTCAGTAAATTCTAAGTTTTTCAGTGCAACTCACTCATATACAATGTACTACACTGTGCATTAGTCTAATGCGGGTTTTTCAGTAAATTCTAAGTTTTTCAGTGCAACTCACTCATATACAATGTACTACACTGTGCATTTCGTCTAATGCGGGTTTTTCAGTAAATTCTAAGTTTTTCAGTGCAACTCACTCATATACAATGTACTACACTGTGCATTTCGTCTAATACGGGTTTTTCAGTAAATTCTAAGTTTTTCAGTGCAACTCACTCATATACAATGTACTACACTGTGGATTTCGTCTAAAAAGGTTTTTCAGTAAATTCTAAGTTTTTCAGTGCAACTCACTCATATACAATGTACTACACTGTGGAATTCGACTAATGCGGGTTTTTCAGTAAATTCTAAGTTTTTTCAGTGCAACTCACTCATATACAATGTACTACACTGTGGATTTCGTCTAATGCGGGTTTTTCAGTAAATTCTAAGTTTTTCAGTGCAACTCACTCATATACTATGTACTACACTGTGCATTTCGTCTAATGCGGGTTTTTCAGTAAATTCTAAGTTTTTCAGTGCAACTCACTCATATACTATGTACTACACTGTACATTTCGTCTAATGCGGGTGTTTCAGTAAATTCTAAGTTTTTCAGTGCAACTCACTCATATACAATGTACTACACTGTGCATTTCGTCTAATGCGGGTTTTTCAGTAAATTCTAAGTTTTTCAGTGCAACTCACTCATATACAATGTACTACACTGTGCATTTCGTCTAATACGGGTTTTTCAGTAAATTCTAAGTTTTTCAGTGCAACTCACTCATATACAATGTACTACACTGTGCATTTCGTCTAATGCGGGTTTTTCAGTAAATTTTAAGTTTTTCAGTGCAACTCACTCATATACAATGTACTACACTGTGCATTTCGTCTAATGCGGGGTTTTTCAGTAAATTCTAAGTTTTTCAGTGCAACTCACTCATATACAATGTAATACACTGTGCATTTCGTCTAATGCGGGTTTTTCAGTAAATTCTAAGTTTTTCAGTGCAACTCACTCATATACAATGTACTACACTGTGCATTTCGTCTAATGCGGGTATTTCAGTAAATTCTAAGTTTTTCAGTGCAACTCACTCATATACAATGTACTACACTGTGCATTTAATCTAATGCGGGTTTTTCAGTAAATTCTAAGTTTTTCAGTGCAACTCACTCATATACAATGTACTACACTGTGCATTTCGTCTAATGCGGGTTTTTCAGTAAATTCTAAGTTTTTCAGTGCAACTCACTCATATACAATATACTACACTGTGCATTTCGTCTAATGCGGGTTTTTCAGTATATTCTAAATTTTTTCAGTGCAACTCACTCATATACAATGTACTAAACTGTGCATTTCGTCTAATGCGGGTTTTTCAGTAAATTCTAAGTTTTTCAATGCAACTCACTCATATACAATGTACTACACTGTGCATTTCGTCTAATGCGGGTTTTCAGTAAATTCTAAGTTTTTCAGTGCAACTCACTCATATACAATGTACTACACTGTGCATTTCGTCTAATGCGGGTTTTTCAGTAAATTCTAAGTTTTTCAGTGCAACTCACTCATATACAATATACTACACTGTGCATTTCGTCTAATGCGGGTTTTTCAGTAAATTCTAAATTTTTCAGTGCAACTCACTCATATACAATATACTACACTGTGCATTTCGTCTAATGCGGGGTTTTTCAGTAAATTCTAAGTTTTTCAGTGCAACTCACTCATATACAATGTACTACACTGTGCATTTCGTCTAATAACGGGTTTTTCAGTAAATTCTAAGTTTTTCAGTGCAACTCACTCATATACAATGTACTACACTGTGCATTTAGTCTAATGCGGGTTTTTCAGTAAATTCTAAGTTTTTCAGTGCAACTCACTCATATACAATGTACTACACTGTGCATTTCGTCTAATGCGGGTTTTTCAGTAAATTCTAAGTTTTTCAGTGCAACTCACTCATATACAATGTACTACACTGTGCATTTCGTCTAGATGCGGGTTTTTCAGTAAATTCTAAGTTTTTCAGTGCAACTCACTCATATACAATGTACTACACTGTGGAATTCGTCTAATGCGGGTTTTTCAGTAATTCTAAGTTTTTCAGTGCAACTCACTCATATACAATGTACTACACTGTGCATGTAGTCTAATGCGGATTTTTCAGTAAATTCTAAGTTTTTCAGTGCAACTCACTCATATACAATGTACTACACTGTGCATTTCGTCTAATGCGGGTTTTTCAGTAAATTCTAAGTTTTTCAGTGCAACTCACTCATATACAATGTACTACACTGTGCATTTCGTCTAATGCGGGTTTTTCAGTAAATTCTAAGTTTTTCAGTGCAACTCACTCATATACAATGTACTACACTGTGCATTTCGTCTAATGCGGGTATTTCAGTAAATTCTAAGTTTTTCAGTGCAACTCACTCATATACAATGTACTACACTGTGCATTAGTCTAATGCGGGTTTTTCAGTAAATTCTAAGTTTTTCAGTGCAACTCACTCATATACAATGTACTACACTGTGCATTTCGTCTAATGCGGGTTTTTCAGTAAATTCTAAGTTTTTCAGTGCAACTCACTCATATACAATATACTACACTGTGCATTTCGTCTAATGCGGGTTTTTCAGTATATTCTAAATTTTTCAGTGCCACTCACTCATATACAATGTACTAAACTGTGCATTTCGTCTAATGCGGGTTTTTCAGTAAATTCTAAGTTTTTCAGTGCAACTCACTCATATACAATGTACTACACTGTGCATTTCGTCTAATGCGGGTTTTCAGTAAATTCTAAGTTTTTCAGTGCAACTCACTCATATACAATGTACTACACTGTGCATTTCGTCTAATGCGGGTTTTTCAGTAAATTCTAAGTTTTTCAGTGCAACTCACTCATATACAATATACTACACTGTGCATTTCGTCTAATGCGGGGTTTTTCAGTAAATTCTAAATTTTTCAGTGCAACTCACCTCATATACAATGTACTACACTGTGCATTTCGTCTAATACGGGTTTTTCAGTAAATTCTAAGTTTTTCAGTGCAACTCACTCATATACAATGTACTACACTGTGCATTTCGTCTAATGCGGGTTTTTCAGTAAATTCTAAGTTTTTCAGTGCAACTCACTCATATACAATGTACTACACTGTGCATTTCGTCTAATGCGGGTATTTCAGTAAATTCTAAGTTTTTCAGTGCAACTCACTCATATACAATGTACTACACTGTGCATTTCGTCTATGCGGGTTTTTCAGAAAATTCTAAGTTTTTCAGTGCAACTCACTCATATACAATATACTACACTGTGCATTTCGTCTAATGCGGGTTTTTCAGTAAATTCTAAATTTTTCAGTGCAACTCACTCATATACAATGTACTACACTGTGCATTTCGTCTAATACGTGTTTTTCAGTAAATTCTAAGTTTTTCAGTGCAACTCACTCATATACAATGTACTACACTGTGCATTTCGTCTAATGCGTGTTTTTCAGTAAATTCTAAGTTTTTCAGTGCAACTCACTCATATACAATGTACTACACTGTGCATTTCGTCTAATGCGGGTATTTCAGTAAATTCTAAGTTTTTCAGTGCAACTCACTCATATACAATGTACTACACTGTGCATTTCGTCTAATGCGGGTTTTTCAGTAAATTCTAAGTTTTTCAGTGCAACTCACTCATATACAATGTACTACACTTTGCATTTCGTCTAATGCGGGTTTTTCAGTAAATTCTAAGTTTTTCAGTGCAACTCACTCATATACAATGTACTAAACTGTGCATTTCGTCTAATGCGGGTTTTTCAGTAAATTCTAAGTTTTTCAGTGCAACTCACTCATATACAATGTACTACACTGTGCATTTCGTCTAATGTGGGTTTTTCAGTAAATTCTAAGTTTTTCAGTGCAACTCACTCATATACTATATACTACACTGTGCATTTCGTCTAATGCGGGTTTTTCAGTAAATTCTAAGTTTTTCAGTGCAACTCACTCATATACTATGTACTACACTGTTACATTTCGTCTAATGCGGGTTTTTCATTAAATTCTAAGTTTTCAGTGCAACTCACTCATATACAATGTACTACACTGTGCATTTCGTCTAATGCGGGTTTTTCAGTAATTCTAAGTTTTTCAGTGCAACTCACTCATATACAATGTACTACACTGTGCATTTCGTCTAATGCGGGTTTTTCAGTAAATTCTAAGTTTTTCAGTGCAACTCACTCATATACAATGTACTACACTGTGCATTTCGTCTAATACGGGTTTTTCAGGTAAATTCTAAGTTTTTCAGTGCAACTCACTCATATACAATGTACTACACTGTGGATTTCGTCTAAAAAGGGTTTTTCAGTAAATTCTAAGTTTTCAGTGCAACTCACTCATATACAATGTACTACACTGTGGAATTCGTCTAATGCGGGTTTTTCAGTAAATTCTAAGTTTTTCAGTGCAACTCACCTCATATACAATGTACTACACTGTGGATTTCGTCTAATGCGGGTTTTTCAGTAAATTCTAATTTTTTCAGTGCAACTCACTCATATACTATGTACTACACTGTGCATTTCGTCTAATGCGGGTTTTTCAGTAAATTCTAAGTTTTTCAGTGCAACTCACTCATATACTATGTACTACACTGTACATTTCGTCTAATGCGGGTTTTTTCAGTAAATTCTAAGTTTTCAGTGCAACTCACTCATATACAATGTACTACACTGTGCATTTCGTCTAATGCGGGTTTTTCAGTGAATTCTAAGTTTTTCAGTGCAACTCACTCATATACAATGTACTACACTGTGCATTTCGTCTAATGCGGGTTTTTCAGTAAATTCTAAGTTTTTCAGTGCAACTCACTCATATACAATGTACTACACTGTGCATTTCGTCTAATGCGGGTTTTTCAGTAAATTTTAAGTTTTTCAGTGCAACTCACTCATATACAATGTACTACACTGTGCATTTCGTCTAATGCGGGTTTTTCAGTAAATTCTAAGTTTTTCAGTGCAACTCACTCATATACAATGTACTACACTGTGCATTTCGTCTAATGCGGGTTTTTCAGTAAATTCTATGTTTTTCAGTGCAACTCACTCATATACAATGTACTACACTGTGCATTTCGTCTAATGCGGGTATTTCAGTAAATTCTAAGTTTTTCAGTGCAACTCACTCATATACAATGTACTACACTGTGCATTTAGTCTAATGCGGGTTTTTTCAGTAAATTCTAAGTTTTTCAGTGGCAACTCACTCATATACAATGTACTACACTGTGCATTTCGTCTAATGCGGGTTTTTCAGTAAATTCTAAGTTTTTCAGTGCAACTCACTCATATACAATATACTACACTGTGCATTTCGTCTAATGCGGGTTTTTTCAGTATATTCTAAATTTTTCAGTGCAACTCACTCATATACAATGTACTAAACTGTGCATTTCGTCTAATGCGGGTTTTTCAGTAAATTCTAAGTTTTTCAGTGCAACTCACTCATATACAATGTACTACACTGTGCATTTCGTCTAATGCGGGTATTTCAGTAAATTCTAAGTTTTTCAGTGCAACTCACTCATATACAATGTACTACACTGTGCATTTCGTCTAATGCGGGTTTTTCAGTAAATTCTAAGTTTTTCAGTGCAACTCACTCATATACAATGTACTACACTTTGCATTTCGTCTAATGCGGGTTTTTCAGTAAATTCCTAAGTTTTTCAGTGCAACTCACTCATATACAATGTACTAAACTGTGCATTTCGTCTAATGCGGGTTTTTCAGTAAATTCTAAGTTTTTCAGTGCAACTCACTCATATACAATGTACTACACTGTGCATTTCGTCTAATGTGGGTTTTTCAGTAAATTCTAAGTTTTTCAGTGCAACTCACTCATATACTATATACTACACTGTGCATTTCGTCTAATGCGGGTTTTTCAGTAAATTCTAAGTTTTTCAGTGCAACTCACTCATATACTATGTACTACACTGTACATTTCGTCTAATGCGGGTTTTTCATTAAATTCTAAGTTTTTCAGTGCAACTCACTCATATACAATGTACTACACTGTGCATTTCGTCTAATACGGGTTTTTCAGTAAATTCTAAGTTTTTCAGTGCAACTCACTCATATACAATGTACTACACTGTGGATTCGTCTAAAAAGGGTTTTTCAGTAAATTCTAAGTTTTTCAGTGCAACTCACTCATATACAATGTACTACACTGTGGAATTCGTCTAATGCGGGTTTTTCAGTAAATTCTAAGTTTTTCAGTGCAACTCACTCATATACAATGTACTACACTGTGGATTTCGTCTAATGCGGGTTTTTCAGTAAATTCTAATTTTTTCAGTTGCAAACTCACTCATATACTATGTACTACACTGTGCATTTCGTCTAATGCGGGTTTTTCAGTAAATTCTAAGTTTTTCAGTGCAACTCACTCATATACTATGTACTTACACTGTACATTTCGTCTAATGCGGGTTTTTCAGTAAATTCTAAGTTTTTCAGTGCAACTCACTCATATACAATGTACTACACTGTGCATTTCGTCTAATGCGGGTTTTTCAGTGAATTCTAAGTTTTTCAGTGCAACTCACTCATATACAATTGTACTACACTGTGCATTTCGTCTAATGCGGGGTTTTTCAGTAAATTCTAAGTTTTTCAGTGCAACTCACTCATATACAATGTACTACACTGTGCATTTCGTCTAATGCGGGTTTTCAGTAAATTTTAAGTTTTTCAGTGCAACTCACTCATATACAATGTACTACACTGTGCATTCGTCTAATGCGGGTTTTTCAGTAAATTCTAAGTTTTTCAGTGCAACTCACTCATATACAATGTACTACACTGTGCATTTCGTCTAATGCGGGTTTTTCAGTAAATTCTATGTTTTTCAGTGCAACTCACTCATATACAATGTACTACACTGTGCATTTCGTCTAATGCGGGTATTTCAGTAAATTCTAAGTTTTCAGTGCAACTCACTCATATACAATGTACTACACTGTGCATTTAGTCTAATGCGGGTTTTTCAGTAAATTCTAAGTTTTTCAGTGCAACTCACTCATATACAATGTACTACACTGTGCATTTCGTCTAATGCGGGTTTTTCAGTAAATTCTAAGTTTTTCAGTGCAACTCACTCATATACAATATACTACACTGTGCATTTCGTCTAATGCGGGTTTTTCAGTATATTCTAAATTTTTCAGTGCAACTCACTCATATACAATGTACTAAACTGTGCATTTCGTCTAATGCGGGTTTTTCAGTAAATTCTAAGTTTTTCAGTGCAACTCACTCATATACAATGTACTACACTGTGCATTTCGTCTAATGCGGGTTTTTTCAGTAAATTCTAAGTTTTTCAGTGCAACTCACTCATATAAAATGTACTACACTGTGCATTTCGTCTAATGCGGGTTTTTCAGTAAATTCTAAGTTTTTCAGTGCAACTCACTCATATACAATATACTACACTGTGCATTTCGTCTAATGCGGGTTTTTCAGTAAATTCTAAGTTTTTCAGTGCAACTCACTCATATACAATGTACTACACTGTGCATTTCGTCTAATGCGGGTTTTTCAGTAAATTCTAAGTTTTTCAGTGCAACTCACTCATATACAATATACTACACTGTGCATTTCGTCTAATGCGGGTTTTTCAGTAAATTCTAAATTTTTTCAGTGCAACTCACTCATATACAATGTACTAAACTGTGCATTTCGTCTAATGCGGGTTTTTCAGTAAATTCTAAGTTTTTCAGTGCAAGTCACTCATATACAATATACTACACTGTGCATTTCGTCTAATGCGGGTTTTTCAGTAAATTCTAAGTTTTTCAGTGCAACTCACTCATATACAATGTACTACACTGTGCATTTCGTCTAATACGGGTTTTTCAGTAAATTCTAAGTTTTTCAGTGCAACTCACTCATATACAATGTACTACACTGTGCATTTAGTCTAATGCGGGTTTTTCAGTAAATTCTAAGTTTTTCAGTGCAACTCACT
>NW_028227291.1:2278012-2365229 GCF_978045245.1 Mus caroli | reverse complement strand
AAACTTAGAATTTACTGAAAAACCCGCATTAGACGAAATGCACAGTGTAGTACATTGTATATGAGTGAGTTGCACTGAAAAACTTAGAATTTACTGAAAAACCCGCATTAGAGGAAATGCACAGTGTAGTACATAGTATATGAGTGAGTTGCACTGAAAAACTTAGAATTTACTGAAAAACCCGCATTAGACGAAATGCACAGTGTAGTACATTGTATATGAGTGAGTTGCACTGAAAAACTTAGAATTTACTGAAAAACCCGCATTAGACGAAATGCACAGTGTAGTACATTGTATATGAGTGAGTTGCACTGAAAAACTTAGAATTTACTGAAAAACCCGCATTAGACGAAATCCACAGTGTAGTACATTGTATATGAGTGAGTTGCACTGAAAAATTTAGAATTTACTGAAAAACCCGCATTAGACGAAATGCACAGTGTAGTACATTGTATATGAGTGAGTTGCACTGAAAAATTTAGAATTTACTGAAAAACCCGCATTAGACGAAATGTACAGTGTAGTACATAGTATATGAGTGAGTTGCACTGAAAAATTTAGAATTTACTGAAAAACCCGCATGAGACGAAATGTACAGTGTAGTACATAGTATATGAGTGAGTTGCACTGAAAAACTTAGAATTTACTGAAAAACCCGCATTAGACGAAATGCACAGTGTAGTCCATAGTATATGAGTGAGTTGCACTGAAAAACTTAGAATTTACTGAAAAACCCGCATTAGACGAAATCCACAGTGTAGTACATTGTATATGAGTGAGTTGCACTGAAAAACTTAGAATTTACTGAAAAACCCGCATTAGACGAAATGCACAGTGTAGTACATTGTATATGAGTGAGTTGCACTGAAAAACTTAGAATTTACTGAAAAACCCGCATTAGACGAAATGCACAGTGTAGTACATTGTATATGAGTGAGTTGCACTGAAAAATTTAGAATTTACTGAAAAACCCGCATTAGACGAAATGTACAGTGTAGTACATAGTATATGAGTGAGTTGCACTGAAAAACTTAGAATTTACTGAAAAACCCGCATTAGACGAAATGCACAGTGTAGTACATTGTATATGAGTGAGTTGCACTGAAAAACTTAGAATTTACTGAAAAACCCGCATTAGACGAAATGCACAGTGTAGTATATTGTATATGAGTGAGTTGCACTGAAAAACATAGAATTTTTGAAAAACCCGCATTAGACGAAATGCACAGTGTAGTACATTGTATATGAGTGAGTTGCACTGAAAAATTTAGAATTTACTGAAAAACCCGCATTAAACGAAATGTACAGTGTAGTACATAGTATATGAGTGAGTTGCACTGAAAAACTTAGAATTTACTGAAAAACCCGCATTAGACGAAATGCACAGTGTAGTCCATAGTATATGAGTGAGTTGCACTGAAAAACTTAGAATTTACTGAAAAACCCGCATTAGACGAAATCCACAGTGTAGTACATTGTATATGAGTGAGTTGCACTGAAAAACTTAGAATTTACTGAAAAACCCGCATTAGACGAAATGCACAGTGTAGTACATTGTATATGAGTGAGTTGCACTGAAAAACTTAGAATTTACTGAAAAACCCGCATTAGACGAAATGCACAGTGTAGTACATTGTATATGAGTGAGTTGCACTGAAAAACTTAGAATTTACTGAAAAACCCGCATTAGACGAAATGCACAGTGTAGTACATTGTATATGAGTGAGTTGCACTGAAAAACTTAGAATTTACTGAAAAACCCGCATTAGACGAAATGCACAGTGTAGTACATTGTATATGAGTGAGTTGCACTGAAAAACTTAGAATTTACTGAAAAACCCGCATTAGACGAAATGCACAGTGTAGTACATTGTATATGAGTGAGTTGCACTGAAAAACTTAGAATTTACTGAAAAACCCGCATTAGACGAAATGCACAGTGTAGTACATTGTATATGAGTGAGTTGCACTGAAAAACTTAGAATTTACTGAAAAACCCGCATTAGACGAAATGCACAGTGTAGTACATTGAATATGAGTGCCTTGCACTGAAAAACTTAGAATTTACTGAAAACCCGCATTAGACGAAATGCACAGTGTAGTACATTGTATATGAGTGAGTTGCACTGAAAAACTTAGAATTTACTGAAATACCCGCATTAGACGAAATGCACAGTGTAGTACATTGTATATGAGTGAGTTGCACTGAAAAACTTAGAATTTACTGAAAAACCCGCATTAGAAGAAATGCACAGTGTAGTACATTGTATATGAGTGAGTTGCACTGAAAAACTTAGAATTTACTGAAAAACCCGCATTAGACGAAATGCACAGTGTAGTACATTGTATATGAGTGAGTTGCACTGAAAAATTTAGAATTACTGAAAAACCCGCATTAGACGAAATGCACAGTGTAGTACATTGTATATGAGTGAGTTGCACTGAAAAATTTAGAATTTACTGAAAAACCCGCATTAGACGAAATGTACAGTGTAGTACATAGTATATGAGTGAGTTGCACTGAAAAATTTAGAATTTACTGAAAAACCCGCATTAGACGAAATGTACAGTGTAGTACATAGTTTATGAGTGAGTTGCACTGAAAAACTTAGAATTTACTGAAAAACCCGCATTAGACGAAATGCACAGTGTAGTCCATAGTATATGAGTGAGTTGCACTGAAAAACTTAGAATTTACTGAAAAACCCGCATTAGACGAAATCCACAGTGTAGTACATTGTATATGAGTGAGTTGCACTGAAAAACTTAGAATTTACTGAAAAACCCGCATTAGATGAAATGCACAGTGTAGTACATTGTATATGAGTGAGTTGCACTGAAAAACTTAGAATTTACTGAAAAACCCGCATTAGACGAAATGCACAGTGTAGTACATTGTATATGAGTGAGTTGCACTGAAAAACTTAGAATTTACTGAAAAACCCGCATTAGAGGAAATGCACAGTGTAGTACATAGTATATGAGTGAGTTGCACTGAAAAACTTAGAATTTACTGAAAAACCCGCATTAGACGAAATGCACAGTGTAGTACATTGTATATGAGTGAGTTGCACTGAAAAACTTAGAATTTACTGAAAAACCCGCATTAGACGAAATGCACAGTGTAGTACATTGTATATGAGTGAGTTGCACTGAAAAACTTAGAATTTACTGAAAAACCCGCATTAGACGAAATGCACAGTGTAGTACATTGTATATGAGTGAGTTGCACTGAAAAACTTAGAATTTACTGAAAAACCCGCATTAGACGAAATGCACAGTGTAGTACATTGTATATGAGTGAGTTGCACTGAAAAACTTAGAATTTACTGAAAAACCCGCATTAGACGAAATGCACAGTGTAGTACATTGTATATGAGTGAGTTGCACTGAAAAATTTAGAATTTACTGAAAAACCCGCATTAGACGAAATGTACAGTGTAGTACATAGTATATGAGTGAGTTGCACTGAAAAACTTAGAATTTACTGAAAAACCCGCATTAGACGAAATGCACAGTGTAGTACATAGTATATGAGTGAGTTGCACTGAAAAACTTAGAATTTACTGAAAAACCCGCATTAGACGAAATGCACAGTGTAGTATATTGTATATGAGTGAGTTGCACTGAAAAACTTAGAATTTACTGAAAAACCCGCATTAGACGAAATGCACAGTGTAGTACATTGTATATGAGTGAGTTGCACTGAAAAACTTAGAATTTACTGAAAAACCCGCATTAGACGAAATGCACAGTGTAGTACATTGTATATGAGTGAGTTGCACTGAAAAACTTAGAATTTACTGAAAAACCCGCATTAGACGAAATGCACAGTGTAGTACATTGTATATGAGTGAGTTGCACTGAAAAACTTAGAATTTACTGAAAAACCCGCATTAGACGAAATGCACAGTGTAGTACATTGTATATGAGTGAGTTGCACTGAAAAACTTAGAATTTACTGAAAAACCCGCATTAGACGAAATGCACAGTGTAGTACATTGTATATGAGTGAGTTGCACTGAAAAACTTAGAATTTACTGAAAAACCCGCATTAGACGAAATGCACAGTGTAGTACATTGAATATGAGTGCGTTGCACTGAAAAACTTAGAATTTACTGAAAAACCCGCATTAGACGAGATGCACAGTGTAGTACATTGTATATGAGTGAGTTGCACTGAAAAACTTAGAATTTACTGAAATACCCGCATTAGACGAAATGCACAGTGTAGTACATTGTATATGAGTGAGTTGCACTGAAAAACTTAGAATTTACTGAAAAACCCGCATTAGAAGAAATGCACAGTGTAGTACATTGTATATGAGTGAGTTGCACTGAAAAACTTAGAATTTACTGAAAACCCCGCATTAGACGAAATGCACAGTGTAGTACATTGTATATGAGTGAGTTGCACTGAAAAATTTAGAATTTACTGAAAAACCCGCATTAGACGAAATGTACAGTGTAGTACATAGTATATGAGTGAGTTGCACTGAAAAATTTAGAATTTACTGAAAAACCCGCATTAGACGAAATGTACAGTGTAGTACATAGTTTATGAGTGAGTTGCACTGAAAAACTTAGAATTTACTGAAAAACCCGCATTAGACGAAATGCACAGTGTAGTCCATAGTATATGAGTGAGTTGCACTGAAAAACTTAGAATTTACTGAAAAACCCGCATTAGACGAAATCCACAGTGTAGTACATTGTATATGAGTGAGTTGCACTGAAAAACTTAGAATTTACTGAAAAACCCGCATTAGACGAAATGCACAGTGTAGTACATTGTATATGAGTGAGTTGCACTGAAAAACTTAGAATTTACTGAAAAACCCGCATTAGACGAAATGCACAGTGTAGTACATTGTATATGAGTGAGTTGCACTGAAAAACTTAGAATTTACTGAAAAACCCGCATTAGAGGAAATGCACAGTGTAGTACATAGTATATGAGTGAGTTGCACTGAAAAACTTAGAATTTACTGAAAAACCCGCATTAGACGAAATGCACAGTGTAGTACATTGTATATGAGTGAGTTGCACTGAAAAACTTAGAATTTACTGAAAAACCCGCATTAGACGAAATGCACAGTGTAGTACATTGTATATGAGTGAGTTGCACTGAAAAACTTAGAATTTACTGAAAAACCCGCATTAGACGAAATGCACAGTGTAGTACATTGTATATGAGTGAGTTGCACTGAAAAACTTAGAATTTACTGAAAAACCCGCATTAGACGAAATGCACAGTGTAGTACATTGTATATGAGTGAGTTGCACTGAAAAACTTAGAATTTACTGAAAAACCCGCATTAGACGAAATGCACAGTGTAGTACATTGTATATGAGTGAGTTGCACTGAAAAATTTAGAATTTACTGAAAAACCCGCATTAGACGAAATGTACAGTGTAGTACATAGTATATGAGTGAGTTGCACTGAAAAACTTAGAATTTACTGAAAAACCCGCATTAGACGAAATGCACAGTGTAGTACATTGTATATGAGTGAGTTGCACTGAAAAACTTAGAATTTACTGAAAAACCCGCATTAGACGAAATGCACAGTGTAGTATATTGTATATGAGTGAGTTGCACTGAAAAACATAGAATTTTTGAAAAACCCGCATTAGACGAAATGCACAGTGTAGTACATTGTATATGAGTGAGTTGCACTGAAAAATTTAGAATTTACTGAAAAACCCGCATTAGACGAAATGTACAGTGTAGTACATAGTATATGAGTGAGTTGCACTGAAAAACTTAGAATTTACTGAAAAACCCGCATTAGACGAAATGCACAGTGTAGTCCATAGTATATGAGTGAGTTGCACTGAAAAACTTAGAATTTACTGAAAAACCCGCATTAGACGAAATCCACAGTGTAGTACATTGTATATGAGTGAGTTGCACTGAAAAACTTAGAATTTACTGAAAAACCCGCATTAGACGAAATGCACAGTGTAGTACATTGTATATGAGTGAGTTGCACTGAAAAACTTAGAATTTACTGAAAAACCCGCATTAGACGAAATGCACAGTGTAGTACATTGTATATGAGTGAGTTGCACTGAAAAACTTAGAATTTACTGAAAAACCCGCATTAGACGAAATGCACAGTGTAGTACATTGTATATGAGTGAGTTGCACTGAAAAACTTAGAATTTACTGAAAAACCCGCATTAGACGAAATGCACAGTGTAGTACATTGTATATGAGTGAGTTGCACTGAAAAACTTAGAATTTACTGAAAAACCCGCATTAGACGAAATGCACAGTGTAGTACATTGTATATGAGTGAGTTGCACTGAAAAACTTAGAATTTACTGAAAAACCCGCATTAGACGAAATGCACAGTGTAGTACATTGAATATGAGTGCGTTGCACTGAAAAACTTAGAATTTACTGAAAAACCCGCATTAGACGAAATGCACAGTGTAGTACATTGTATATGAGTGAGTTGCACTGAAAAACTTAGAATTTACTGAAATACCCGCATTAGACGAAATGCACAGTGTAGTACATTGTATATGAGTGAGTTGCACTGAAAAACTTAGAATTTACTGAAAAACCCGCATTAGAAGAAATGCACAGTGTAGTACATTGTATATGAGTGAGTTGCACTGAAAAACTTAGAATTTACTGAAAAACCCGCATTAGACGAAATGCACAGTGTAGTACATTGTATATGAGTGAGTTGCACTGAAAAACTTAGAATTTACTGAAAAACCCGCATTAGACGAAATGCACAGTGTAGTACATTGTATATGAGTGAGTTGCACTGAAAAATTTAGAATTTACTGAAAAACCCGCATTAGACGAAATGCACAGTGTAGTACATTGTATATGAGTGAGTTGCACTGAAAAATTTAGAATTTACTGAAAAACCCGCATTAGACGAAATGTACAGTGTAGTACATAGTATATGAGTGAGTTGCACTGAAAAACTTAGAATTTACTGAAAAACCCGCATTAGACGAAATGCACAGTGTAGTATATTGTATATGAGTGAGTTGCACTGAAAAACTTAGAATTTACTGAAAAACCCGCATTAGACGAAATGTACAGTGTAGTATATTGTATATGAGTGAGTTGCACTGAAAAATTTAGAATTTACTGAAAAACCCGCATTAGACGAAATGTACAGTGTAGTACATAGTATATGAGTGAGTTGCACTGAAAAACTTAGAATTTACTGAAAAACCCGCATTAGACGAAATCCACAGTGTAGTACATTGTATATGAGTGAGTTGCACTGAAAAACTTAGAATTTACTGAAAAACCCGCATTAGACGAAATGCACAGTGTAGTACATTGTATATGAGTGAGTTGCACTGAAAAACTTAGAATTTACTGAAAAACCCGCATTAGACGAAATGCACAGTGTAGTACATTGTATATGAGTGAGTTGCACTGAAAAACTTAGAATTTACTGAAAAACCCGCATTAGACGAAATGCACAGTGTAGTACATTGTATATGAGTGAGTTGCACTGAAAAACTTAGAATTTACTGAAAAACCCGCATTAGACGAAATGCACAGTGTAGTACATTGTATATGAGTGAGTTGCACTGAAAAACTTAGAATTTACTGAAAAACCCGCATTAGACGAAATGCACAGTGTAGTACATTGTATATGAGTGAGTTGCACTGAAAAACTTAGAATTTACTGAAAAACCCGCATTAGACGAAATGCACAGTGTAGTACATTGTATATGAGTGAGTTGCACTGAAAAACTTAGAATTTACTGAAAAACCCGCATTAGACGAAATGCACAGTGTAGTACATTGAATATGAGTGCGTTGCACTGAAAAACTTAGAATTTACTGAAAAACCCGCATTAGACGAAATGCACAGTGTAGTACATTGTATATGAGTGAGTTGCACTGAAAAACTTAGAATTTACTGAAATACCCGCATTAGACGAAATGCACAGTGTAGTACATTGTATATGAGTGAGTTGCACTGAAAAACTTAGAATTTACTGAAAAACCCGCATTAGAAGAAATGCACAGTGTAGTACATTGTATATGAGTGAGTTGCACTGAAAAACTTAGAATTTACTGAAAAACCCGCATTAGACGAAATGCACAGTGTAGTACATTGTATATGAGTGAGTTGCACTGAAAAACTTAGAATTTACTGAAAAACCCGCATTAGACGAAATGCACAGTGTAGTACATTGTATATGAGTGAGTTGCACTGAAAAATTTAGAATTTACTGAAAAACCCGCATTAGACGAAATGCACAGTGTAGTACATTGTATATGAGTGAGTTGCACTGAAAAATTTAGAATTTACTGAAAAACCCGCATTAGACGAAATGTACAGTGTAGTACATAGTATATGAGTGAGTTGCACTGAAAAACTTAGAATTTACTGAAAAACCCGCATTAGACGAAATGCACAGTGTAGTATATTGTATATGAGTGAGTTGCACTGAAAAACTTAGAATTTACTGAAAAACCCGCATTAGACGAAATGTACAGTGTAGTATATTGTATATGAGTGAGTTGCACTGAAAAATTTAGAATTTACTGAAAAACCCGCATTAGACGAAATGTACAGTGTAGTACATAGTATATGAGTGAGTTGCACTGAAAAACTTAGAATTTACTGAAAAACCCGCATTAGACGAAATCCACAGTGTAGTACATTGTATATGAGTGAGTTGCACTGAAAAACTTAGAATTTACTGAAAAACCCGCATTAGACGAAATGCACAGTGTAGTACATTGTATATGAGTGAGTTGCACTGAAAAACTTAGAATTTACTGAAAAACCCGCATTAGACGAAATGCACAGTGTAGTACATTGTATATGAGTGAGTTGCACTGAAAAACTTAGAATTTACTGAAAAACCCGCATTAGACGAAATGCACAGTGTAGTACATTGTATATGAGTGAGTTGCACTGAAAAACTTAGAATTTACTGAAAAACCCGCATTAGACGAAATGCACAGTGTAGTACATTGTATATGAGTGAGTTGCACTGAAAAACTTAGAATTTACTGAAAAACCCGCATTAGACGAAATGCACAGTGTAGTACATTGTATATGAGTGAGTTGCACTGAAAAACTTAGAATTTACTGAAAAACCCGCATTAGACGAAATGCACAGTGTAGTACATTGTATATGAGTGAGTTGCACTGAAAAACTTAGAATTTACTGAAAAACCCGCATTAGACGAAATGCACAGTGTAGTACATTGAATATGAGTGCGTTGCACTGAAAAACTTAGAATTTACTGAAAAACCCGCATTAGACGAGATGCACAGTGTAGTACATTGTATATGAGTGAGTTGCACTGAAAAACTTAGAATTTACTGAAATACCCGCATTAGACGAAATGCACAGTGTAGTACATTGTATATGAGTGAGTTGCACTGAAAAACTTAGAATTTACTGAAAAACCCGCATTAGAAGAAATGCACAGTGTAGTACATTGTATATGAGTGAGTTGCACTGAAAAACTTAGAATTTACTGAAAACCCCGCATTAGACGAAATGCACAGTGTAGTACATTGTATATGAGTGAGTTGCACTGAAAAATTTAGAATTTACTGAAAAACCCGCATTAGACGAAATGTACAGTGTAGTACATAGTATATGAGTGAGTTGCACTGAAAAATTTAGAATTTACTGAAAAACCCGCATTAGACGAAATGTACAGTGTAGTACATAGTTTATGAGTGAGTTGCACTGAAAAACTTAGAATTTACTGAAAAACCCGCATTAGACGAAATGCACAGTGTAGTCCATAGTATATGAGTGAGTTGCACTGAAAAACTTAGAATTTACTGAAAAACCCGCATTAGACGAAATCCACAGTGTAGTACATTGTATATGAGTGAGTTGCACTGAAAAACTTAGAATTTACTGAAAAACCCGCATTAGACGAAATGCACAGTGTAGTACATTGTATATGAGTGAGTTGCACTGAAAAACTTAGAATTTACTGAAAAACCCGCATTAGACGAAATGCACAGTGTAGTACATTGTATATGAGTGAGTTGCACTGAAAAACTTAGAATTTACTGAAAAACCGGCATTAGACGAAATGCACAGTGTAGTACATTGTATATGAGTGAGTTGCACTGAAAAACTTAGAATTTACTGAAAAACCCGCATTAGACGAAATGCACAGTGTAGTACATTGTATATGAGTGAGTTGCACTGAAAAACTTAGAATTTACTGAAAAACCCGCATTAGACGAAATGCACAGTGTAGTACATTGTATATGAGTGAGTTGCACTGAAAAATTTAGAATTTACTGAAAAACCCGCATTAGACGAAATGTACAGTGTAGTACATAGTATATGAGTGAGTTGCACTGAAAAACTTAGAATTTACTGAAAAACCCGCATTAGACGAAATGCACAGTGTAGTACATTGTATATGAGTGAGTTGCACTGAAAAACTTAGAATTTACTGAAAAACCCGCATTAGACGAAATGCACAGTGTAGTATATTGTATATGAGTGAGTTGCACTGAAAAACATAGTTTTTTTGAAAAACCCGCATTAGACGAAATGCACAGTGTAGTACATTGTATATGAGTGAGTTGCACTGAAAAATTTAGAATTTACTGAAAAACCCGCATTAGACGAAATGTACAGTGTAGTACATAGTATATGAGTGAGTTGCACTGAAAAACTTAGAATTTACTGAAAAACCCGCATTAGACGAAATGCACAGTGTAGTCCATAGTATATGAGTGAGTTGCACTGAAAAACTTAGAATTTACTGAAAAACCCGCATTAGACGAAATCCACAGTGTAGTACATTGTATATGAGTGAGTTGCACTGAAAAACTTAGAATTTACTGAAAAACCCGCATTAGACGAAATGCACAGTGTAGTACATTGTATATGAGTGAGTTGCACTGAAAAACTTAGAATTTACTGAAAAACCCGCATTAGACGAAATGCACAGTGTAGTACATTGTATATGAGTGAGTTGCACTGAAAAACTTAGAATTTACTGAAAAACCCGCATTAGACGAAATGCACAGTGTAGTACATTGTATATGAGTGAGTTGCACTGAAAAACTTAGAATTTACTGAAAAACCCGCATTAGACGAAATGCACAGTGTAGTACATTGTATATGAGTGAGTTGCACTGAAAAACTTAGAATTTACTGAAAAACCCGCATTAGACGAAATGCACAGTGTAGTACATTGTATATGAGTGAGTTGCACTGAAAAACTTAGAATTTACTGAAAAACCCGCATTAGACGAAATGCACAGTGTAGTACATTGTATATGAGTGAGTTGCACTGAAAAACTTAGAATTTACTGAAAAACCCGCATTAGACGAAATGCACAGTGTAGTACATTGAATATGAGTGCGTTGCACTGAAAAACTTAGAATTTACTGAAAAACCCGCATTAGACGAAATGCACAGTGTAGTACATTGTATATGAGTGAGTTGCACTGAAAAACTTAGAATTTACTGAAATACCCGCATTAGACGAAATGCACAGTGTAGTACATTGTATATGAGTGAGTTGCACTGAAAAACTTAGAATTTACTGAAAAACCCGCATTAGAAGAAATGCACAGTGTAGTACATTGTATATGAGTGAGTTGCACTGAAAAACTTAGAATTTACTGAAAAACCCGCATTAGACGAAATGCACAGTGTAGTACATTGTATATGAGTGAGTTGCACTGAAAAACTTAGAATTTACTGAAAAACCCGCATTAGACGAAATGCACAGTGTAGTACATTGTATATGAGTGAGTTGCACTGAAAAATTTAGAATTTACTGAAAAACCCGCATTAGACGAAATGCACAGTGTAGTACATTGTATATGAGTGAGTTGCACTGAAAAATTTAGAATTTACTGAAAAACCCGCATTAGACGAAATGTACAGTGTAGTACATAGTATATGAGTGAGTTGCACTGAAAAACTTAGAATTTACTGAAAAACCCGCATTAGACGAAATGCACAGTGTAGTATATTGTATATGAGTGAGTTGCACTGAAAAACTTAGAATTTACTGAAAAACCCGCATTAGACGAAATGTACAGTGTAGTACATTGTATATGAGTGAGTTGCACTGAAAAATTTAGAATTTACTGAAAAACCCGCATTAGACGAAATGTACAGTGTAGTACATAGTATATGAGTGAGTTGCACTGAAAAACTTAGAATTTACTGAAAAACCCGCATTAGACGAAATGCACAGTGTAGTACATTGTATATGAGTGAGTTGCACTGAAAAACTTAGAATTTACTGAAAAACCCGCATTAGACGAAATGCACAGTGTAGTACATTGAATATGAGTGCGTTGCACTGAAAAACTTAGAATTTACTGAAAAACCCGCATTAGACGAGATGCACAGTGTAGTACATTGTATATGAGTGAGTTGCACTGAAAAACTTAGAATTTACTGAAATACCCGCATTAGACGAAATGCACAGTGTAGTACATTGTATATGAGTGAGTTGCACTGAAAAATTTAGAATTTACTGAAAAACCCGCATTAGACGAAATGTACAGTGTAGTACATAGTATATGAGTGAGTTGCACTGAAAAATTTAGAATTTACTGAAAAACCCACATTAGACGAAATGTACAGTGTAGTACATAGTTTATGAGTGAGTTGCACTGAAAAACTTAGAATTTACTGAAAAACCCGCATTAGACGAAATGCACAGTGTAGTCCATAGTATATGAGTGAGTTGCACTGAAAAACTTAGAATTTACTGAAAAACCCGCATTAGACGAAATGCACAGTGTAGTACATTGTATATGAGTGAGTTGCACTGAAAAACTTAGAATTTACTGAAAAACCCGCATTAGACGAAATGCACAGTGTAGTACATTGTATATGAGTGAGTTGCACTGAAAAACTTAGAATTTACTGAAAAACCCGCATTAGACGAAATGCACAGTGTAGTACATTGTATATGAGTGAGTTGCACTGAAAAACTTAGAATTTACTGAAAAACCCGCATTAGACGAAATGCACAGTGTAGTACATTGTATATGAGTGAGTTGCACTGAAAAACTTAGAATTTACTGAAAAACCCGCATTAGACGAAATGCACAGTGTAGTACATTGTATATGAGTGAGTTGCACTGAAAAACTTAGAATTTACTGAAAAACCCGCATTAGACGAAATGCACAGTGTAGTACATTGTATATGAGTGAGTTGCACTGAAAAACTTAGAATTTACTGAAAAACCCGCATTAGACGAAATGCACAGTGTAGTACATTGTATATGAGTGAGTTGCACTGAAAAACTTAGAATTTACTGAAAAACCCGCATTAGACGAAATGCACAGTGTAGTACATTGAATATGAGTGCGTTGCACTGAAAAAGTTAGAATTTACTGAAAAACCCGCATTAGACGAAATGCACAGTGTAGTACATTGTATATGAGTGAGTTGCACTGAAAAACTTAGAATTTACTGAAATACCCGCATTAGACGAAATGCACAGTGTAGTACATTGTATATGAGTGAGTTGCACTGAAAAACTTAGAATTTACTGAAAAACCCGCATTAGAAGAAATGCACAGTGTAGTACATTGTATATGAGTGAGTTGCACTGAAAAACTTAGAATTTACTGAAAAACCCGCATTAGACGAAATGCACAGTGTAGTACATTGTATATGAGTGAGTTGCACTGAAAAATTTAGAATTTACTGAAAAACCCGCATTAGACGAAATGCACAGTGTAGTACATTGTATATGAGTGAGTTGCACTGAAAAATTTAGAATTTACTGAAAAACCCGCATTAGACGAAATGCACAGTGTAGTATATTGTATATGAGTGAGTTGCACTGAAAAACTTAGAATTTACTGAAAAACCCGCATTAGACGAAATGCACAGTGTAGTATATTGTATATGAGTGAGTTGCACTGAAAAACATAGAATTTTTGAAAAACCCGCATTAGACGAAATGCACAGTGTAGTACATTGTATATGAGTGAGTTGCACTGAAAAATTTAGAATTTACTGAAAAACCCGCATTAGACGAAATGTACAGTGTAGTACATAGTATATGAGTGAGTTGCACTGAAAAACTTAGAATTTACTGAAAAACCCGCATTAGACGAAATGCACAGTGTAGTCCATAGTATATGAGTGAGTTGCACTGAAAAACTTAGAATTTACTGAAAAACCCGCATTAGACGAAATCCACAGTGTAGTACATTGTATATGAGTGAGTTGCACTGAAAAACTTAGAATTTACTGAAAAACCCGCATTAGACGAAATGCACAGTGTAGTACATTGTATATGAGTGAGTTGCACTGAAAAACTTAGAATTTACTGAAAAACCCGCTTTAGACGAAATGCACAGTGTAGTACATTGTATATGAGTGAGTTGCACTGAAAAACTTAGAATTTACTGAAAAACCCGCATTAGACGAAATGCACAGTGTAGTACATTGTATATGAGTGAGTTGCACTGAAAAACTTAGAATTTACTGAAAAACCCGCATTAGACGAAATGCACAGTGTAGTACATTGTATATGAGTGAGTTGCACTGAAAAACTTAGAATTTACTGAAAAACCCGCATTAGACGAAATGCACAGTGTAGTACATTGTATATGAGTGAGTTGCACTGAAAAACTTAGAATTTACTGAAAAACCCGCATTAGACGAAATGCACAGTGTAGTACATTGTATATGAGTGAGTTGCACTGAAAAACTTAGAATTTACTGAAAAACCCGCATTAGACGAAATGCACAGTGTAGTACATTGTATATGAGTGAGTTGCATTGAAAAACTTAAAATTTACTGAAAAACCCGCATTAGACGAAATGCCCAGTGTAGTACATTGTATATGAGTGAGTTGCACTGAAAAACTTAGAATTTACTGAAAAACCCGCATTAGACGAAATGCACAGTGTAGTACATTGTATATGAGTGAGTTGCACTGAAAAACTTAGAATTTACTGAAAAACCCGCATTAGACGAAATGCACAGTGTAGTACATTGTATATGAGTGAGTTGCACTGAAAAACTTAGAATTTACTGAAAAACCCGCATTAGACGAAATGCACAGTGTAGTACATTGTATATGAGTGAGTTGCACTGAAAAACTTAGAATTTACTGAAAAACCCGCATTAGACGAAATGCACAGTGTAGTACATTGTATATGAGTGAGTTGCACTGAAAAACTTAGAATTTACTGAAAAACCCGCATTAGACGAAATGCACAGTGTAGTACATTGTATATGAGTGAGTTGCACTGAAAAACTTAGAATTTACTGAAAAACCCGCATTAGACGAAATGCACAGTGTAGTACATTGAATATGAGTGCGTTGCACTGAAAAACTTAGAATTTACTGAAATACCCGCATTAGACGAAATGCACAGTGTAGTACATTGTATATGAGTGAGTTGCACTGAAAAACTTAGAATTTACTGAAAAACCCGCATTAGAAGAAATGCACAGTGTAGTACATTGTATATGAGTGAGTTGCACTGAAAAACTTAGAATTTACTGAAAAACCCGCATTAGACGAAATGCACAGTGTAGTACATTGTATATGAGTGAGTTGCACTGAAAAATTTAGAATTTACTGAAAAACCCGCATTAGACGAAATGCACAGTGTAGTACATTGTATATGAGTGAGTTGCACTGAAAAATTTAGAATTTACTGAAAAACCCGCATAGGACGAAATGCACAGTGTAGTATATTGTATATGAGTGAGTTGCACTGAAAAACTTAGAATTTACTGAAAAACCCGCATTAGACGAAATGCACAGTGTAGTATATTGTATATGAGTGAGTTGCACTGAAAAACATAGAATTTTTGAAAAACCCGCATTAGACGAAATGCACAGTGTAGTACATTGTATATGAGTGAGTTGCACTGAAAAATTTAGAATTTACTGAAAAACCCGCATTAGACGAAATGTACAGTGTAGTACATAGTATATGAGTGAGTTGCACTGAAAAACTTAGAATTTACTGAAAAACCCGCATTAGACGAAATGCACAGTGTAGTCCATAGTATATGAGTGAGTTGCACTGAAAAACTTAGAATTTACTGAAAAACCCGCATTAGACGAAATCCACAGTGTAGTACATTGTATATGAGTGAGTTGCACTGAAAAACTTAGAATTTACTGAAAAACCCGCATTAGACGAAATGCACAGTGTAGTACATTGTATATGAGTGAGTTGCACTGAAAAACTTAGAATTTACTGAAAAACCCGCTTTAGACGAAATGCACAGTGTAGTACATTGTATATGAGTGAGTTGCACTGAAAAACTTAGAATTTACTGAAAAACCCGCATTAGACGAAATGCACAGTGTAGTACATTGTATATGAGTGAGTTGCACTGAAAAACTTAGAATTTACTGAAAAACCCGCATTAGACGAAATGCACAGTGTAGTACATTGTATATGAGTGAGTTGCACTGAAAAACTTAGAATTTACTGAAAAACCCGCATTAGACGAAATGCACAGTGTAGTACATTGTATATGAGTGAGTTGCACTGAAAAACTTAGAATTTACTGAAAAACCCGCATTAGACGAAATGCACAGTGTAGTACATTGTATATGAGTGAGTTGCACTGAAAAACTTAGAATTTACTGAAAAACCCGCATTAGACGAAATGCACAGTGTAGTACATTGTATATGAGTGAGTTGCACTGAAAAACTTAGAATTTACTGAAAAACCCGCATTAGACGAAATGCACAGTGTAGTACATTGTATATGAGTGAGTTGCACTGAAAAACTTAGAATTTACTGAA
This sequence comes from Mus caroli, assembly GCF_978045245.1. Taxonomy (NCBI): domain Eukaryota; kingdom Metazoa; phylum Chordata; class Mammalia; order Rodentia; family Muridae; genus Mus; species Mus caroli. The sequence goes on along the minus strand of NW_028227291.1, from coordinate 2,348,469 downwards.
AAACCCGCATTAGACGAAATGCACAGTGTAGTACATTGAATATGAGTGCGTTGCACTGAAAAACTTAGAATTTACTGAAATACCCGCATTAGACGAAATGCACAGTGTAGTACATTGTATATGAGTGAGTTGCACTGAAAAACTTAGAATTTACTGAAAAACCCGCATTAGAAGAAATGCACAGTGTAGTACATTGTATATGAGTGAGTTGCACTGAAAAACTTAGAATTTACTGAAAAACCCGCATTAGACGAAATGCACAGTGTAGTACATTGTATATGAGTGAGTTGCACTGAAAAATTTAGAATTTACTGAAAAACCCGCATTAGACGAAATGCACAGTGTAGTACATTGTATATGAGTGAGTTGCACTGAAAAATTTAGAATTTACTGAAAAACCCGCATAGGACGAAATGCACAGTGTAGTATATTGTATATGAGTGAGTTGCACTGAAAAACTTAGAATTTACTGAAAAACCCGCATTAGACGAAATGCACAGTGTAGTATATTGTATATGAGTGAGTTGCACTGAAAAACATAGAATTTTTGAAAAACCCGCATTAGACGAAATGCACAGTGTAGTACATTGTATATGAGTGAGTTGCACTGAAAAATTTAGAATTTACTGAAAAACCCGCATTAGACGAAATGTACAGTGTAGTACATAGTATATGAGTGAGTTGCACTGAAAAACTTAGAATTTACTGAAAAACCCGCATTAGACGAAATGCACAGTGTAGTCCATAGTATATGAGTGAGTTGCACTGAAAAACTTAGAATTTACTGAAAAACCCGCATTAGACGAAATCCACAGTGTAGTACATTGTATATGAGTGAGTTGCACTGAAAAACTTAGAATTTACTGAAAAACCCGCATTAGACGAAATGCACAGTGTAGTACATTGTATATGAGTGAGTTGCACTGAAAAACTTAGAATTTACTGAAAAACCCGCTTTAGACGAAATGCACAGTGTAGTACATTGTATATGAGTGAGTTGCACTGAAAAACTTAGAATTTACTGAAAAACCCGCATTAGACGAAATGCACAGTGTAGTACATTGTATATGAGTGAGTTGCACTGAAAAACTTAGAATTTACTGAAAAACCCGCATTAGACGAAATGCACAGTGTAGTACATTGTATATGAGTGAGTTGCACTGAAAAACTTAGAATTTACTGAAAAACCCGCATTAGACGAAATGCACAGTGTAGTACATTGTATATGAGTGAGTTGCACTGAAAAACTTAGAATTTACTGAAAAACCCGCATTAGACGAAATGCACAGTGTAGTACATTGTATATGAGTGAGTTGCACTGAAAAACTTAGAATTTACTGAAAAACCCGCATTAGACGAAATGCACAGTGTAGTACATTGTATATGAGTGAGTTGCACTGAAAAACTTAGAATTTACTGAAAAACCCGCATTAGACGAAATGCACAGTGTAGTACATTGTATATGAGTGAGTTGCACTGAAAAACTTAGAATTTACTGAAAAACCCGCATTAGACGAAATGCACAGTGTAGTACATTGTATATGAGTGAGTTGCACTGAAAACCTTAGAATTTACTGAAAAACCCGCATTAGACGAAATGCACAGTGTAGTACATTGTATATGAGTGAGTTGCATTGAAAAACTTAGAATTTACTGAAAAACCCGCATTAGACGAAATGCACAGTGTAGTACATTGTATATGAGTGAGTTGCACTGAAAAACTTAGAATTTACTGAAAAACCCGCATTAGACGAAATGCACAGTGTAGTACATTGTATATGAGTGAGTTGCACTGAAAAACTTAGAATTTACTGAAAAACCCGCATTAGACGAAATGCACAGTGTAGTACATTGTATATGAGTGAGTTGCACTGAAAAACTTAGAATTTACTGAAAAACCCGCATTAGACGAAATGCACAGTGTAGTACATTGTATATGAGTGAGTTGCACTGAAAAACTTAGAATTTACTGAAAAACCCGCATTAGACGAAATGCACAGTGTAGTACATTGTATATGAGTGAGTTGCACTGAAAAACTTAGAATTTACTGAAAAACCCGCATTAGACGAAATGCACAGTGTAGTACATTGTATATGAGTGAGTTGCACTGAAAAACTTAGAATTTACTGAAAAACCCGCATTAGACGAAATGCACAGTGTAGTACATTGTATATGAGTGAGTTGCACTGAAAAACTTAGAATTTACTGAAAAACCCGCATTAGACGAAATCCACAGTGTAGTACATTGAATATGAGTGCGTTGCACTGAAAAACTTAGAATTTACTGAAATACCCGCATTAGACGAAATGCACAGTGTAGTACATTGTATATGAGTGAGTTGCACTGAAAAACTTAGAATTTACTGAAAAACCCGCATTAGAAGAAATGCACAGTGTAGTACATTGTATATGAGTGAGTTGCACTGAAAAACTTAGAATTTACTGAAAAACCCGCATTAGACGAAATGCACAGTGTAGTACATTGTATATGAGTGAGTTGCACTGAAAAATTTAGAATTTACTGAAAAACCCGCATTAGACGAAATGCACAGTGTAGTACATTGTATATGAGTGAGTTGCACTGAAAAATTTAGAATTTACTGAAAAACCCGCATAGGACGAAATGCACAGTGTAGTATATTGTATATGAGTGAGTTGCACTGAAAAACTTAGAATTTACTGAAAAACCCGCATTAGACGAAATGCACAGTGTAGTATATTGTATATGAGTGAGTTGCACTGAAAAACATAGAATTTTTGAAAAACCCGCATTAGACGAAATGCACAGTGTAGTACATTGTATATGAGTGAGTTGCACTGAAAAATTTAGAATTTACTGAAAAACCCGCATTAGACGAAATGTACAGTGTAGTACATAGTATATGAGTGAGTTGCACTGAAAAACTTAGAATTTACTGAAAAACCCGCATTAGACGAAATGCACAGTGTAGTCCATAGTATATGAGTGAGTTGCACTGAAAAACTTAGAATTTACTGAAAAACCCGCATTAGACGAAATCCACAGTGTAGTACATTGTATATGAGTGAGTTGCACTGAAAAACTTAGAATTTACTGAAAAACCCGCATTAGACGAAATGCACAGTGTAGTACATTGTATATGAGTGAGTTGCACTGAAAAACTTAGAATTTACTGAAAAACCCGCTTTAGACGAAATGCACAGTGTAGTACATTGTATATGAGTGAGTTGCACTGAAAAACTTAGAATTTACTGAAAAACCCGCATTAGACGAAATGCACAGTGTAGTACATTGTATATGAGTGAGTTGCACTGAAAAACTTAGAATTTACTGAAAAACCCGCATTAGACGAAATGCACAGTGTAGTACATTGTATATGAGTGAGTTGCACTGAAAAACTTAGAATTTACTGAAAAACCCGCATTAGACGAAATGCACAGTGTAGTACATTGTATATGAGTGAGTTGCACTGAAAAACTTAGAATTTACTGAAAAACCCGCATTAGACGAAATGCACAGTGTAGTACATTGTATATGAGTGAGTTGCACTGAAAAACTTAGAATTTACTGAAAAACCCGCATTAGACGAAATGCACAGTGTAGTACATTGTATATGAGTGAGTTGCACTGAAAAACTTAGAATTTACTGAAAAACCCGCATTAGACGAAATGCACAGTGTAGTACATTGTATATGAGTGAGTTGCACTGAAAAACTTAGAATTTACTGAAAAACCCGCATTAGACGAAATGCACAGTGTAGTACATTGTATATGAGTGAGTTGCACTGAAAACCTTAGAATTTACTGAAAAACCCGCATTAGACGAAATGCACAGTGTAGTACATTGTATATGAGTGAGTTGCATTGAAAAACTTAGAATTTACTGAAAAACCCGCATTAGACGAAATGCACAGTGTAGTACATTGTATATGAGTGAGTTGCACTGAAAAACTTAGAATTTACTGAAAAACCCGCATTAGACGAAATGCACAGTGTAGTACATTGTATATGAGTGAGTTGCACTGAAAAACTTAGAATTTACTGAAAAACCCGCATTAGACGAAATGCACAGTGTAGTACATTGTATATGAGTGGGTTGCACTGAAACACTTAGAATTTACTGAAAAACCCGCATTAGACGAAATGCACTGTGTAGTACATTGTATAAGAGTGAGTTGCACTGAAAAACGTAGTATTTACTGAAAAATCCGCATTAGACGAAATGCACAGTGTAGTATATTGAATATGAGTGCGTGGCACTGAAAAACTTAGAATTTACTGAAAAACCCGCATTAGACGAAATGCACAGTGTAGTACATTGTATATGAGTGAGTTGCACTGAAAAACTTAGAATTTACTGAAAAAACCCGCATTAGACGAAATGCACAGTGTAGTACATTGAATATGAGTGCGTTGCACTGAAAAACTTAGAATTTACTGAAAAACCCGCATTAGACGAAATGCACAGTGTAGTACATTGTATATGAGTGAGTTGCACTGAAAAACTTAGAATTTACTGAAAAACCCGCATTAGACGAAATGCACAGTGTAGTACATTGTATATGAGTGAGTTGCACTGAAAACCTTAGAATTTACTGAAAAACCCGCATTAGACGAAATGCACAGTGTAGTACATTGTATATGAGTGAGTTGCATTGAAAAACTTAGAATTTACTGAAAAACCCGCATTAGACGAAATGCACAGTGTAGTACATTGTATATGAGTGAGTTGCACTGAAAAACTTAGAATTTACTGAAAAACCCGCATTAGACGAAATGCACAGTGTAGTACATTGTATATGAGTGAGTTGCACTGAAAAACTTAGAATTTACTGAAAAACCCGCATTAGACGAAATGCACAGTGTAGTACATTGTATATGAGTGGGTTGCACTGAAACACTTAGAATTTACTGAAAAACCCGCATTAGACGAAATGCACTGTGTAGTACATTGTATAAGAGTGAGTTGCACTGAAAAACGTAGTATTTACTGAAAAATCCGCATTAGACGAAATGCACAGTGTAGTATATTGAATATGAGTGCGTGGCACTGAAAAACTTAGAATTTACTGAAAAACCCGCATTAGACGAAATGCACAGTGTAGTACATTGTATATGAGTGAGTTGCACTGAAAAACTTAGAATTTACTGAAAAAACCCGCATTAGACGAAATGCACAGTGTAGTACATTGAATATGAGTGCGTTGCACTGAAAACTTAGAATTTACTGAAAAACCCGCATTAGACGAAATGCACAGTGTAGTACATTGTATATGAGTGAGTTGCACTGAAAAACTTAGAATTTACTGAAAAACCCGCATTAGACGAAATGTACAGTGTAGTACATAGTATATGAGTGAGTTGCACTGAAAAACTTAGAATTTACTGAAAAACCCGCATTAGACGAAATGCACAGTGTAGTACATTGTATATGAGTGAGTTGCACTGAAAAACTTAGAATTTACTGAAAAACCCGCATTAGACGAAATGTACAGTGTAGTACATTGTATATGAGTGAGTTGCACTGAAAAACTTAGAATTTACTGAAAAACCCGCATTAGACGAAATGCACAGTGTAGTACATTGTATATGAGTGAGTTGCACTGAAACATTTAGAATTTACTGAAAAACCCGCATTAGACGAAATGTACAGTGTAGTACATAGTATATGAGTGAGTTGCACTGAAAAACTTAGAATTTACTGAAAAACCCGCATTAGACGAAATGCACAGTGTAGTACATAGTATATGAGTGAGTTGCACTGAAAAACTTAGAATTTACTTAAAAACCCACATTAGACGAAATGCACAGTGTAGTACATTGTATATGAGTGAGTTGCACTGAAAACTTAGAATTTACTGAAAAACCCGCATTAGACGAAATGCACAGTGTAGTACATTGTATATGAGTGAGTTGCACTGAAAAACTTAGAATTTACTGAAAAACCCGCATTAGACGAAATGCACAGTGTAGTACATTGTATATGAGTGAGTTGCACTGAAAAACTTAGAATTTACTGAAAAACCCGCATTAGACGAAATGCACAGTGTAGTACATTGTATATGAGTGAGTTGCACTGAAAAACTTAGAATTTACTGAAAAACCCGCATTAGAAGAAATGCACAGTGTAGTACATTGTATATGAGTGAGTTGCACTGAAAACCTTAGAATTTACTGAAAAACCCGCATTAGACGAAATGCACAGTGTAGTACATTGTATATGAGTGAGTTGCATTGAAAAACTTAGAATTTACTGAAAACCCGCATTAGACGAAATGCACAGTGTAGTACATTGTATATGAGTGAGTTGCACTGAAAAACTTAGAATTTACTGAAAACCCGCATTAGACGAAATGCACAGTGTAGTACATTGTATATGAGTGAGTTGCACTGAAAAACTTAGAATTTACTGAAAAACCCGCATTAGACGAAATGCACAGTGTAGTACATTGTATATGAGTGGGTTGCACTGAAAAACTTAGAATTTACTGAAAAACCCGCATTAGACGAAATGCACTGTGTAGTACATTGTATAAGAGTGAGTTGCACTGAAAAACTTAGAATTTACTGAAAAATCCGCATTAGACGAAATGCACAGTGTAGTACATTGAATATGAGTGCGTTGCACTGACAAACTTAGAATTTACTGAAAAACCCGCATTAGACGAAATGCACAGTGTAGTACATTGTATATGAGTGAGTTGCACTGAAAAACTTAGAATTTACTGAAAAAACCCGCATTAGACGAAATGCACAGTGTAGTACATTGAATATGAGTGCGTTGCACTGAAAAACTTAGAATTTACTGAAAAACCCGCATTAGACGAAATGCACAGTGTAGTACATTGTATATGAGTGAGTTGCACTGAAAAACTTAGAATTTACTGAAAAACCCGCATTAGACGAAATGTACAGTGTAGTACATAGTATATGAGTGAGTTGCACTGAAAAACTTAGAATTTACTGAAAAACCCGCATTAGACGAAATGCACAGTGTAGTACATTGTATATGAGTGAGTTGCACTGAAAAACTTAGAATTTACTGAAAAACCCGCATTAGACGAAATGTACAGTGTAGTACATTGTATATGAGTGAGTTGCACTGAAAAACTTAGAATTTACTGAAAAACCCGCATTAGACGAAATGCACAGTGTAGTACATTGTATATGAGTGAGTTGCACTGAAACAGTTAGAATTTACTGAAAAACCCGCATTAGACGAAATGTACAGTGTAGTACATAGTATATGAGTGAGTTGCACTGAAAAACTTAGAATTTACTGAAAAAACCCGCATTAGACGAAATGCACAGTGTAGTACATAGTATATGAGTGAGTTGCACTGAAAAACTTAGAATTTACTTAAAAACCCACATTAGACGAAATGCACAGTGTAGTACATTGTATATGAGTGAGTTGCACTGAAAAACTTAGAATTTACTGAAAAACCCGCATTAGACGAAATGCACAGTGTAGTACATTGTATATGAGTGAGTTGCACTGAAAAACTTAGAATTTACTGAAAAACCCGCATTAGACGAAATGCACAGTGTAGTACATTGTATATGAGTGAGTTGCACTGAAAAACTTAGAATTTACTGAAAAACCCGCATTAGACGAAATGCACAGTGTAGTACATTGTATATGAGTGAGTTGCACTGAAAAACTTAGAATTTACTGAAAAACCCGCATTAGACGAAATGCACAGTGTAGTACATTGTATATGAGTGAGTTGCACTGAAAACCTTAGAATTTACTGAAAAACCCGCATTAGACGAAATGCACAGTGTAGTACATTGTATATGAGTGAGTTGCATTGAAAAACTTAGAATTTACTGAAAAACCCGCATTAGACGAAATGCACAGTGTAGTACATTGTATATGAGTGAGTTGCACTGAAAAACTTAGAATTTACTGAAAAACCCGCATTAGACGAAATGCACAGTGTAGTACATTGTATATGAGTGAGTTGCACTGAAAAACTTAGAATTTACTGAAAAACCCGCATTAGACGAAATGCACAGTGTAGTACATTGTATATGAGTGGGTTGCACTGAAAAACTTAGAATTTACTGAAAAACCCGCATTAGACGAAATGCACTGTGTAGTACATTGTATAAGAGTGAGTTGCACTGAAAAACTTAGAATTTACTGAAAAATCCGCATTAGACGAAATGCACAGTGTAGTACATTGAATATGAGTGCGTTGCACTGAAAAACTTAGAATTTACTGAAAAACCCGCATTAGACGAAATGCACAGTGTAGTACATTGTATATGAGTGAGTTGCACTGAAAAACTTAGAATTTACTGAAAAACCCGCATTAGACGAAATGCACAGTGTAGTACATTGAATATGAGTGCGTTGCACTGAAAAACTTAGAATTTACTGAAAAACCCGCATTAGACGAAATGCACAGTGTAGTACATTGTATATGAGTGAGTTGCACTGAAAAACTTAGAATTTACTGAAAAACCCGCATTAGACGAAATGCACAGTGTAGTACATTGTATATGAGTGAGTTGCACTGAAAAATTTAGAATTTACTGAAAAACCCGCATTAGACGAAATGTACAGTGTAGTACATAGTATATGAGTGAGTTGCACTGAAAAACTTATAATTTACTGAAAAACCCGCATTAGACGAAATGCACAGTGTAGTACATTGTATATGAGTGAGTTGCACTGAAAAACTTAGGAATTTACTGAAAAACTCGCATTAGACGAAATTGCACAGTGTAGTACATTGTATATGAGTGAGTTGCACTGAAAAACTTAGAATTTACTGAAAAACCCGCATTAGACGAAATGCACAGTGTAGTACATTGTATATGAGTGAGTTGAACTGAAAAACTTAGAATTTACTGAAAAACCCGCATTAGACGAAATGCACAGTGTAGTACATTGTATATGAGTGAGTTGCACTGAAAATCTTAGAATTTACTGAAAAACCCGCATTAGACGAAATGCACAGTGTAGTACATTGTATATGAGTGAGTTGCACTGAAAAACTTAGAATTTACTGAAAAACCCGAATTAGACGAAATGTACAGTGTAGTACATAGTATATGAGTGAGTTACACTGAAAAACTTAGAATTTACTGAAAACCCGCATTAGAGGAAATGCACAGTGTGGTACATTGTATATGAGTGAGTTGCACTGAAAAACTTAGAATTTACTGAAAAACCCGCATTAGACGAAATGCACAGTGTAGTACATTGTATATGAGTGAGTTGCATTGAAAAACTTAGAATTTACTGAAAAACCCGCATTAGACGAAATGCACAGTGTAGTACATTGTATATGAGTGAGTTGCACTGAAAAACTTAGAATTTACTGAAAAACCCGCATTAGACGAAATGCACAGTGTAGTACATTGTATATGAGTGAGTTGCACTGAAAAACTTAGAATTTACTGAAAAACCCGCATTAGACGAAATGCACAGTGTAGTACATTGTATATGAGTGAGTTGCACTGAAAAACTTAGAATTTACTGAAAAACCCGCATTAGACGAAATGCACAGTGTAGTACATTGTATATGAGTGAGTTGCACTGAAAAACTTAGAATTTACTCAAAAACCCGCATTAGACGAAATGCACAGTGTAGTACATTGAATATGAGTGCGTTGCACTGAAAAACTTAGAATTTACTGAAAAACCCGCATTAGACGAAATGCACAGTGTAGTACATTGTATATGAGTGAGTTGCACTGAAAACTTAGAATTTACTGAAATACCCGCATTAGACGAAATGCACAGTGTAGTACATTGTATATGAGTGAGTTGCACTGAAAAACTTAGAATTTACTGAAAAACCCGCATTAGAAGAAATGCACAGTGTAGTACATTGTATATGAGTGAGTTGCACTGAAAAACTTAGAATTTACTGAAAAACCCGCATTAGACGAAATGCACAGTGTAGTACATTGTATATGAGTGAGTTGCACTGAAAAACTTAGAATTTACTGAAAAACCCGCATTAGACGAAATGCACAGTGTAGTACATTGTATATGAGTGAGTTGCACTGAAAAACTTAGAATTTACTGAAAAACCCGCATTAGACGAAATGCACAGTGTAGTACATTGTATATGAGTGAGTTGCACTGAAAAATTTAGAATTTACTGAAAAACCCGCATTAGACGAAATGTACAGTGTAGTACATAGTATATGAGTGAGTTGCACTGAAAAACTTAGAATTTACTGAAAAACCCGCATTAGACGAAATGCACAGTGTAGTACATTGTATATGAGTGAGTTGCACTGAAAAACTTAGAATTTACTGAAAAACCCGCATTAGACGAAATGCACAGTGTAGTATATTGTATATGAGTGAGTTGCACTGAAAAACATAGAATTTTTGAAAAACCCGCATTAGACGAAATGCACAGCTTAGTACATTGTATATGAGTGAGTTGCACTGAAAAATTTAGAATTTACTGAAAAACCCGCATTAGACGAAATGTACAGTGTAGTACATAGTATATGAGTGAGTTGCACTGAAAAACTTAGAATTTACTGAAAAACCCGCATTAGACGAAATGCACAGTGTAGTCCATAGTATATGAGTGAGTTGCACTGAAAAACTTAGAATTTACTGAAAAACCCGCATTAGACGAAATCCACAGTGTAGTACATTGTATATGAGTGAGTTGCACTGAAAAACTTAGAATTTACTGAAAAACCCGCATTAGACGAAATGCACAGTGTAGTACATTGTATATGAGTGAGTTGCACTGAAAAACTTAGAATTTACTGAAAAACCCGCATTAGACGAAATGCACAGTGTAGTACATTGTATATGAGTGAGTTGCACTGAAAAACTTAGAATTTACTGAAAAACCCGCATTAGACGAAATGCACAGTGTAGTACATTGTATATGAGTGAGTTGCACTGAAAAATTTAGAATTTACTGAAAAACCCGCATTAGACGAAATGCACAGTGTAGTACATTGTATATGAGTGAGTTGCACTGAAAAACTTAGAATTTACTGAAAAACCCGCATTAGAACGAAATGCTGAGTGTAGTACATTGTATATGAGTGAGTTGCACTGAAAAACGTAGAATTTACTGAAAAACCCGCATTAGACGAAATGCACAGTGTAGTACATTGAATATGAGTGCATTGCACTGAAAAACTTAGAATTTACTGAAAAACCCGCATTAGACGAAATGCACAGTGTAGTACATTGTATATGAGTGAGTTGCACTGAAAAACTTAGAATTTACTGAAATACCCGCATTAGACGAAATGCACAGTGTAGTACATTGTATATGAGTGAGTTGCACTGAAAAACTTAGAATTTACTGAAAAACCCGCATTAGAAGAAATGCACAGTGTAGTACATTGTATATGAGTGAGTTGCACTGAAAAACTTAGAATTTACTGAAAAACCCGCATTAGACGAAATGCACAGTGTAGTACATTGTATATGAGTGAGTTGCACTGAAAAACTTAGAATTTACTGAAAAACCCGCATTAGACGAAATGCACAGTGTAGTACATTGTATATGAGTGAGTTGCACTGAAAAATTTAGAATTTACTGAAAAACCCGTATTAGACGAAATGCACAGTGTAGTACATTGTATATGAGTGAGTTGCACTGAAAAATTTAGAATTTACTGAAAAACCCGCATTAGACGAAATGTACAGTGTAGTACATAGTATATGAGTGAGTTGCACTGAAAACTTAGAATTTACTGAAAAACCCGCATTAGACGAAATGCACAGTGTAGTATATTGTATATGAGTGATTGCACTGAAAAACTTAGAATTTACTGAAAAACCCGCATTAGACGAAATGTACAGTGTAGTACATTGTATATGAGTGAGTTGCCCCTGAAAAATTTAGAATTTACTGAAAAACCCGCATTAGACGAAATGTACAGTGTAGTACATAGTATATGAGTGAGTTGCACTGAAAAACTTAGAATTTACTGAAAAACCCGCATTAGACGAAATGCACAGTGTAGTACATTGTATATGAGTGAGTTGCACTGAAAAACTTAGAATTTACTGAAAAACCCGCATAAGACGAAATGCACAGTGTAGTATATTGTATATGAGTGAGTTGCACTGAAAAACATAGAATTTTTGAAAAACCCGCATTAGACGAAATGCACAGTGTAGTACATTGTATATGAGTGAGTTGCACTGAAAAATTTAGAATTTACTGAAAAACCCGCATTAGACGAAATGTACAGTGTAGTACATAGTATATGAGTGAGTTGCACTGAAAAACTTAGAATTTACTGAAAAACCCGCATTAGACGAAATGCACAGTGTAGTCCATAGTATATGAGTGAGTTGCACTGAAAAACTTAGAATTTACTGAAAAACCCGCATTAGACGAAATGCACAGTGTAGTACATTGTATATGAGTGAGTTGCACTGAAAAACTTAGAATTTACTGAAAAACCCGCATTAGACGAAATGCACAGTGTAGTACATTGTATATGAGTGAGTTGCACTGAAAAACTTAGAATTTACTGAAAAAACCCGCATTAGACGAAATGCACAGTGTAGTACATTGTATATGAGTGAGTTGCACTGAAAAACTTAGAATTTACTGAAAAACCCGCATTAGACGAAATGCACAGTGTAGTACATTGTATATGAGTGAGTTGCACTGAAAACTTAGAATTTACTGAAAAACCCGCATTAGACGAAATGCACAGTGTAGTACATTGTATATGAGTGAGTTGCACTGAAAAACTTAGAATTTACTGAAAAACCCGCATTAGACGAAATGCACAGTGTAGTACATGTATATGAGTGAGTTGCACTGAAAACTTAGAATTTACTGAAAAAACCCGCATTAGACGAAATGCACAGTGTAGTACATTGTATATGAGTGAGTTGCACTGAAAAACTTAGAATTTACTGAAAAACCCGCATTAGACGAAATGCACAGTGTAGTACATTGTATATGAGTGAGTTGCACTGAAAAACTTAGAATTTACTGAAAAACCCGCATTAGACGAAATGCACAGTGTAGTACATTGTATATGAGTGAGTTGCACTGAAAAACTTAGAATTTACTGAAAAACCCGCATTAGACGAAATGCACAGTGTAGTACATTGAATATGAGTGCGTTGAACTGAAAAAGTTAGAATTACTGAAAAACCCGCATTAGACGAAATGCACAGTGTAGTACATTGTATATGAGTGAGTTGCACTGAAAAATTTAGAATTTACTGAAAAACCCGCATTAGACGAAATGCACAGTGTAGTACATTGTATATGAGTGAGTTGCACTGAAAAATTTAGAATTTACTGAAAAACCCGCATTAGACGAAATGCACAGTGTAGTATATTGTATATGAGTGAGTTGCACTGAAAAATGAAAAACCCGCATTAGACGAAATGCACAGTGTAGTACATTGTATATGAGTGAGTTGCACTGAAAAACTTAGAATTTACTGAAAAACCCGCATTAGACGAAATGCACAGTGTAGTACATTGTATATGAGTGAGTTGCACTGAAAAACTTAGAATTTACTGAAAAACCCGCATTAGACGAAATGTACAGTGTAGTACATAGTATATGAGTGAGTTGCACTGAAAAACTTAGAATTTACTGAAATACCCGCATTAGACGAAATGCACAGTGTAGTACATTGTATATGAGTGAGTTGCACTGAAAAACTTAGAATTTACTGAAAAACCCGCATTAGACGAAATGCACAGTGTAGAACACTGTATATGAGTGAGTTGCACTGAAAAACTTAGAATTTACTGAAAAACCCGCATTAGACGAAATGCACAGAGTAGTACATTGTATATGAGTGAGTTGTACTGAAAAACTTAGAATTTACTGAAAAACCCGCATTAGAAGAAATGCACAGTGTAGTACATATTATATAAGTGAGTTGCACTGAAAAACTTAGAATTTACTGAAAAACCCGCATTAGACGAAATGCACAGTGTAGTACATTGTATATGAGTGAGTTGCACTGAAAAACTTAGAATTTACTGAAAAACCCGCATTAGACGAAATGCACAGTGTAGTACATTGTATATGAGTGAGTTGCACTGAAAAACTTAGAATTTACTGAAAAACCCGCATTAGACGAAATGTACAGTGTAGTACATAGTATATGAGTGAGTTGCACTGAAAAACTTAGAATTTACTGAAAAACCCGCATTAGACGAAATGCACAGTGTAGTACATTGTATATGAGTGAGTTGCACTGAAAAACTTAGAATTTACTGAAAAACCCGCATTAGACGAAATGCACAGTGTAGTACATATTATATAAGTGAGTTGCACTGAAAAACTTAGAATTTACTGAAAAACCCGCATTAGACGAAATGCACAGTGTAGTACATTGTATATGAGTGAGTTGCACTGAAAAACTTAGAATTTACTGAAAAACCCGCATTAGACGAAATGCACAGTGTAGTACATTGTATATGAGTGAGTTGCACTGAAAAACTTAGAATTTACTGAAAAACCCGCATTAGACGAAATGTACAGTGTAGTACATAGTATATGAGTGAGTTGCACTGAAAAACTTAGAATTTACTGAAAAACCCGCATTAGACGAAATGCACAGTGTAGTACATTGTATATGAGTGAGTTGCACTGAAAAACTTAGAATTTACTGAAAAACCCGCATTAGACGAAATGCACAGTGTAGTATATTGTATATGAGTGAGTTGCACTGAAAAACTTAGAATTTACTGAAAAACCCGCATTAGACGAAATGCACAGTGTAGTATATTGTATATGAGTGAGTTGCACTGAAAAACTTAGAATTTACTGAAAAACCCGCATTAGACGAAATGCACAGTGTAGTACATTGTATATGAGTGAGTTGCACTGAAAAACTTAGAATTTACTGAAAAACCCGCATTAGACGAAATTCACAGTGTAGTATATTGTATATGAGTGAGTTGCACTGTAAAACTTAGAATTTACTGAAAAACCCGCATTAGACGAAATGCACAGTGTAGTATATTGTATATGAGTGAGTTGCACTGAAAAACTTAGAATTTACTGAAAAACCCGCATTAGACGAAATGCACAGTGTAGTACATTGTATATGAGTGAGTTGCACTGAAAAACTTAGAATTTACTGAAAAACCCGCATTAGACGAAATGCACAGTGTAGTACATTGTATATGAGTGAGTTGCACTGAAAAACTTAGAATTTACTGAAAAACCCGCATTAGACGAAATGCACAGTGTAGTACATTGTATATGAGTGAGTTGCACTGAAAAACTTAGAATTTACTGAAAAACCCGCATTAGACGAAATGCACAGTGTAGTAAACTGTATATGAGTGAGTTGCACTGAAAAACTTAGAATTTACTGAAAAACCCGCATTAGACGAAATGCACAGAGTAGTACATTGTATATGAGTGAGTTGCACTGAAAAACTTAGAATTTACTGAAATACCCGCATTAGACGAAATGCACAGTGTAGTACATTGTATATGAGTGAGTTGCACTGAAAAACTTAGAATTTACTGAAAAACCCGCATTAGACGAAATGCACAGTGTAGTACATTGTATATGAGTGAGTTGCACTGAAAAACTTAGAATTTACTGAAAAACCCGCATTAGACGAAATGCACAGTGTAGTACATTGTATATGAGTGAGTTGCACTGAAAAACTTAGAATTTACTGAAAAACCCGCATTAGACGAAATGCACAGTGTAGTACATTGTATATGAGTGAGTTGCACTGAAAAACTTAGAATTTACTGAAAAACCCGCATTAGACGAAATGCACAGTGTAGTACATTGTATATGAGTGAGTTGCACTGAAAAACTTAGAATTTACTGAAAAACCCGCATTAGACGAAATGCACAGTGTAGTACACTGTATATGAGTGAGTTGCACTGAAAAACTTAGAATTTACTGAAAAACCCGCATTAGACGAAATGCACAGAGTAGTACATTGTATATGAGTGAGTTGCACTGAAAAACTTAGAATTTACTGAAAAACCCGCATTAGATGAAATGCACAGTGTAGTACATTGTATATGAGTGAGTTGCACTGAAAAACTTAGAATTTACTGAAAAACCCCCATTAGACGAAATGCACAGTGTAGTACATTGTATATGAGTGAGTTGCACTGAAAAACTTAGAATTTACTGAAAAACCCGCATTAGACGAAATGCACAGTGTAGTATATTGTATATGACTGAGTTGCACTGAAAAACTTAGAATTTACTGAAAAACCCGCATTAGACGAAATGCACAGTGTAGTACATTGTATATGAGTGAGTTGCACTGAAAAACTTAGAATTTACTGAAAAACCCGCATTAGACGAAATGCACAGTGTAGTACATTGTATATGAGTGAGTTGCACTGAAAAACTCAGAGTTTACTGAAAAACCCCCATTAGACGAAATGCACAGTGTAGTACATTGTATATGAGTGAGTTGCACTGAAAAACTTAGAATTTACTGAAAAACCCCCATTAGACGAAATGCACAGTGTAGTACATTGTATATGAGTGAGTTGCACTGAAAAACTTAGAATTTACTGAAAAACCCGCATTAGACGAAATGCACAGTGTAGTAAACTGTATATGAGTGAGTTGCACTGAAAAACTTAGAATTTACTGAAAAACCCGCATTAGACGAAATGCACAGTGTAGTACATTGTATATGAGTGAGTTGCACTGAAAAACTTAGAATTTACTGAAAAACCTGCATTAGACGAAATGCACAGTGTAGTACATTGTATATGAGTGAGTTGCACTGAAAAACTTAGAATTTACTGAAAAACCCGTATTAGACGAAATGCACAGTGTAGTACATTGTATATGAGTGAGTTGCACTGAAAAACTTAGAATTTACTGAAAAACCCGCATTAGACGAAATGCACAGTTTAGTACATTGTATATGAGTGAGTTGCACTGAAAAACTTAGAATTTACTGAAAAACCCGCATTAGACGAAATGTACAGTGTAGTACATAGTATATGAGTGAGTTGCACTGAAAAACTTAGAATTTACTGAAATACCCGCATTAGACGAAATGCACAGTGTAGTACATTGTATATGAGTGAGTTGCACTGAAAAACTTAGAATTTACTGAAAAACCCGCATTAGACGAAATGCACAGTGTAGAACACTGTATATGAGTGAGTTGCACTGAAAAACTTAGAATTTACTGAAAAACCCGCATTAGACGAAATGCACAGAGTAGTACATTGTATATGAGTGAGTTGTACTGAAAAACTTAGAATTTACTGAAAAACCCGCATTAGAAGAAATGCACAGTGTAGTACATATTATATAAGTGAGTTGCACTGAAAAACTTAGAATTTACTGAAAAACCCGCATTAGACGAAATGCACAGTGTAGTACATTGTATATGAGTGAGTTGCACTGAAAAACTTAGAATTTACTGAAAAACCCGCATTAGACGAAATGCACAGTGTAGTACATTGTATATGAGTGAGTTGCACTGAAAAACTTAGAATTTACTGAAAAACCCGCATTAGACGAAATGTACAGTGTAGTACATAGTATATGAGTGAGTTGCACTGAAAAACTTAGAATTTACTGAAAAACCCGCATTAGACGAAATGCACAGTGTAGTACATTGTATATGAGTGAGTTGCACTGAAAAACTTAGAATTTACTGAAAAACCCGCATTAGACGAAATGCACAGTGTAGTACATATTATATAAGTGAGATGCACTGAAAAACTTAGAATTTACTGAAAAACCCGCATTAGACGAAATGCACAGTGTAGTACATTGTATATGAGTGAGTTGCACTGAAAAACTTAGAATTTACTGAAAAACCCGCATTAGACGAAATGCACAGTGTAGTACATTGTATATGAGTGAGTTGCACTGAAAAACTTAGAATTTACTGAAAAACCCGCATTAGACGAAATGTACAGTGTAGTACATAGTATATGAGTGAGTTGCACTGAAAAACTTAGAATTTACTGAAAAACCCGCATTAGACGAAATGCACAGTGTAGTACATTGTATATGAGTGAGTTGCACTGAAAAACTTAGAATTTACTGAAAAACCCGCATTAGACGAAATGCACAGTGTAGTATATTGTATATGAGTGAGTTGCACTGAAAAACTTAGAATTTACTGAAAAACCCGCATTAGACGAAATGCACAGTGTAGTATATTGTATATGAGTGAGTTGCACTGAAAAACTTAGAATTTACTGAAAAACCCGCATTAGACGGAATGCACAGTGTAGTACATTGTATATGAGTGAGTTGCACTGAAAAACTTAGAATTTACTGAAAAACCCGCATTAGACGAAATGCACAGTGTAGTATATTGTATATGAGTGAGTTGCACTGTAAAACTTAGAATTTACTGAAAAACCCGCATTAGACGAAATGCACAGTGTAGTATATTGTATATGAGTGAGTTGCACTGAAAAACTTAGAATTTACTGAAAAACCCGCATTAGACGAAATGCACAGTGTAGTACATTGTATATGAGTGAGTTGCACTGAAAAACTTAGAATTTACTGAAAAACCCGCATTAGACGAAATGCACAGTGTAGTAAACTGTATATGAGTGAGTTGCACTGAAAAACTTAGAATTTACTGAAAAACCCGCATTAGACGAAATGCACAGTGTAGTACATTGTATATGAGTGAGTTGCACTGAAAAACTTAGAATTTACTGAAAAACCCGCATTAGACGAAATGCACAGTGTAGTACATTGTATATGAGTGAGTTGCACTGAAAAACTTAGAATTTACTGAAAAACCCGTATTAGACGAAATGCACAGTGTAGTACATTGTATATGAGTGAGTTGCACTGAAAAACTTAGAATTTACTGAAAAACCCGCATTAGACGAAATGCACAGTTTAGTACATTGTATATGAGTGAGTTGCACTGAAAAACTTAGAATTTACTGAAAAACCCGCATTAGACGAAATGTACAGTGTAGTACATAGTATATGAGTGAGTTGCACTGAAAAACTTAGAATTTACTGAAATACCCGCATTAGACGAAATGCACAGTGTAGTACATTGTATATGAGTGAGTTGCACTGAAAAACTTAGAATTTACTGAAAAACCCGCATTAGACGAAATGCACAGTGTAGAACACTGTATATGAGTGAGTTGCACTGAAAAACTTAGAATTTACTGAAAAACCCGCATTAGACGAAATGCACAGAGTAGTACATTGTATATGAGTGAGTTGTACTGAAAAACTTAGAATTTACTGAAAAACCCGCATTAGAAGAAATGCACAGTGTAGTACATATTATATAAGTGAGTTGCACTGAAAAACTTAGAATTTACTGAAAAACCCGCATTAGACGAAATGCACAGTGTAGTACATTGTATATGAGTGAGTTGCACTGAAAAACTTAGAATTTACTGAAAAACCCGCATTAGACGAAATGCACAGTGTAGTACATTGTATATGAGTGAGTTGCACTGAAAAACTTAGAATTTACTGAAAATCCCGCATTAGACGAAATGTACAGTGTAGTACATAGTATATGAGTGAGTTGCACTGAAAAACTTAGAATTTACTGAAAAACCCGCATTAGACGAAATGCACAGTGTAGTACATTGTATATGAGTGAGTTGCACTGAAAAACTTAGAATTTACTGAAAAACCCGCATTAGACGAAATGCACAGTGTAGTACATATTATATAAGTGAGTTGCACTGAAAAACTTAGAATTTACTGAAAAACCCGCATTAGACGAAATGCACAGTGTAGTACATTGTATATGAGTGAGTTGCACTGAAAAACTTAGAATTTACTGAAAAACCCGCATTAGACGAAATGCACAGTGTAGTACATTGTATATGAGTAAGTTGCACTGAAAAACTTAGAATTTACTGAAAAACCCGCATTAGACGAAATGTACAGTGTAGTACATAGTATATGAGTGAGTTGCACTGAAAAACTTAGAATTTACTGAAAAACCCGCATTAGACGAAATGCACAGTGTAGTACATTGTATATGAGTGAGTTGCACTGAAAAACTTAGAATTTACTGAAAAACCCGCATTAGACGAAATGCACAGTGTAGTATATTGTATATGAGTGAGTTGCACTGAAAAACTTAGAATTTACTGAAAAACCCGCATTAGACGAAATGCACAGTGTAGTATATTGTATATGAGTGAGTTGCACTGAAAAACTTAGAATTTACTGAAAAACCCGCATTAGACGGAATGCACAGTGTAGTACATTGTATATGAGTGAGTTGCACTGAAAAACTTAGAATTTACTGAAAAACCCGCATTAGACGAAATGCACAGTGTAGTATATTGTATATGAGTGAGTTGCACTGTAAAACTTAGAATTTACTGAAAAACCCGCATTAGACGAAATGCACAGTGTAGTATATTGTATATGAGTGAGTTGCACTGAAAAACTTAGAATTTACTGAAAAACCCGCATTAGACGAAATGCACAGTGTAGTACATTGTATATGAGTGAGTTGCACTGAAAAACTTAGAATTTACTGAAAAACCCGCATTAGACGAAATGCACAGTGTAGTACATTGTATATGAGTGAGTTGCACTGAAAAACTTAGAATTTACTGAAAAACCCGCATTAGACGAAATGCACAGTGTAGTACATTGTATATGAGTGAGTTGCACTGAAAAACTTAGAATTTACTGAAAAACCCGCATTAGACGAAATGCACAGTGTAGTAAACTGTATATGAGTGAGTTGCACTGAAAAACTTAGAATTTACTGAAAAACCCGCATTAGACGAAATGCACAGAGTAGTACATTGTATATGAGTGAGTTGCACTGAAAAACTTAGAATTTACTGAAATACCCGCATTAGACGAAATGCACAGTGTAGTACATTGTATATGAGTGAGTTGCACTGAAAACTTAGAATTTACTGAAAAACCCGCATTAGACGAAATGCACAGTGTAGTACACTGTATATGAGTGAGTTGCACTGAAAAACTTAGAATTTACTGAAAAACCCGCATTAGACGAAATGCACAGTGTAGTACACTGTATATGAGTGAGTTGCACTGAAAAACTTAGAATTTACTGAAAAACCCACATTAGACGAAATGCACAGTGTAGTACATTGTATATGAGTGAGTTGCACTGAAAAACTTAGAATTTACTGAAAAACCCGCATTAGACGAAATGCACAGTGTAGTACATTGTATATGAGTGAGTTGCACTGAAAAACTTAGAATTTACTGAAAAACCCGCATTAGACGAAATGTACAGTGTAGTACATAGTATATGAGTGAGTTGCACTGAAAAACTTAGAATTTACTGAAAAACCAGCATTAGACGAAATGCACAGTGTAGTACACTGTATATGAGTGAGTTGCACTGAAAAACTTAGAATTTACTGAAAAACCCGCATTAGACGAAATGCACAGAGTAGTACATTGTATATGAGTGAGTTGCACTGAAAAACTTAGAATTTACTGAAAAACCCGCATTAGACGAAATGCACAGTGTAGTATATTGTATATGAGTGAGTTGCACTGAAAAACTTAGAATTTACTGAAAAACCCGCATTAGACGGAATGCACAGTGTAGTACATTGTATATGAGTGAGTTGCACTGAAAAACTTAGAATTTACTGAAAAACCCGCATTAGACGAAATGCACAGTGTAGTATATTGTATATGAGTGAGTTGCACTGTAAAACTTAGAATTTACTGAAAAACCCGCATTAGACGAAATGCACAGTGTAGTATATTGTATATGAGTGAGTTGCACTGAAAAACTTAGAATTTACTGAAAAACCCGCATTAGACGAAATGCACAGTGTAGTACATTGTATATGAGTGAGTTGCACTGAAAAACTTAGAATTTACTGAAAAACCCGCATTAGACGAAATGCACAGTGTAGTACATTGTATATGAGTGAGTTGCACTGAAAAACTTAGAATTTACTGAAAAACCCGCATTAGACGAAATGCACAGTGTAGTACATTGTATATGAGTGAGTTGCACTGAAAAACTTAGAATTTACTGAAAAACCCGCATTAGACGAAATGCACAGTGTAGTAAACTGTATATGAGTGAGTTGCACTGAAAAACTTAGAATTTACTGAAAAACCCGCATTAGACGAAATGCACAGAGTAGTACATTGTATATGAGTGAGTTGCACTGAAAAACTTAGAATTTACTGAAATACCCGCATTAGACGAAATGCACAGTGTAGTACATTGTATATGAGTGAGTTGCACTGAAAACTTAGAATTTACTGAAAAACCCGCATTAGACGAAATGCACAGTGTAGTACACTGTATATGAGTGAGTTGCACTGAAAAACTTAGAATTTACTGAAAAACCCGCATTAGACGAAATGCACAGTGTAGTACACTGTATATGAGTGAGTTGCACTGAAAAACTTAGAATTTACTGAAAAACCCACATTAGACGAAATGCACAGTGTAGTACATTGTATATGAGTGAGTTGCACTGAAAAACTTAGAATTTACTGAAAAACCCGCATTAGACGAAATGCACAGTGTAGTACATTGTATATGAGTGAGTTGCACTGAAAAACTTAGAATTTACTGAAAAACCCGCATTAGACGAAATGTACAGTGTAGTACATAGTATATGAGTGAGTTGCACTGAAAAACTTAGAATTTACTGAAAAACCAGCATTAGACGAAATGCACAGTGTAGTACACTGTATATGAGTGAGTTGCACTGAAAAACTTAGAATTTACTGAAAAACCCGCATTAGACGAAATGCACAGAGTAGTACATTGTATATGAGTGAGTTGCACTGAAAAACTTAGAATTTACTGAAAAACCCGCATTAGACGAAATGCACAGTGTAGTATATTGTATATGAGTGAGTTGCACTGTAAAACTTAGAATTTACTGAAAAACCCGCATTAGACGAAATGCACAGTGTAGTATATTGTATATGACTGAGTTGCACTGAAAAACTTAGAATTTACTGAAAAACCCGAATTAGACGAAATGCACAGTGTAGTACATTGTATATGAGTGAGTTGCACTGAAAAACTTAGAATTTACTGAAAAACCCGCATTAGACGAAATGCACAGTGTAGTACATTGTATATGAGTGAGTTGCACTGAAAAACTTAGAATTTACTGAAAAACCCCCATTAGACGAAATGCACAGTGTAGTACATTGTATATGAGTGAGTTGCACTGAAAAACTTAGAATTTACTGAAAAACCCCCATTAGACGAAATGCACAGTGTAGTAAACTGTATATGAGTGAGTTGCACTGAAAAACTTAGAATTTACTGAAAAACCCGCATTAGACGAAATGCACAGAGTAGTACATTGTATATGAGTGAGTTGCACTGAAAAACTTAGAATTTACTGAAATACCCGCATTAGACGAAATGCACAGTGTAGTACATTGTATATGAGTGAGTTGCACTGAAAAACTTAGAATTTACTGAAAAACCCGCATTAGACGAAATGCACAGTGTAGTACATTGTATATGAGTGAGTTGCACTGAAAAATTTAGAATTTACTGAAAAACCCGCATTAGACGAAATGCACAGTGTAGTACATTGTATATGAGTGAGTTGCACTGAAAAAATTAGAATTTACTGAAAAACCCGCATTAGACGAAATGCACAGTGTAGTACATTGTATATGAGTGAGTTGCACTGAAAAACTTAGAATTTACTGAAAAACCCGCATTAGACGAAATGTACAGTGTAGTAAATAGTATATGAGTGAGTTGCACTGAAAAACTTAGAATTTACTGAAATACCCGCATTAGACGAAATGCACAGTGTAGTACATTGTATATGAGTGAGTTGCACTGAAAAACTTAGAATTTACTGAAAAACCCGCATTAGACGAAATGCACAGTGTAGAACACTGTATATGAGTGAGTTGCACTGAAAAACTTAGAATTTACTGAAAAACCCGCATTAGACGAAATGCACAGTGTAGTACATATTATATGAGTGAGTTGCACTGAAAAACTTAGAATTTACTGAAAAACCCGCATTAGACGAAATGCACAGTGTAGTACATTGTATATGAGTGAGTTGCACTGAAAAACTTAGAATTTACTGAAAAACCCGCATTAGACGAAATGCACAGTGTAGTACATTGTATATGAGTGAGTTGCACTGAAAAACTTAGAATTTACTGAAAAACCCGCATTAGACGAAATGCACAGTGTAGTACATTGTATATGAGTGAGTTGCACTGAAAAACTTAGAATTTACTGAAAAACCAGCATTAGACGAAATGCACAGTGTAGTATATTGTATATGACTGAGTTGCACTGAAAAACTTAGAATTTACTGAAAAACCCGCATTAGACGAAATGCACAGTGTAGTACATTGTATATGAGTGAGTTGCACTGAAAAACTTAGAATTTACTGAAAAACCCGCATTAGACGAAATGCACAGTGTAGTACATTGTATATGAGTGAGTTGCACTGAAAAACTTAGAATTTACTGAAAAACCCCCATTAGACGAAATGCACAGTGTAGTACATTGTATATGAGTGAGTTGCACTGAAAAACTTAGAATTTACTGAAAAACCCGCATTAGACGAAATGCACAGTGTAGTATATTGTATATGACTGAGTTGCACTGAAAAACTTAGAATTTACTGAAAAACCCGCATTAGACAAATGCACAGTGTAGTACATTGTATATGAGTGAGTTGCACTGAAAAACTTAGATTTACTGAAAAACCCGCATTAGACGAAATGCACAGTGTAGTACATTGTATATGAGTGAGTTGCACTGAAAAACTTAGAATTTACTGAAAAACCCGCATTAGACGAAATGCACAGTGTAGTATATTGTATATGAGTGAGTTGCACTGTAAAACTTAGAATTTACTGAAAAACCCGCATTAGACGAAATGCACAGTGTAGTATATTGTATATGACTGAGTTGCACTGAAAAACTTAGAATTTACTGAAAAACCCGCATTAGACGAAATGCACAGTGTAGTACATTGTATATGAGTGAGTTGCACTGAAAAACTTAGAATTTACTGAAAAACCCGCATTAGACGAAATGCACAGTGTAGTACATTGTATATGAGTGAGTTGCACTGAAAAACTTAGAATTTACTGAAAAACCCCCATTAGACGAAATGCACAGTGTAGTACATTGTATATGAGTGAGTTGCACTGAAAAACTTAGAATTTACTGAAAAACCCGCATTAGACGAAATGCACAGTGTAGTAAACTGTATATGAGTGAGTTGCACTGAAAAACTTAGAATTTACTGAAAAACCCGCATTAGACGAAATGCACAGAGTAGTACATTGTATATGAGTGAGTTGCACTGAAAAACTTAGAATTTACTGAAATACCCGCATTAGACGAAATGCACAGTGTAGTACATTGTATATGAGTGAGTTGCACTGAAAAACTTAGAATTTACTGAAAAACCCGCATTAGACGAAATGCACAGTGTAGTACATTGTATATGAGTGAGTTGCACTGAAAAACTTAGAATTTACTGAAAAACCCGCATTAGACGAAATGCACAGTGTAGTACACTGTATATGAGTGAGTTGCACTGAAAAACTTAGAATTTACTGAAAAACCCGCATTAGACGAAATGCACAGAGTAGTACATTGTATATGAGTGAGTTGCACTGAAAAACTTAGAATTTACTGAAAAACCCGCATTAGATGAAATGCACAGTGTAGTACATTGTATATGAGTGAGTTGCACTGAAAAACTTAGAATTTACTGAAAAACCCGCATTAGACGAAATGCACAGTGTAGTATATTGTATATGACTGAGTTGCACTGAAAAACTTAGAATTTACTGAAAAACCCGCATTAGACGAAATGCACAGTGTAGTACATTGTATATGAGTGAGTTGCACTGAAAAACTTAGAATTTACTGAAAAACCCGCATTAGACGAAATGCACAGTGTAGTACATTGTATATGAGTGAGTTGCACTGAAAAACTTAGAATTTACTGAAAAACCCCCATTAGACGAAATGCACAGTGTAGTACATTGTATATGAGTGAGTTGCACTGAAAAACTTAGAATTTACTGAAAAACCCGCATTAGACGAAATGCACAGTGTAGTACATTGTATATGAGTGAGTTGCACTGAAAAACTTAGAATTTACTGAAAAACCCGCATTAGACGAAATGCACAGTGTAGTAAACTGTATATGAGTGAGTTGCACTGAAAAACTTAGAATTTACTGAAAAACCCGCATTAGACGAAATGCACAGTGTAGTACATTGTATATGAGTGAGTTGCACTGAAAAACTTAGAATTTACTGAAAAACCTGCATTTTGACGAAATGCACAGTGTAGTACATTGTATATGAGTGAGTTGCACTGAAAAACTTAGAATTTACTGAAAAACCCGTATTAGACGAAATGCACAGTGTAGTACATTGTATATGAGTGAGTTGCACTGAAAAACTTAGAATTTACTGAAAAACCCGCATTAGACGAAATGCACAGTTTAGTACATTGTATATGAGTGAGTTGCACTGAAAAACTTAGAATTTACTGAAAAACCCGCATTAGACGAAATGTACAGTGTAGTACATAGTATATGAGTGAGTTGCACTGAAAAACTTAGAATTTACTGAAATACCCGCATTAGACGAAATGCACAGTGTAGTACATTGTATATGAGTGAGTTGCACTGAAAAACTTAGAATTTACTGAAAAACCCGCATTAGACGAAATGCACAGAGTAGTACATTGTATATGAGTGAGTTGTACTGAAAAACTTAGAATTTACTGAAAAACCCGCATTAGACGAAATGCACAGTGTAGTACATATTATATAAGTGAGTTGCACTGAAAAACTTAGAATTTACTGAAAAACCCGCATTAGACGAAATGCACAGTGTAGTACATTGTATATGAGTGAGTTGCACTGAAAAACTTAGAATTTACTGAAAAACCCGCATTAGACGAAATGTACAGTGTAGTACATAGTATATGAGTGAGTTGCACTGAAAAACTTAGAATTTACTGAAAAACCAGCATTAGACGAAATGCACAGTGTAGTACACTGTATATGAGTGAGTTGCACTGAAAAACTTAGAATTTACTGAAAAACCCGCATTAGACGAAATGCACAGAGTAGTACATTGTATATGAGTGAGTTGCACTGAAAAACTTAGAATTTACTGAAAAACCCGCATTAGACGAAATGCACAGTGTAGTATATTGTATATGAGTGAGTTGCACTGTAAAACTTAGAATTTACTGAAAAACCCGCATTAGACGAAATGCACAGTGTAGTATATTGTATATGACTGAGTTGCACTGAAAAACTTAGAATTTACTGAAAAACCCGAATTAGACGAAATGCACAGTGTAGTACATTGTATATGAGTGAGTTGCACTGAAAAACTTAGAATTTACTGAAAAACCCGCATTAGACGAAATGCACAGTGTAGTACATTGTATATGAGTGAGTTGCACTGAAAAACTTAGAATTTACTGAAAAACCCCCATTAGACGAAATGCACAGTGTAGTACATTGTATATGAGTGAGTTGCACTGAAAAACTTAGAATTTACTGAAAAACCCCCATTAGACGAAATGCACAGTGTAGTAAACTGTATATGAGTGAGTTGCACTGAAAAACTTAGAATTTACTGAAAAACCCGCATTAGACGAAATGCACAGAGTAGTACATTGTATATGAGTGAGTTGCACTGAAAAACTTAGAATTTACTGAAATACCCGCATTAGACGAAATGCACAGTGTAGTACATTGTATATGAGTGAGTTGCACTGAAAAACTTAGAATTTACTGAAAAACCCGCATTAGACGAAATGCACAGTGTAGTACATTGTATATGAGTGAGTTGCACTGAAAAACTTAGAATTTACTGAAAAACCCGCATTAGACGAAATGCACAGTGTAGTACATTGTATATGAGTGAGTTGCACTGAAAAAATTAGAATTTACTGAAAAACCCGCATTAGACGAAATGCACAGTGTAGTACATTGTATATGAGTGAGTTGCACTGAAAAACTTAGAATTTACTGAAAAACCCGCATTAGACGAAATGTACAGTGTAGTACATAGTATATGAGTGAGTTGCACTGAAAAACTTAGAATTTACTGAAAAACCCGCATTAGACGAAATGTACAGTGTAGTACATAGTATATGAGTGAGTTGCACTGAAAAACTTAGAATTTACTGAAAAACCCGCATTAGACGAAATGCACAGTGTAGGACACTGTATATGAGTGAGTTGCACTGAAAAACTTAGAATTTACTGAAAAACCCGCATTAGACGAAATGCACAGAGTAGTACATTGTATATGAGTGAGTTGCACTGAAAAACTTAGAATTTACTGAAAAACCCGCATTAGACGAAATGCACAGTGTAGTACATTGTATATGAGTGAGTTGCACTGAAAAATTTAGAATTTACTGAAAAACCCGCATTAGACGAAATCCACAGTGTAGTACATTGTATATGAGTGAGTTGCACTGAAAAACTTAGAATTTACTGAAAAACCCGCATTAGACGAAATGCACAGTGTAGTACATTGTATATGAGTGAGTTGCACTGAAAAACTTAGAATTTACTGAAAAACCCGCATTAGACGAAATGCACAGTGTAGTACATTGTATATGAGTGAGTTGCACTGAAAAACTTAGAATTTACTGAAAAACCCGCATTAGACGAAATGCACAGTGTAGTACATTGTATATGAGTGAGTTGCACTGAAAAATTTAGAATTTACTGAAAAACCCGCATTAGACGAAATGCACAGTGTAGTACATTGTATATGAGTGAGTTGCACTGAAAAACTTAGAATTTACTGAAAAACCCGCATTAGACGAAATGCACAGTGTAGTACATTGTATATGAGTGAGTTGTACTGAAAAACTTAGAATTTACTGAAAAACCCCCATTAGACGAAATGTACAGTGTAGTACATAGTATATGAGTGAGTTGCACTGAAAAACTTAGAATTTACTGAAAAACCCGCATTAGACGAAATGCACAGTGTAGTACATTGTATATGAGTGAGTTGCACTGAAAAACTTAGAATTTACTGAAAAACCCGCATTAGACGAAATGCACAGTGTAGTACATTGTATATGAGTGAGTTGCACTGAAAAACTTAGAATTTACTGAAAAACCCGCATTAGACGAAATGCACACTGTAGTACATTGTATATGAGTGAGTTGCACTGAAAAACTTAGAATTTACTGAAAAACCCGCATTAGACGAAATGCACAGTGTAGTACATTGTATATGAGTGAGTTGCACTGAAAAACTTAGAATTTACTGAAAAACCCGCATTAGACGAAATGCACAGTGTAGTACATTGTATATGAGTGAGTTGCACTGAAAAACTTAGAATTTACTGAAAAACCCGCATTAGACGAAATGCACAGTGTAGTACATTGTGTATGAGTGAGTTGCACTGAAAAACTTAGAATTTACTGAAAAACCCGCATTAGACGAAATGCACAGTGTAGTACATTGTATATGAGTGAGTTGCACTGAAAAATTTAGAATTTACTGAAAAAACCGCATTAGACGAAATGCACAGTGTAGTACATTGTATATGAATGAGTTGCACTGAAAAACTTAGAATTTACTGAAAAACCCGCATTAGACGAAATGCACAGTGTAGTACATTGTATATGAGTGAGTTGCACTGAAAAACTTAGAATTTACTGAAAACCCGCATTAGACTAAATACACAGTGTAGTACATTGTATATGAGTGAGTTGCACTGAAAAACTTAGAATTTACTGAAAAACCCGCATTAGACGAAATGCACAGTGTAGTACATAGTATATGAGTGAGTTGCATTGAAAAACTTAGAATTTACTGAAAAACCCGCATTAGACGAAATGCACAGTGTAGTACATTGTATATGAGTGAGTTGCACTGAAAAACTTAGAATTTACTGAAAAACCCGCATTAGACGAAATGCACAGTGTAGTACATTGTATATGAGTGAGTTGCACTGAAAAATTTAGAATTTACTGAAAAACCCGCATTAGACGAAATGCACAGTGTAGTACATTGTATATGAGTGAGTTGCACTGAAAAACTTAGAATTTACTGAAAAACCCGCATTAGACGAAATGCACAGTGTAGTACATTGTATATGAGTGAGTTGCACTGAAAAACTTAGAATTTACTGAAAAACCCGCATTAGACGAAATGCACAGTGTAGTACATTGTATATGAGTGAGTTGCACTGATAACCTTAGAATTTACTGAAAAACCTGCATTAGACGAAATGCACAGTGTAGTACATTGTATATGAGTGAGTTGCACTGAAAAACTTAGAATTTACTGAAAACCCGCATTAGACTAAATACACAGTGTAGTACATTGTATATGAGTGAGTTGCACTGAAAAACTTAGAATTTACTGAAAAACCCGCATTAGACGAAATGCACAGTGTAGTACATTGTATATGAGTGAGTTGCACTGAAAAACTTAGAATTTACTGAAAAACCCCCATTAGACGAAATGCACAGTGTAGTACATTGTATATGAGTGAGTTGCACTGAAAAACTTAGAATTTACTGAAAAACCCCCATTAGACGAAATGTACAGTGTAGTACATAGTATATGAGTGAGTTGCACTGAAAAACTTAGAATTTACTGAAAAACCCGCATTAGACGAAATGCACAGTGTAGTACATTGTATATGAGTGAGTTGCACTGAAAAACTTAGAATTTACTGAAAAACCCGCATTAGACGAAATGCACAGTGTAGTACATTGTATATGAGTGAGTTGCACTGAAAAACTTAGAATTTACTGAAAAACCCGCATTAGACGAAATGCACAGTGTAGTACATTGTATATGAGTGAGTTGCACTGAAAAACTTAGAATTTACTAAAAACCCGCATTAGACTAAATACACAGTGTAGTACATTGTATATGAGTGAGTTGCACTGAAAAACTTAGAATTTACTGAAAAACCCGCATTAGACGAAATGCACAGTGTAGTACATAGTATATGAGTGAGTTGCACTGAAAAACTTAGAATTTACTGAAAAACCCGCATTAGACGAAATGCACAGTGTAGTACATTGTATATGAGTGAGTTGCACTGAAAAATTTAGAATTTACTGAAAAACCCGCATTAGACGAAATGCACAGTGTAGTACATTGTATATGAGTGAGTTGCACTGAAAAACTTAGAATTTACTGAAAAACCCGCATTAGACGAAATGTACAGTGTAGTACATAGTATATGAGTGAGTTGCACTGAAAAACTTAGAATTTACTGAAAAATCCGCATTAGACGAAATGCACAGTGTAGTACATTGTATATGAGTGAGTTGCACTGAAAAACTTAGAATTTACTGAAAAACCCGCATTAGACGAAATGTACAGTGTAGTACATTGTATATGAGTGAGTTGCACTGAAAAACTTAGAATTTACTGAAAAACCCGCATTAGACGAAATGCACAGTGTAGTACATTGTATATGAGTGAGTTGCACTGAAAAACTTAGAATTTACTGAAAAACCCGCATTAGACTAAATACACAGTGTAGTACATTGTATAATGAGTGAGTTGCACTGAAAAACTTAGAATTTACTGAAAAACCCGCATTAGACGAAATGCACAGTGTAGTACATAGTATATGAGTGAGTTGCATTGAAAAACCTAGAATTTACTGAAAAACCCGCATTAGACGAAATGCACAGTGTAGTACATTGTATATGAGTGAGTTGCACTGAAAAACTTAGAATTTACTGAAAAACCCGCATTAGACGAAATGCACAGTGTAGTACATTGTATATGAGTGAGTTGCACTGAAAAATTTAGAATTTACTGAAAAACCCGCATTAGACGAAATGCACAGTGTAGTACATTGTATATGAGTGAGTTGCACTGAAAAACTTAGAATTTACTGAAAAACCCGCATTAGACGAAATGCACACTGTAGTACATTGTATATGAGTGAGTTGCACTGAAAAACTTAGAATTTACTGAAAAACCCGCATTAGACGAAATGCACAGTGTAGTACATTGTATATGAGTGAGTTGCACTGAAAAACTTAGAATTTACTGAAAACCCGCATTAGACTAAATACACAGTGTAGTACATTGTATATGAGTGAGTTGCACTGAAAAACTTAGAATTTACTGAAAAACCCGCATTAGACGAAATGCACAGTGTAGTACATTGTATATGAGTGAGATGCACTGAAAAACTTAGAATTTACTGAAAAACCCCCATTAGACGAAATGCACAGTGTAGTACATTGTATATGAGTGAGTTGCACTGAAAAACTTAGAATTTACTGAAAAACCCCCATTAGACGAAATGTACAGTGTAGTACATAGTATATGAGTGAGTTGCACTGAAAAACTTAGAATTTACTGAAAAACCCGCATTAGACGAAATGCACAGTGTAGTACATTGTATATGAGTGAGTTGCACTGAAAAACTTAGAATTTACTGAAAAACCCGCATTAGACGAAATGCACAGTGTAGTACATTGTATATGAGTGAGTTGCACTAAAAAACTTAGAATTTACTGAAAAACCCGCATTAGACGAAATGCACAGTGTAGTACATTGCATATGAGTGAGTTGCACTGAAAAACTTAGAATTTACTGAAAAACCCGCATTAGACGAAATGCACAGTGTAGTACATTGTATATGAGTGAGTTGCACTGAAAAACTTAGAATTTACTGAAAAACCCGCATTAGACGAAATGCACAGTGTAGTACATTGTATATGAGTGAGTTGCACTGAAAAACTTAGAATTTACTGAATAACCCGCATTAGACGAAATGCACAGTGTAGTACATTGAATATGAGTGCGTTGCACTGAAAAACTTAGAATTTACTGAAAAACCCGCATTAGACGAAATGCACAGTGTAGTACATTGTATATGAGTGAGTTGCACTGAAAAATTTAGAATTTACTGAAAAACCCGCATTAGACGAAATGCACAGTGTAGTACATTGTATATGAGTGAGTTGCACTGAAAAACTTAGAATTTACTGGAAAACCCGCATTAGACGAAATGTACAGTGTAGTACATAGTATATGAGTGAGTTGCACTGAAAAACTTAGAATTTACTGAAAAACCCGCATTAGACGAAATGCACAGTGTAGTACATTGTATATGAGTGAGTTGCACTGAAAAACTTAGAATTTAGTGAAAAACCCGCATTAGACGAAATGCACAGTGTAGTACATTGTATATGAGTGAGTTGCACTGAAAAACTTAGAATTTACTGAAAAACCCGCATTAGACGAAATGCACAGTGTAGTACATTGCATATGAGTGAGTTGCACTGAAAAACTTAGAATTTACTGAAAAACCCGCATTAGACGAAATGTACAGTGTAGTACATAGTATATGACTGAGTTGCACTGAAAAACTTAGAATTTACTGAAAAACCCGCATTAGACGAAATGCACAGTGTAGTACATTGTATATGAGTGAGTTGCACTGAAAAACTTAGAATTTACTGAAAAACCCGCATTAGACGAAATGCACAGTGTAGTACATTGTATATGAGTGAGTTGCACTGAAAAACTTAGAACTTACTGAAAAACCCGCATTAGACGAAATGCACAGTGTAGTACATTGTATATGAGTGAGTTGCACTGAAAAACTTAGAATTTACTGAAAAACCCGCATTAGACGAAATGCACAGTGTAGTACATTGTATATGAGTGAGTTGCACTGAAAAACTTAGAATTTACTGAAAAACCCGCATTAGACGAAATGCACAGTGTAGTACATAGTATATGAGTGAGTTGCACTGAAAAACTTAGAATTTACTGAAAAATCCGCATTAGACGAAATGCACAGTGTAGTACATTGTATATGAGTGAGTTGCACTGAAAAACTTAGAATTTACTGAAAAACCCGCATTAGATGAAATGTACAGTGTAGTACATTGTATATGAGTGAGTTGCACTGAAAAACTTAGAATTTACTGAAAAACCCGCATTAGACGAAATGCACAGTGTAGTACATTGTATATGAGTGAGTTGCACTGAAAAACTTAGAATTTACTGAAAACCCGCATTAGACTAAATACACAGTGTAGTACATTGTATATGAGTGAGTTGCACTGAAAAACTTAGAATTTACTGAAAAACCCGCATTAGACGATATGCACAGTGTAGTACATAGTATATGAGTGAGTTGCATTGAAAAACTTAGAATTTACTGAAAAACCCGCATTAGACGAAATGCACAGTGTAGTACATTGTATATGAGTGAGTTGCACTGAAAAACTTAGAATTTACTGAAAAACCCGCATTAGACGAAATGCACAGTGTAGTACATTGTATATGAGTGAGTTGCACTGAAAAATTTAGAATTTACTGAAAAACCCGCATTAGACGAAATGCACAGTGTAGTACATTGTATATGAGTGAGTTGCACTGAAAAACTTAGAATTTACTGAAAAACCCGCATTAGACGAAATGCACAGTGTAGTACATTGTATATGAGTGAGTTGCACTGAAAACCTTAGAATTTACTGAAAAACCCGCATTAGACGAAATGCACAGTGTAGTACATTGTATATGAGTGAGTTGCATTGAAAACCTTAGAATTTACTGAAAAACCCGCATTAGACGAAATGCACAGTGTAGTACATTGTATATGAGTGAGTTGCACTGAAAAACTTAGAATTTACTGAAAACCCGCATTAGACTAAATACACAGTGAAGTACATTGTATATGAGTGAGTTGCACTGAAAAACTTAGAATTTACTGAAAAACCCGCATTAGACGAAATGCACAGTGTAGTACATTGTATATGATTGAGTTGCACTGAAAAACTTAGAATTTACTGAAAAACCCCCATTAGACGAAATGCACAGTGTAGTACATTGTATATGAGTGAGTTGCACTGAAAAACTTAGAATTTACTGAAAAACCCCCATTAGACGAAATGTACAGTGTAGTACATAGTATATGAGTGAGTTGCACTGAAAAACTTAGAATTTACTGAAAAACCCGCATTAGACGAAATGCACAGTGTAGTACATTGTATATGAGTGAGTTGCACTGAAAAACTTAGAATTTACTGAAAAACCCGCATTAGACGAAATGCACAGTGTAGTACATTGTATATGAGTGAGTTGCACTGAAAAACTTAGAATTTACTGAAAAAACCGCATTAGACGAAATGCACAGTGTAGTACATTGTATATGAGTGAGTTGCACTGAAAAACTTAGAATTTACTGAAAAACCCGCATTAGACGAAATGCACAGTGTAGTACATTGTATATGACTGAGTTGCACTGAAAAACTTCGAATTTACTGAAAAACCCGCATTAGACGAAATGCACAGTGTAGTACATTGTATATGAGTGAGTTGCACTGAAAAACTTAGAATTTACTGAAAAACCCGCATTAGACGAAATGCACAGTGTAGTACATTGAATATGAGTGCGTTGCACTGAAAAACTTAGAATTTACTGAAAAACCCGCATTAGACGAAATGCACAGTGTAGTACATTGTATATGAGTGAGTTGCACTGAAAAATTTAGAATTTACTGAAAAACCCGCATTAGACGAAATGCACAGTGTAGTACATTGTATATGAGTGAGTTGCACTGAAAAACTTAGAATTTACTGGAAAACCCGCATTAGACGAAATGTACAGTGTAGTACATAGTATATGAGTGAGTTGCACTGAAAAACTTAGAATTTACTGAAAAACCCGCATTAGACGAAATGCACAGTGTAGTACATTGTATATGAGTGAGTTGCACTGAAAAACTTAGAATTTAGTGAAAAACCCACATTAGATGAAATGCACAGTGTAGTACATTGTATATGAGTGAGTTGCACTGAAAAACTTAGAATTTACTGAAAAACCCGCATTAGACGAAATGCACAGTGTAGTACATTGTATATGAGTGAGTTGCACTGAAAAACTTAGAATTTACTGAAAAACCCGCATTAGACGAAATGTACAGTGTAGTACATAGTATATGACTGAGTTGCACTGAAAAACTTAGAATTTACTGAAAAACCCGCATTAGACGAAATGCACAGTGTAGTACATTGTATATGAGTGAGTTGCACTGAAAAACTTAGAATTTACTGAAAAACCCGCATTAGACGAAATGCACAGTGTAGTACATTGTATATGAGTGAGTTGCACTGAAAAACTTAGAACTTACTGAAAAACAAGCATTAGACAAAATGCACAGTGTAGTACATTGTATATGAGTGAGTTGCACTGAAAAACTTAGAATTTACTGAAAAACCCGCATTAGACGCAATGCACAGTGTAGTACATTGTATATGAGTGATTTGCACTGAAAAATTTAGAATTTACTGAAAAACCCGCATTAGACGAAATCCACAGTGTAGTAAATTGTATATGAGTGAGTTGCACTGAAAAACTTAGAATTTACTGAAAACCCGCATTAGACTAAATACACAGTGTAGTACATTGTATATGAGTGAGTTGCACTGAAAAACTTAGAATTTACTGAAAAACCCGCATTAGATGAAATGCACAGTGTAGTACATTGTATATGAGTGAGTTGCACTGAAAAACGTAGAATTTACTGAAAAACCCGCATTAGACGAAATGCACAGTGTAGTACATTGTATATGAGTGAGTTGCACTGAAAAACTTAGAATTTACTGAAAAACCCGCATTAGACGATATGCACAGTGTAGTACATAGTATATGAGTGAGTTGCACTGAAAAACTTAGAATTTACTGAAAAACCCGCATTAGACGAAATGCACAGTGTAGTACATTGTATATGAGTGAGTTGCACTGAAAAATTTAGAATTTACTGAAAAACCCGCATTAGACGAAATGCACAGTGTAGTACATTGTATATGAGTGAGTTGCACTGAAAAACTTAGAATTTACTGAAAACCCGCATTAGACTAAATACACAGTGTAGTACATTGTATATGAGTGAGTTGCACTGAAAAACTTAGAATTTACTGAAAAACCCGCATTAGACGAAATGCACAGTGTAGTACATTGTATATGAGTGAGTTGCACTGAAAAACTTAGAATTTACTGAAAAACCCGCATTAGACGAAATGCACAGTGTAGTACATTGTATATGAGTGAGTTGCACTGAAAAACTTAGAATTTACTGAAAAACCCGCATTAGACGATATGCACAGTGTAGTACATAGTATATGAGTGAGTTGCACTGAAAAACTTAGAATTTACTGAAAAACCCGCATTAGACGAAATGCACAGTGTAGTACATTGTATATGAGTGAGTTGCACTGAAAAATTTAGAATTTACTGAAAAACCCGCATTAGACGAAATGCACAGTGTAGTACATTGTATATGAGTGAGTTGCACTGAAAAACTTAGAATTTACTGAAAAACCCGCAGTAGACGAAATGTACAGTGTAGTACATAGTATATGAGTGAGTTGCACTGAAAAACTTAGAATTTACTGAAAAACCCGCATTAGACGAAATGCACAGTGTAGTACATTGTATATGAGTGAGTTGCACTGAAAAACTTAGAATTTACTGAAAAACCCGCATTAGACGAAATGCATAGTGTAGTACATTGTATATGAGTGAGTTGCACTGAAAAACTTAAAATTTACTGAAAAACCCGCATTAGACGAAATGCACAGTGTAGTACATTGTATATGAGTGAGTTGCACTGAAAAACTTAGAATTTACTGAAAAACCCGCATTAGACGAAATGCACAGTGTAGTACATTGTATATGAGTGAGTTGCACTGAAAAACTTAGAATTTACTGAAAAAACCGCATTAGACGAAATGCACAGTGTAGTACATTGTATATGAGTGAGTTGCACTGAAAAACTTAGAATTTACTGAAAAACCCGCATTAGACGAAATGCACAGTGTAGTACATTGTATATGAGTGAGTTGCACTGAAAAACTTAGAATTTACTGAAAAACCCGCATTAGACGAAATGCACAGTGTAGTACATTGTATATGAGTGAGTTGCACTGAAAAACTTAGAATTTACTGAAAAACCCGCATTAGACGAAATGCACAGTGTAGTACATTGTATATGAGTGAGTTGCACTGAAAAACTTAGAATTTACTAAAAACCCGCATTAGACTAAATACACAGTGTAGTACATTGTATATGAGTGAGTTGCACTGAAAAACTTAGAATTTACTGAAAAACCCGCATTAGACGAAATGCACAGTGTAGTACATAGTATATGAGTGAGTTGCACTGAAAAACTTAGAATTTACTGAAAAACCCGCATTAGACGAAATGCACAGTGTAGTACATTGTATATGAGTGAGTTGCACTGAAAAACTTAGAATTTACTAAAAACCCGCATTAGACTAAATACACAGTGTAGTACATTGTATATGAGTGAGTTGCACTGAAAAACTTAGAATTTACTGAAAAACCCGCATTAGACGAAATGCACAGTGTAGTACATTGTATATGAGTGAGTTGCACTGAAAAACTTAGAATTTACTGAAAAACCCGCATTAGACGAAATGCACAGTGTAGTACATTGTATATGAGTGAGTTGCACTGAAAAACTTAGAATTTACTGAAAAACCCGCATTAGACGAAATGTACAGTGTAGTACATAGTATATGAGTGAGTTGCACTGAAAAACTTAGAATATACTGAAAAATCCGCATTAGACGAAATGCACAGTGTAGTACATTGTATATGAGTGAGTTGCACTGAAAAACTTAGAATTTACTGAAAAACCCGCATTAGATGAAATGTACAGTGTAGTACATTGTATATGAGTGAGTTGCACTGAAAAACTTAGAATATACTGATAAACCCGCATTAGACGAAATGAACAGTGTAGTACATTGTATATGAGTGAGTTGCACTGAAAAACTTAGAATTTACTGAAAACCCGCATTAGACTAAATACACAGTGTAGTACATTGTATATGAGTGAGTTGCACTGAAAAACTTAGAATTTACTGAAAAACCCGCATTAGACGTGCACAGTGTAGTACATTGTATATGAGTGAGTTGCACTGAAAAACTTAGAATTTACTGAAAAACCCGCATTAGACGAAATGCACAGTGTAGTACATGTATATGAGTGAGTTGCACTGAAAAACTTAGAATTTACTGAAAATAACCCGCATTAGACGAAATGCACAGTGTAGTACATTGTATATGAGTGAGTTGCACTGAAAAACTTAGGAATTTACTGAAAAACCCGCATT
The DNA here is from genome assembly GCF_978045245.1 of Mus caroli. Taxonomy (NCBI): domain Eukaryota; kingdom Metazoa; phylum Chordata; class Mammalia; order Rodentia; family Muridae; genus Mus; species Mus caroli. The sequence goes on along the minus strand of NW_028227291.1, from coordinate 2,309,385 downwards.
AGACGAAATGCACAGTGTAGTACATTGTATATGAGTGAGTTGCACTGAAAAACTTAGAATTTACTGAAAAACCCGCATCAGACGAAATGCACAGTGTAGTACATTGTATATGAGTGAGTTGCACTGAAAAACTTAGAATTTACTGAAAACCCGCATTAGACGAAATGCACAGTGTAGTACATAGTATATGAGTGATGTTGCACTGAAAAACTTAGAATTTACTGAAAAACCCGCATTAGACGAAATGCACAGTGTAGTACATAGTATATGAGTGAGTTGCACTGAAAAACTTAGAATTTACTGAAAAACCCGCATTAGACGAAATGCACAGTGTAGTACATTGTATATGAGTGAGTTGCACTGAAAAATTTAGAATTTACTGAAAAGCCCGCATTAGACGAAATGCACAGTGTAGTACATTGTATATGAGTGAGTTGCACTGAAAAACTTAGAATTTACTGAAAAACCCGCATTAGACGAAATGCACAGTGTAGTACATTGTATATGAGTGAGTTGCACTGAAATACTTAGAATTTACTGAAAAACCCGCATTAGACGAAATGCACAGTGTAGTACATTGTATATGAGTGAGTTGCACTGAAAAACTTAGAATTTACTGAAAAACCCGCATTAGAGGAAATGCACAGTGTAGTACATTGTATATGAGTGAGTTGCACTGAAAAACTTAGAATTTACTGAAAAACCCGCATTAGACGAAATACACAGTGTAGTACATTGTATATGAGTGAGTTGCACTGAAAAACTTAGAATTTACTGAAAAAACCCGCCATTAGACGAAATGCACAGTGTAGTACATTGTATATGAGTGAGTTGCACTGAAAACTTAGAATTTACTGAAAAACCCGCATTAGACGAAATGTACAGTGTAGTACATAGTATATGAGTGAGTTGCACTGAAAAACTTAGAATTTACTGAAAAACCTGCATTAGACGAAATGCACAGTGTAGTACATTGTATATGAGTGGAGTTGCACTGAAAAACTTAGAATTTACTGAAAACCCGCATTAGAAGAAATGCACAGTGTAGTACATTGTATATGAGTGAGTTGCACTGAAAAACTTAGAATTTACTGAAAAAACCCGCATTAGACGAAATGCACAGTGTAGTACATGTATATGAGTGAGTTGCACTGAAAAACTTAGAATTTACTGAAAAACCCGCATTAGACGAATGCACAGTGTAGTACATTGTATATGAGTGAGTTGCACTGAAAAACTTAGAATTTACTGAAAAACCCGCATTAGACGAAATGCACAGTGTAGTACATTGTATATGAGTGAGTTGCACTGAAAAACTTAGAATTTACTGAAAACCCGCATTAGACGAAATGCACAGTGTAGTACATTGTATATGAGTGAGTTGCACTGAAAAACTAGAATTTACTGAAAAACCGCATTAGACGAAATGCACAGTGTAGTACATAGTATATGAGTGAGTTGCACTGAAAAACTTAGAATTTACCTGAAAAACCCGCATTAGACGAAATGCACAGTGTAGTACATTGTATATGAGTGAGTTGCACTGAAAAACTTAGAATTTACTGAAAAACCCGCATTAGACGAAATGCACAGTGTAGTACATTGTATATGAGTGAGTTGCACTGAAAAACTTAGAATTTACTGAAAAACCCGCATTAGACGAAATGCACAGTGTAGTACATTGTATATGAGTGAGTTGCACTGAAAAACTTAGAATTTACTGAAAAACCCGCATTAGACGAAATGCACAGTGTAGTACATAGTATATGAGTGAGTTGCACTGAAAAACTTAGAATTTACTGAAAAACCGCATTAGACGAAATGCACAGTGTAGTACATTGTATATGAGTGAGTTGCACTGAAAAATTTAGAATTTACTGAAAACCCGCATTAGACGAAATGCACAGTGTAGTACATTGTATATGAGTGAGTTGCACTGAAAAACTTAGAATTTACTGAAAAACCCGCATTAGACGAAATACACAGTGTAGTACATTGTATATGAGTGAGTTGCAGTGAAAAACTTAGAATTTACTGAAAAACTCGCATTAGACGAAATGCACAGTGTAGTACATTGTATATGAGTGAGATTCACTGAAAACTTAGAATTTTACTGAAAAACCCGCATTAGACGAAATGTACAGTGTAGTACATAGTATATGAGTGAGTTGCACTGAAAAACTTAGAATTTACTGAAAAACCTGCATTAGACGAAATGCACAGTGTAGTACATAGTATATGAGTGAGTTGCACTGAAAAACTTAGAATTTACTGAAAAACCCGCATTAGACGAAATGCACAGTGTAGTACATTGTATATGAGTGAATTGCACTGAAAAACTTAGAATTTACTGAAAAACCCGCATTAGACGAAATGAACAGTGTAGTACATTGTATATGAGTGAGTTGCACTGAAAAAAGTAGAATTTACTGAAAAACCCGCTTTAGACGAAATGCACAGTGTAGTACATTGTATATGAGTGAGTTGCACTGAAAAACTTAGAATTTACTGAAAAACCCGCATTAGACGAAATGCACAGTGTAGTACATTGTATATGAGTGAGTTGCACTGAAAAACTTAGAATTTACTGAAAAACCCGCATTAGACGAAATGCACAGTGTAGTACATGTATATGAGTGAGTTGCACTGAAAACTTAGAATTTACTGAAAAACCCGCATTAGACGAAATGCACAGTGTAGTACATTGTAAATGAGTGAGTTGCACTGAAAAACTTAGAATTTACTGAAAAACCCGCATTAGACGAAATGCACAGTGTAGTACATTGTATATGAGTGAGTTGCACTCAAAAAAGTAGAATTTACTGAAAACCCGCTTTAGACGAAATGCACAGTGTAGTACATTGTATATGAGTGCGTTGCACTGAAAAACTTAGAATTTACTGAAAAACCAGCATTAGACGAAATGAACAGTGTAGTACACTGTATATGAGTGAGTTGCACTGAAAAACGTAGAATTTACTGAAAAACCCGCTTTAGACGAAATGCACAGTGTAGTACATTGTATATGAGTGGAGTTGTATTGAAAAACTTAGAATTTACTGAAAAACCCGCATTAGACGAATGCACAGTGTAGTACATTGTATATGAATGAGTTGCATGAAAAACTTAGAATTTACTGAAAAACCCGCATTAGACGAAATGCACAGTGTAGTACATTGTATATGAGTGAGTGGCACTGAAAAACTTAGAATTTACTGAAAACCCGCATTAGACGAAATGCACAGTGTAGTACATTGTATATGAGTGAGTTGCACTGAAAAACTTAGAATTTACTGAAAAACCCGCATTAGACGAAATGCACAGTGTAGTACATTGTATATGAGTGAGTTGCACTGAAAAACTTAGAATTTACTGAAAAACCCGCATTAGACGAAATACACAGTGTAGTACATTGTATATGAGTGAGTTGCACTGAAAAACTTAGAATTTACTGAAAAACCTGCATTAGACGAAATGCACAGTGTAGTACATAGTATATGAGTGAGTTGCACTGAAAAACTTAGAATTTACTGAAAAACCCGCATTAGACGAAATGCACAGTGTAGTACATTGTATATGAGTGATTTGCACTGAAAAACTTAGAATTTACTGAAAAACCCGCATTAGACGAAATGCACAGTGTAGTACGTTGTATATGAGTGATTTGCACTGAAAAACTTAGAATTTACTGAAAAACCCGCATTAGACGAAATGCACAGTGTAGTACATTGTATATGAGTGAGTTGCACTGAAAAACTTAGAATTTACTGAAAAACCCGCATTAGACGAAATGCACAGTGTAGTACATTGTATATGAGTGAGTTGCACTGAAAAAAACTTAGAATTTACTGAAAAACCCGCATTAGACGAAATGCACAGTGTAGTACATAGTATGTGAGTGAATTGCACTGAAAAACTGTAGAATTTACTGAAAAACCGCATTAGACGAAATGCACAGTGTAGTACATTGTATATGAGTGAGTTGCACTGAAAAACTTAGAATTTACTGAAAACCCGCATTAGACGAAATGCACAGTGTAGTACATTGGTATATGAGTGAGTTGCACTGAAAAACTTAGAATTTACTGAAAATCCCGCATCAGACGAAATGCACAGTGTAGTACATTGTATATGAGTGAGTTGCACTGAAAAAATTAGAATTTACTGAAAAACCCGCATCAGACGAAATGCACAGTGTAGTGCATAGTATATGAGTGAGTTGCACTGAAAAAATTAGAATTTACTGAAAAACCCGCATTAGACGAAATGCACAGTGTAGTACATAGTATATGAGTGAGTTGCACTGAAAAACTTAGAATTTACTGAAAAACCCGCATTAGACGAAATGCACAGTGTAGTACATTGTATATGAGTGAGTTGCACTGAAAATTTAGAATTTACTGAAAAACCCGCATTAGACGAAATGCACAGTGTAGTACATTGTATATGAGTGAGTTGCACTGAAAAACTTAGAATTTACTGAAAAACCCGCATTAGACGAAATGCACAGTGTAGTACATTGTATATGAGTGAGTTGCACTGAAAAACTTAGAATTTACTGAAAAACCCGCATTAGACGAAATGCACAGTGTAGTACATTGTATATGAGTGAGTTGCACTGAAAACTTAGAATTTACTGAAAAACCCGCATTAGAGGAAATGCACAGTGTAGTACATTGTATATGAGTGAGTTGCACTGAAAAACTTAGAATTTACTGAAAAACCCGCATTAGACGAAATACACAGTGTAGTACATTGTATATGAGTGAGTTGCACTGAAAAACTTAGAATTTACTGAAAAACCCGCATTAGACGAAATGCACAGTGTAGTACATTGTATATGAGTGAGTTGCACTGAAAAACTTAGAATTTACTGAAAAACCCGCATTAGACGAAATGCACAGTGTAGTACATAGTATGTGAGTGAATTGCACTGAAAAACTTAGAATTTACTGAAAAACCCGCATTAGACGAAATGCACAGTGTAGTACATTGTATATGAGTGAGTTGCACTGAAAAACTTAGAATTTACTGAAAAACCCGCATTAGACGAAATGCACAGTGTAGTACATTGTATATGAGTGAGTTGCACTGAAAAACTTAGAATTTACTGAAAATCCCGCATCAGACGAAATGCACAGTGTAGTACATTGTATATGAGTGAGTTGCACTGAAAAAATTAGAATTTACTGAAAAACCCGCATCAGACGAAATGCACAGTGTAGTGCATAGTATATGAGTGAGTTGCACTGAAAAAATTAGAATTTACTGAAAAACCCGCATTAGACGAAATGCACAGTGTAGTACATAGTATATGAGTGAGTTGCACTGAAAAACTTAGAATTTACTGAAAAACCCGCATTAGACGAAATGCACAGTGTAGTACATTGTATATGAGTGAGTTGCACTGAAAATTTAGAATTTACTGAAAAACCCGCATTAGACGAAATGCACAGTGTAGTACATTGTATATGAGTGAGTTGCACTGAAAAACTTAGAATTTACTGAAAAACCCGCATTAGACGAAATGCACAGTGTAGTACATTGTATATGAGTGAGTTGCACTGAAAAACTTAGAATTTACTGAAAAACCCGCATTAGACGAAATGCACAGTGTAGTACATTGTATATGAGTGAGTTGCACTGAAAAACTTAGAATTTACTGAAAAACCCGCATTAGAGGAAATGCACAGTGTAGTACATTGTATATGAGTGAGTTGCACTGAAAAACTTAGAATTTACTGAAAAACCCGCATTAGACGAAATGCACAGTGTAGTACATGTATATGAGTGAGTTGCACTGAAAAACTTAGAATTTACTGAAAAACCCGCATTAGACGAAATGCACAGTGTAGTACATTGTATATGAGTGAGTTGCACTGAAAAACTTAGAATTTACTGAAAAACCCGCATTAGACGAAATGCACAGTGTAGTACATTGTATATGAGTGAGTTGCACTGAAAAACTTAGAATTTACTGAAAAACCCGCATTAGACGAAATGCACAGTGTAGTACATTGTATATGAGTGAGTTGCACTGAAAAACTTAGAATTTACTGAAAAACCCGCATTAGACGAAATGCACAGTGTAGTACGTAGTATATGAGTGAGTTGCACTGAAAAACTTAGAATTTACTGAAAAACCCGCATTAGACGAAATGCACAGTGTAGTACATTGTATATGAGTGAGTTGCACTGAAAAACTTAGAATTTACTGAAAAACCCGCATTAGACGAAATGCACAGTGTAGTACATTGTATATGAGTGAGTTGCACTGAAAAACTTAGAATTTACTGAAAAACCCGCATTAGACGAAATGCACAGTGTAGTACATTGTATATGAGTGAGTTGCACTGAAAAACTTAGAATTTACTGAAAAACCCGCATTAGACGAAATGTACAGTGTAGTACATAGTATATGAGTGAGTTGCACTGAAAAACTTAGAATTTACTGAAAAACCTGCATTAGACGAAATGCACAGTGTAGTACATAGTATATGAGTGAGTTGCACTGAAAAACTTAGAATTTACTGAAAAACCCGCATTAGACAAAATGCACAGTGTAGTACATTGTATATGAGTGATTTGCACTGAAAAACTTAGAATTTACTGAAAAACCCGCATTAGACGAAATGCACAGTGTAGTACATGTATATGAGTGAGTTGCACTGAAAAACTTAGAATTTACTGAAAAACCCGAATTAGACGAAATGCACAGTGTAGTATATTGTATATGAGTGAGTTGCACTGAAAAACTTAGAATTTACTGAAAAACCCGCATTAGACGAAATGCACAGTGTAGTACATTGTATATGAGTGAGTTGCACTGAAAAACTTAGAATTTACTGAAAAACCCGCATTAGACGAAATGCACAGTGTAGTACATTGTATATGAGTGAGTTGCACTGAAAAACTTAGAATTTACTGAAAAACCCGCATTAGACGAAATGCACAGTGTAGTACATAGTATATGAGTGAATTGCACTGAAAAACTTAGAATTTACTGAAAAACCCGCATTAGACGAAATGCACAGTGTAGTACATTGTATATGAGTGAGTTGCACTGAAAAACTTAGAATTTACTGAAAAACCCGCATTAGACGAAATGCACAGTGTAGTACATTGTATATGAGTGAGTTGCACTGAAAAACTTAGAATTTACTGAAAATCCCGCATCAGACGAAATGCACAGTGTAGTACATTGTATATGAGTGAGTTGCACTGAAAAAATTAGAATTTACTGAAAAACCCGCATTAGACGAAATGCACAGTGTAGTACATAGTATATGAGTGAGTTGCACTGAAAAACTTAGAATTTACTGAAAAACCCGCATTAGACGAAATGCACAGTGTAGTACATAGTATATGAGTGAGTTGCACTGAAAAACTTAGAATTTACTGAAAAACCCGCATTAGACGAAATGCACAGTGTAGTACATTGTATATGAGTGAGTTGCACTGAAAAATTTAGAATTTACTGAAAAACCCGCATTAGACGAAATGCACAGTGTAGTACATTGTATATGAGTGAGTTGCACTGAAAAACTTAGAATTTACTGAAAAACCCGCATTAGACGAAATGCACAGTGTAGTACATTGTATATGAGTGAGTTGCACTGAAAAACTTAGAATTTACTGAAAAACCCGCATTAGACGAAATGCACAGTGTAGTACATTGTATATGAGTGAGTTGCACTGAAAAACTTAGAATTTACTGAAAAACCCGCATTAGACGAAATGCACAGTGTAGTACATTGTATATGAGTGAGTTGCACTGAAAAACTTAGAATTTACTGAAAAACCCGCATTAGACGAAATACACAGTGTAGTACATTGTATATGAGTGAGTTGCACTGAAAAACTTAGAATTTACTGAAAAACTCGCATTAGACGAAATGCACAGTGTAGTACATTGTATATGAGTGAGATTCACAGAAAAACTTAGAATTTACTGAAAAACCCGCATTAGACGAAATGTACAGTGTAATACATAGTATATGAGTGAGTTGCACTGAAAAACTTAGAATTTACTGAAAAACCTGCATTAGACGAAATGCACAGTGTAGTACATAGTATATGAGTGAGTTGCACTGAAAAACTTAGAATTTACTGAAAAACCCGCATTAGACGAAATGCACAGTGTAGTACATTGTATATGAGTGAATTGCACTGAAAAACTTAGAATTTACTGAAAAACCCGCATTAGACGAAATGAACAGTGTAGTACATTGTATATGAGTGAGTTGCACTGAAAAAAGTAGAATTTACTGAAAAACCCGCTTTAGACGAAATGCACAGTGTAGTACATTGTATATGAGTGAGTTGCACTGAAAAACTTAGAATTTACTGAAAAACCCGCATTAGACGAAATGCACAGTGTAGTACATTGTATATGAGTGAGTTGCACTGAAAAACTTAGAATTTACTGAAAAACCCGCATTAGACGAAATGCACAGTGTAGTACATGTATATGAGTGAGTTGCACTGAAAAACTTAGAATTTACTGAAAAACCCACATTAGACGAAATGCACAGTGTAGTACATTGTAAATGAGTGAGTTGCACTGAAAAACTTAGAATTTACTGAAAAACCTGCATTAGACGAAATGCATAGTGTAGTACATTGTATATGAGTGAGTTGCACTCAAAAAAGTAGAATTTACTGAAAAACCCGCTTTAGACGAAATGCACAGTGTAGTACATTGTATATGAGTGCGTTGCACTGAAAAACTTAGAATTTACTGAAAAACCAGCATTAGACGAAATGAACAGTGTAGTACATTGTATATGAGTGAGTTGCACTGAAAAACGTAGAATTTACTGAAAAACCCGCTTTAGACGAAATGCACAGTGTAGTACATTGTATATGAGTGAGTTGTATTGAAAAACTTAGAATTTACTGAAAAACCCGCATTAGACGAAATGCACAGTGTAGTACCTTGTATATAAGTGAGTTACACTGAAAAACTTAGAATTTACTGAAAAACCCGCATTAGACGAAATACACAGTGTAGTACATTGTATATGAGTGAGTTGCACTGAAATACTTAGAATTTACTGAAAAACCCGCATTAGACGAAATGCACAGTGTAGTACATTGTATATGAGTGCATTGCCCAGAAAAACTTAGAATTTACTGAAAAACCCGCATTAGACGAAATGCACAGTGTAGTACATTGTATATGAGTGAGTTGCACTGAAAAACTTAGAATTTACTGAAAAACCCGCATTAGACGAAATGCACAGTGTAGTACATTGTATATGAGTGATTTGCACTGAAAAACTTAGAATTTACTGAAAAACCCGCATTAGACGAAATGCACAGTGTAGTACATGTATATGAGTGAGTTGCACTGAAAAACTTAGAATTTACTGAAAAACCCGCATTAGACGAAATGCACAGTGTAGTACATTGTATATGAGTGAGTTGCACTGAAAAACTTAGAATTTACTGAAAAACCCGCATTAGACGAAATGCACAGTGTAGTACATTGTATATGAGTGAGTTGCACTGAAAAACTTAGAATTTACTGAAAATCCCGCATCAGACGAAATGCACAGTGTAGTACATTGTATATGAGTGAGTTGCACTGAAAAAATTAGAATTTACTGAAAAACCCGCATTAGACGAAATGCACAGTGTAGTACATAGTATATGAGTGAGTTGCACTGAAAAACTTAGAATTTACTGAAAAACCCGCATTAGACGAAATGCACAGTGTAGTACATAGTATATGAGTGAGTTGCACTGAAAAACTTAGAATTTACTGAAAAACCCGCATTAGACGAAATGCACAGTGTAGTACATTGTATATGAGTGAGTTGCACTGAAAAACTTAGAATTTACTGAAAAACCCGCATTAGACGAAATGCACAGTGTAGTACATTGTATATGAGTGAGTTGCACTGAAAAACTTAGAATTTACTGAAAAACCCGCCTTAGACGAAATGCACAGTGTAGTACATTGTATATGAGTGAGTTGCACTGAAAAACTTAGAATTTACTGAAAAACCCGCATTAGACGAAATGCACAGTGTAGTACATTGTATATGAGTGAGTTGCACTGAAAAACTTAGAATTTACTGAAAAACCCGCATTAGACGAAATGCACAGTGTAGTACATTGTATATGAGTGAGTTGCACTGAAAAACTTAGAATTTACTGAAAAACCCGCATTAGACGAAATACACAGTGTAGTACATTGTATATGAGTGAGTTGCACTGAAAAACTTAGAATTTACTGAAAAACTCGCATTAGACGAAATGCACAGTGTAGTACATTGTATATGAGTGAGATTCACTGAAAAACTTAGAATTTACTGAAAAACCCGCATTAGACGAAATGTACAGTGTAGTACATAGTATATGAGTGAGTTGCACTGAAAAACTTAGAATTTACTGAAAAACCTGCATTAGACGAAATGCACAGTGTAGTACATAGTATATGAGTGAGTTGCACTGAAAAACTTAGAATTTACTGAAAAACCCGCATTAGACGAAATGCACAGTGTAGTACATTGTATATGAGTGAATTGCACTGAAAAACTTAGAATTTACTGAAAAACCCGCATTAGACGAAATGAACAGTGTAGTACATTGTATATGAGTGAGTTGCACTGAAAAAAGTAGAATTTACTGAAAAACCCGCTTTAGACGAAATGCACAGTGTAGTACATTGTATATGAGTGAGTTGCACTGAAAAACTTAGAATTTACTGAAAAACCCGCATTAGACGAAATGCACAGTGTAGTACATTGTATATGAGTGAGTTGCACTGAAAAACTTAGAATTTACTGAAAAACCCGCATTAGACGAAATGCACAGTGTAGTACATGTATATGAGTGAGTTGCACTGAAAAACTTAGAATTTACTGAAAAACCCGCATTAGACGAAATGCACAGTGTAGTACATTGTAAATGAGTGAGTTGCACTGAAAAACTTAGAATTTACTGAAAAACCCGCATTAGACGAAATGCACAGTGTAGTACATTGTATATGAGTGAGTTGCACTCAAAAAAGTAGAATTTACTGAAAAACCCGCTTTAGACGAAATGCACAGTGTAGTACATTGTATATGAGTGCGTTGCACTGAAAAACTTAGAATTTACTGAAAAACCAGCATTAGACGAAATGAACAGTGTAGTACATTGTATATGAGTGAGTTGCACTGAAAAACGTAGAATTTACTGAAAAACCCGCTTTAGACGAAATGCACAGTGTAGTACATTGTATATGAGTGAGTTGTATTGAAAAACTTAGAATTTACTGAAAAACCCGCATTAGACGAAATGCACAGTGTAGTACCTTGTATATAAGTGAGTTACACTGAAAAACTTAGAATTTACTGAAAAACCCGCATTAGACGAAATACACAGTGTAGTACATTGTATATGAGTGAGTTGCACTGAAATACTTAGAATTTACTGAAAAACCCGCATTAGACGAAATGCACAGTGTAGTACATTGTATATGAGTGCGTTGCCCAGAAAAACTTAGAATTTACTGAAAAACCCGCATTAGACAAAATGCACAGTGTAGTACATTGTATATGAGTGAGTTGCACTGAAAAACGTAGAATTTACTGAAAAACCCGCATTAGACGAAATGCACAGTGTAGTACATTGTATATGAGTGATTTGCACTGAAAAACTTAGAATTTACTGAAAAACCCGCATTAGACGAAATGCACAGTGTAGTACATGTATATGAGTGAGTTGCACTGAAAAACTTAGAATTTACTGAAAAACCCGCATTAGACGAAATGCACAGTGTAGTACATTGTATATGAGTGAGTTGCACTGAAAAACTTAGAATTTACTGAAAAACCCACTTTAGACGAAATGCACAGTGTAGTACATTGTATATGAGTGAGTTGCACTGAAAAAATTAGAATTTACTGAAAAACCCGCATTAGACGAAATGCACAGTGTAGTACATTGTATATGAGTGAGTTGCACTGAAAAACTTAGAATTTACTGAAAAACCCGCATTAGACGAAATACACAGTGTAGTACATTGTATATGAGTGAGTTGCACTGAAAAACTTAGAATTTACTGAAAAACCCGCATTAGACGAAATGCACAGTGTAGTACATTGTATATGAGTGAGTTGCACTGAAAAACTTAGAATTTACTGAAAAACCCGCATTAGACGAAATGTACAGTGTAGTACATAGTATATGAGTGAGTTGCACTGAAAAACTTAGAATTTACTGAAAAACCTGCATTAGACGAAATGCACAGTGTAGTACATAGTATATGAGTGAGTTGCACTGAAAAACTTAGAATTTACTGAAAAACCCGCATTAGACGAAATGCACAGTGTAGTACATAGTATATGAGTGAGTTGCACTGAAAAACTTAGAATTTACTGAAAAACCCGCATTAGACGAAATGCACAGTGTAGTACATTGTATATGAGTGAGTTGCACTGAAAAATTTAGAATTTACTGAAAAACCCGCATTAGACGAAATGCACAGTGTAGTACATTGTATATGAGTGAGTTGCACTGAAAAACTTAGAATTTACTGAAAAACCCGCATTAGACGAAATGCACAGTGTAGTACATTGTATATGAGTGAGTTGCACTGAAAAACTTAGAATTTACTGAAAAACCCGCATTAGACGAAATGAACAGTGTAGTAAATTGTATATGAGTGAGTTGCACTGAAAAAAGTAGAATTTACTGAAAAACCCGCTTTAGACGAAATGCACACTGTAGTACATTGTATATGAGTGAGTTGCACTGAAAAACTTAGAATTTACTGAAAAACCCGCATTAGACGAAATGCACAGTGTAGTACATTGTATATGAGTGAGTTGCACTGAAAAACTTAGAATTTACTGAAAAACCCGCATTAGACGAAATGCACAGTGTAGTACATGTATATGAGTGAGTTGCACTGAAAAACTTAGAATTTACTGAAAAACCCGCATTAGACGAAATGCACAGTGTAGTACATTGTATATGAGTGAGTTGCACTGAAAAACTTAGAATTTACTGAAAAACCCGCATTAGACGAAATGCACAGTGTAGTACATTGTATATGAGTGAGTTGCACTCAAAAAAGTAGAATTTACTGAAAAACCCGCTTTAGACGAAATGCACAGTGTAGTACATTGTATATGAGTGCGTTGCACTGAAAAACTTAGAATTTACTGAAAAACCCGCATTAGACGAAATACACAGTGTAGTACATTGTATATGAGTGAGTTGCACTGAAATACTTAGAATTTAATGAAAAACCCGCATTAGACGAAATGCACAGTGTAGTACATTGTATATGAGTGCGTTGCACTGAAAAACTTAGAATTTACTGAAAAACCCGCATTAGACGAAATGCACAGTGTAGTACATTGTATATGAGTGAGTTGCACTGAAAAACGTAGAATTTACTGAAAAACCCGCATTAGACGAAATGCACAGTGTAGTACATTGTATATGAGTGATTTGCACTGAAAAACTTAGAATTTACTGAAAAACCCGCATTAGACGAAATGCACAGTGTAGTACATGTATATGAGTGAGTTGCACTGAAAAACTTAGAATTTACTGAAAAATCCGCATTAGACGAAATGCACAGTGTAGTACATTGTATATGAGTGAGTTGCACTGAAAAACTTAGAATTTACTGAAAAACCCGCATTAGACGAAATGCACAGTGTAGTACATTGTATATGAGTGAGTTGCACTGAAAAACTTAGAATTTAGTGAAAAACCCGCATTAGACGAAATGCACAGTGTAGTACATTGTATATGAGTGAGTTGCACTGAAAAACTTAGAATTTACTGAAAAACCCGCATTAGACGAAATACACAGTGTAGTACATTGTATATGAGTGAGTTGCACTGAAAAACTTAGAATTTACTGAAAAACCCGCATTAGACGAAATGCACAGTGTAGTACATTGTATATGAGTGAGTTGCACTGAAAAACTTAGAATTTACTGAAAAACCCGCATTAGACGAAATGTACAGTGTAGTACATAGTATATGAGTGAGTTGTACTGAAAAACTTAGAATTTACTGAAAAACCTGCATTAGACGAAATGCACAGTGTAGTACATAGTATATGAGTGAGTTGCACTGAAAAACTTAGAATTTACTGAAAAACCCGCATTAGACGAAATGCACAGTGTAGTACATAGTATATGAGTGAGTTGCACTGAAAAACTTAGAATTTACTGAAAAACCCGCATTAGACGAAATGCACAGTGTAGTACATTGTATATGAGTGAGTTGCACTGAAAAATTTAGAATTTACTGAAAAACCCGCATTAGACGAAATGCACAGTGTAGTACATTGTATATGAGTGAGTTGCACTGAAAAACTTAGAATTTACTGAAAAACCCGCATTAGACGAAATGCACAGTTTAGTACATTGTATATGAGTGAGTTGCACTGAAAAACTTAGAATTTACTGAAAAACCCGCATTAGACGAAATGCACAGTGTAGTACATTGTATATGAGTGAGTTGCACTGAAAAACTTAGAATTTACTGAAAAACCCGCATTAGACGAAATACACAGTGTAGTACATTGTATATGAGTGAGTTGCACTGAAAAACTTAGAATTTATTGAAAAAACCGCATTAGACGAAATGCACAGTGTAGTACATTGTATATGAGTGAGTTGCACTGAAAAACTTAGAATTTACTGAAAAACCCGCATTAGACGAAATGTACAGTGTAGTACATAGTATATGAGTGAGTTGCACTGAAAAACTTAGAATTTACTGAAAAACCTGCATTAGACGAAATGCACAGTGTAGTACATAGTATATGAATGAGTTGCACTGAAAAACTTAGAATTTACTGAAAAACCCGCATTAGACGAAATGCACAGTGTAGTACATTGTATATGAGTGAGTTGCACTGAAAAACTTAGAATTTACTGAAAAACCCGCTTTAGACGAAATGAACAGTGTAGTACATTGTATATGAGTGAGTTGCACTGAAAAAAGTAGAATTTACTGAAAAACCCGCTTTAGACGAAATGCACAGTGTAGTACATTGTATATGAGTGAGTTGCACTGAAAAACTTAGAATTTACTGAAAAACCCGCATTAGACGAAATGCACAGTGTAGTACATTGTATATGAGTGAGTTGCACTGAAAAACTTAGAATTTACTGAAAAACCCGCATTAGACGAAATGCACAGTGTAGTACATGTATATGAGTGAGTTGCACTGAAAAACTTAGAATTTACTGAAAAACCCGCATTAGACGAAATGCACAGTGTAGTACATTGTATATGAGTGAGTTGCACTGAAAAACTTAGAATTTACTGAAAAACCAGCATTAGACGAAATGAACAGTGTAGTACATTGTATATGAGTGAGTTGCACTGAAAAACATAGAATTTACTGAAAAACCCGCTTTAGACGAAATGCACAGTGTAGTACATTGTATATGAGTGAGTTGTATTGAAAAACGTAGAATTTACTGACAAACCTGCATTAGACGAAATGCACAGTGTAGTACCTTGTATATAAGTGAGTTACACTGAAAAACTTAGAATTTACTGAAAAACCCGCATTAGACGAAATACACAGTGTAGTACATTGTATATGAGTGAGTTGCACTGAAATACTTAGAATTTTCTGAAAAACCCGCATTAGACGAAATGCACAGTGTAGTACATTGTATATGAGTGCGTTTCACTGAAAATTTAGAATTTACTGAAAAACCCGCATTAGACGAAATGCACAGTGTAGTACATTGTATATGAGTGAGTTGCACTGAAAAACGTAGAATTTACTGAAAAACCCGCATTAGACGAAATGCACAGTGTAGTACATTGTATATGAGTGAGTTGCACTGAAAAACTTAGAATTTACTGAAAAACCCGCATTAGACGAAATACACAGTGTAGTACATTGTATATGAGTGAGTTGCACTGGAAAACTTAGAATTTACTGAAAAACCCGCATTAGACGAAATGCACAGTGTAGTACATTGTATATGAGTGAGTTGCACTGAAAAACTTAGAATTTACTGAAAAACCCGCATTAGACGAAATGTACAGTGTAGTACATAGTATATGAGTGAGTTGCACTGAAAAACTTAGAATTTACTGAAAAACCTGCATTAGACGAAATGCACAGTGTAGTACATAGTATATGAGTGAGTTGCACTGAAAAACTTAGAATTTACTGAAAAACCCGCATTAGACGAAATGCACAGTGTAGTACATTGTATATGAGTGAGTTGCACTGAAAAATTTAGAATTTACTGAAAAACCCGCATTAGACGAAATGCACAGTGTAGTACATTGTATATGAGTGAGTTGCACTGAAAAACTTAGAATTTACTGAAAAACCCGCATTAGACGAAATGCACAGTGTAGTACATTGTATATGAGTGAGTTGCACTGAAAAACTTAGAATTTACTGAAAAACCCGCATTAGACGAAATGAACAGTGTAGTAAATTGTATATGAGTGAGTTGCACTGAAAAAAGTAGAATTTACTGAAAAACCCGCTTTAGACGAAATGCACACTGTAGTACATTGTATATGAGTGAGTTGCACTGAAAAACTTAGAATTTACTGAAAAACCCGCATTAGACGAAATGCACAGTGTAGTACATTGTATATGAGTGAGTTGCACTGAAAAACTTAGAATTTACTGAAAAACCCGCATTAGACGAAATGCACAGTGTAGTACATGTATATGAGTGAGTTGCACTGAAAAACTTAGAATTTACTGAAAAACCCGCATTAGACGAAATGCACAGTGTAGTACATTGTATATGAGTGAGTTGCACTGAAAAACTTAGAATTTACTGAAAAACCCGCATTAGACGAAATGCACAGTGTAGTACATTGTATATGAGTGAGTTGCACTCAAAAAAGTAGAATTTACTGAAAAACCCGCTTTAGACGAAATGCACAGTGTAGTACATTGTATATGAGTGCGTTGCACTGAAAAACTTAGAATTTACTGAAAAACCCGCATTAGACGAAATACACAGTGTAGTACATTGTATATGAGTGAGTTGCACTGAAATACTTAGAATTTAATGAAAAACCCGCATTAGACGAAATGCACAGTGTAGTACATTGTATATGAGTGCGTTGCACTGAAAAACTTAGAATTTACTGAAAAACCCGCATTAGACGAAATGCACAGTGTAGTACATTGTATATGAGTGAGTTGCACTGAAAAACGTAGAATTTACTGAAAAACCCGCATTAGACGAAATGCACAGTGTAGTACATTGTATATGAGTGATTTGCACTGAAAAACTTAGAATTTACTGAAAAACCCGCATTAGACGAAATGCACAGTGTAGTACATGTATATGAGTGAGTTGCACTGAAAAACTTAGAATTTACTGAAAAATCCGCATTAGACGAAATGCACAGTGTAGTACATTGTATATGAGTGAGTTGCACTGAAAAACTTAGAATTTACTGAAAAACCCGCATTAGACGAAATGCACAGTGTAGTACATTGTATATGAGTGAGTTGCACTGAAAAACTTAGAATTTAGTGAAAAACCCGCATTAGACGAAATGCACAGTGTAGTACATTGTATATGAGTGAGTTGCACTGAAAAACTTAGAATTTACTGAAAAACCCGCATTAGACGAAATACACAGTGTAGTACATTGTATATGAGTGAGTTGCACTGAAAAACTTAGAATTTACTGAAAAACCCGCATTAGACGAAATGCACAGTGTAGTACATTGTATATGAGTGAGTTGCACTGAAAAACTTAGAATTTACTGAAAAACCCGCATTAGACGAAATGTACAGTGTAGTACATAGTATATGAGTGAGTTGTACTGAAAAACTTAGAATTTACTGAAAAACCTGCATTAGACGAAATGCACAGTGTAGTACATAGTATATGAGTGAGTTGCACTGAAAAACTTAGAATTTACTGAAAAACCCGCATTAGACGAAATGCACAGTGTAGTACATAGTATATGAGTGAGTTGCACTGAAAAACTTAGAATTTACTGAAAAACCCGCATTAGACGAAATGCACAGTGTAGTACATTGTATATGAGTGAGTTGCACTGAAAAATTTAGAATTTACTGAAAAACCCGCATTAGACGAAATGCACAGTGTAGTACATTGTATATGAGTGAGTTGCACTGAAAAACTTAGAATTTACTGAAAAACCCGCATTAGACGAAATGCACAGTTTAGTACATTGTATATGAGTGAGTTGCACTGAAAAACTTAGAATTTACTGAAAAACCCGCATTAGACGAAATGCACAGTGTAGTACATTGTATATGAGTGAGTTGCACTGAAAAACTTAGAATTTACTGAAAAACCCGCATTAGACGAAATACACAGTGTAGTACATTGTATATGAGTGAGTTGCACTGAAAAACTTAGAATTTATTGAAAAAACCGCATTAGACGAAATGCACAGTGTAGTACATTGTATATGAGTGAGTTGCACTGAAAAACTTAGAATTTACTGAAAAACCCGCATTAGACGAAATGTACAGTGTAGTACATAGTATATGAGTGAGTTGCACTGAAAAACTTAGAATTTACTGAAAAACCTGCATTAGACGAAATGCACAGTGTAGTACATAGTATATGAATGAGTTGCACTGAAAAACTTAGAATTTACTGAAAAACCCGCATTAGACGAAATGCACAGTGTAGTACATTGTATATGAGTGAGTTGCACTGAAAAACTTAGAATTTACTGAAAAACCCGCTTTAGACGAAATGAACAGTGTAGTACATTGTATATGAGTGAGTTGCACTGAAAAAAGTAGAATTTACTGAAAAACCCGCTTTAGACGAAATGCACAGTGTAGTACATTGTATATGAGTGAGTTGCACTGAAAAACTTAGAATTTACTGAAAAACCCGCATTAGACGAAATGCACAGTGTAGTACATTGTATATGAGTGAGTTGCACTGAAAAACTTAGAATTTACTGAAAAACCCGCATTAGACGAAATGCACAGTGTAGTACATGTATATGAGTGAGTTGCACTGAAAAACTTAGAATTTACTGAAAAACCCGCATTAGACGAAATGCACAGTGTAGTACATTGTATATGAGTGAGTTGCACTGAAAAACTTAGAATTTACTGAAAAACCCGCATTAGACGAAATGCACAGTGTAGTACATTGTATATGAGTGAGTTGCACTCAAAAAAGTAGAATTTACTGAAAAACCCGCTTTAGACGAAATGCAGAGTGTAGTACATTGTATATGAGTGCGTTGCACTGAAAAACTTAGAATTTACTGAAAAACCAGCATTAGACGAAATGAACAGTGTAGTACATTGTATATGAGTGAGTTGCACTGAAAAACATAGAATTTACTGAAAAACCCGCTTTAGACGAAATGCACAGTGTAGTACATTGTATATGAGTGAGTTGTATTGAAAAACTTAGAATTTACTGACAAACCTGCATTAGACGAAATGCACAGTGTAGTACCTTGTATATAAGTGAGTTACACTGAAAAACTTAGAATTTACTGAAAAAACCCGCATTAGACGAAATACACAGTGTAGTACATTGTATATGAGTGAGTTGCACTGAAATACTTAGAATTTTCTGAAAAACCCGCATTAGACGAAATGCACAGTGTAGTACATTGTATATGAGTGCGTTTCACTGAAAATTTAGAATTTACTGAAAAACCCGCATTAGACGAAATGCACAGTGTAGTACATTGTATATGAGTGAGTTGCACTGAAAAACGTAGAATTTACTGAAAAACCCGCATTAGACGAAATGCACAGTGTAGTACATTGTATATGAGTGAGTTGCACTGAAAAACTTAGAATTTACTGAAAAACCCGCATTAGACGAAATACACAGTGTAGTACATTGTATATGAGTGAGTTGCACTGGAAAACTTAGAATTTACTGAAAAACCCGCATTAGACGAAATGCACAGTGTAGTACATTGTATATGAGTGAGTTGCACTGAAAAACTTAGAATTTACTGAAAAACCCGCATTAGACGAAATGTACAGTGTAGTACATAGTATATGAGTGAGTTGCACTGAAAAACTTAGAATTTACTGAAAAACCTGCATTAGACGAAATGCACAGTGTAGTACATAGTATATGAGTGAGTTGCACTGAAAAACTTAGAATTTACTGAAAAACCCGCATTAGACGAAATGCACAGTGTAGTACATAGTATATGAGTGAGTTGCACTGAAAAACTTAGAATTTACTGAAAAACCCGCATTAGACGAAATGCACGGTGTAGTACATTGTATATGAGTGAGTTGCACTGAAAAATTTAGAATTTACTGAAAAACCCGCATTAGACGAAATGCACAGTGTAGTACATTGTATATGAGTGAGTTGCACTGAAAAACTTAGAATTTACTGAAAAACCTGCATTAGACGAAATGCACAGTGTAGTACATTGTATATGAGTGAGTTGCACTGAAAAACTTAGAATTTACTGAAAAACCCGCATTAGACGAAATGCACAGTGTAGTACATTGTATATGAGTGAGTTGCACTGAAAAATTTAGAATTTACTGAAAAACCCGCATTAGACGAAATACACAGTGTAGTACATTGTATATGAGTGAGTTGCACTGAAAAACTTAGAATTTACTGAAAAACCCGCATTAGACGAAATGTACAGTGTAGTACATAGTATATGAGTGAGTTGCACTGAAAAACTTAGAATTTACTGAAAAACCTGCATTAGACGAAATGCACAGTGTAGTACATAGTATATGAGTGAGTTGCACTGAAAAACTTAGAATTTACTGAAAAACCCGCATTAGACGAAATGCACAGTGTAGTACATTGTATATGAGTGAGTTGCACTGAAAAACTTAGAATTTACTGAAAAACCCGCTTTAGACGAAATGAACAGTGTAGTACATTGTATATGAGTGAGTTGCACTGAAAAAAGTAGAATTTACTGAAAAACCCGCTTTAGACGAAATGCACAGTGTAGTACATTGTATATGAGTGAGTTGCACTGAAAAACTTAGAATTTACTGAAAAACCCGCATTAGACGAAATGCACAGTGTAGTACATTGTATATGAGTGAGTTGCACTGAAAAACTTAGAATTTACTGAAAAACCCGCATTAGACGAAATGCACAGTGTAGTACATGTATATGAGTGAGTTGCACTGAAAAACTTAGAATTTACTGAAAAACCCGCATTAGACGAAATGCACAGTGTAGTACATTGTATATGAGTGAGTTGCACTGAAAAACTTAGAATTTACTGAAAAACCCGCATTAGAGGAAATGCACAGTGTAGTACATTGTATATGAGTGAGTTGCACTCAAAAAAGTAGAATTTACTGAAAAACCCGCTTTAGACGAAATGCACAGTGTAGTACATTGTATTTGAGTGCGTTGCACTGAAAAACTTAGAATTTACTGAAAAACCAGCATTAGACGAAATGAACAGTGTAGTACATTGTATATGAGTGAGTTGCACTGAAAAACGTAGAATTTACTGAAAAACCCGCTTTAGACGAAATGCACAGTGTAGTACATTGTATATGAGTGAGTTGTATTGAAAAACGTAGAATTTACTGACAAACCCGCATTAGACGAAATGCACAGTGTAGTACCTTGTATATAAGTGAGTTACACTGAAAAACTTAGAATTTACTGAAAAACCCGCATTAGACGAAATACACAGTGTAGTACATTGTATATGAGTGAGTTGCACTGAAATACTTAGAATTTACTGAAAAACCCGCATTAGACGAAATGCACAGTGTAGTACATTGTATATGAGTGCGTTTCACTGAAAATTTAGAATTTACTGAAAAACCCGCATTAGACGAAATGCACAGTGTAGTACATTGTATATGAGTGAGTTGCACTGAAAAAAGTAGAATTTACTGAAAAACCCGCATTAGACGAAATGCACAGTGTAGTACATTGTATATGAGTGAGTTGCACTGAAAAACTTAGAATTTACTGAAAAACCCGCATTAGACGAAATGCACAGTGTAGTACATTGTATATGAGTGAGTTGCACTCAAAAAAGTAGAATTTACTGAAAAACCCGCTTTAGACGAAATGCACAGTGTAGTACATTGTATATGAGTGCGTTGCACTGAAAAACTTAGAATTTACTGAAAAACCCGCATTAGACGAAATACACAGTGTAGTACATTGTATATGAGTGAGTTGCACTGAAATACTTAGAATTTAATGAAAAACCCGCATTAGACGAAATGCACAGTGTAGTACATTGTATATGAGTGCGTTGCACTGAAAAACTTAGAATTTACTGAAAAACCCGCATTAGACGAAATGCACAGTGTAGTACATTGTATATGAGTGAGTTGCACTGAAAAACGTAGAATTTACTGAAAAACCCGCATTAGACGAAATGCACAGTGTAGTACATTGTATATGAGTGATTTGCACTGAAAAACTTAGAATTTACTGAAAAACCCGCATTAGACGAAATGCACAGTGTAGTACATGTATATGAGTGAGTTGCACTGAAAAACTTAGAATTTACTGAAAAATCCGCATTAGACGAAATGCACAGTGTAGTACATTGTATATGAGTGAGTTGCACTGAAAAACTTAGAATTTACTGAAAAACCCGCATTAGACGAAATGCACAGTGTAGTACATTGTATATGAGTGAGTTGCACTGAAAAACTTAGAATTTAGTGAAAAACCCGCATTAGACGAAATGCACAGTGTAGTACATTGTATATGAGTGAGTTGCACTGAAAAACTTAGAATTTACTGAAAAACCCGCATTAGACGAAATACACAGTGTAGTACATTGTATATGAGTGAGTTGCACTGAAAAACTTAGAATTTACTGAAAAACCCGCATTAGACGAAATGCACAGTGTAGTACATTGTATATGAGTGAGTTGCACTGAAAAACTTAGAATTTACTGAAAAACCCGCATTAGACGAAATGTACAGTGTAGTACATAGTATATGAGTGAGTTGTACTGAAAAACTTAGAATTTACTGAAAAACCTGCATTAGACGAAATGCACAGTGTAGTACATAGTATATGAGTGAGTTGCACTGAAAAACTTAGAATTTACTGAAAAACCCGCATTAGACGAAATGCACAGTGTAGTACATAGTATATGAGTGAGTTGCACTGAAAAACTTAGAATTTACTGAAAAACCCGCATTAGACGAAATGCACAGTGTAGTACATTGTATATGAGTGAGTTGCACTGAAAAATTTAGAATTTACTGAAAAACCCGCATTAGACGAAATGCACAGTGTAGTACATTGTATATGAGTGAGTTGCACTGAAAAACTTAGAATTTACTGAAAAACCCGCATTAGACGAAATGCACAGTTTAGTACATTGTATATGAGTGAGTTGCACTGAAAAACTTAGAATTTACTGAAAAACCCGCATTAGACGAAATGCACAGTGTAGTACATTGTATATGAGTGAGTTGCACTGAAAAACTTAGAATTTACTGAAAAACCCGCATTAGACGAAATACACAGTGTAGTACATTGTATATGAGTGAGTTGCACTGAAAAACTTAGAATTTATTGAAAAAACCGCATTAGACGAAATGCACAGTGTAGTACATTGTATATGAGTGAGTTGCACTGAAAAACTTAGAATTTACTGAAAAACCCGCATTAGACGAAATGTATAGTGTAGTACATTGTATATGAGTGAGTTGCACTGAAAAACTTAGAATTTACTGAAAAACCCGCATTAGACGAAATGCACAGTGTAGTACATTGTATATGAGTGAGTTGCACTGAAAAACTTAGAATTTACTGAAAAACCCGCATTAGACGAAATGCACAGTGTAGTACATAGTATATGAGTGAGTTGCACTGAAAAACTTAGAATTTACTGAAAAACCCGCATTAGACGAAATGCACAGTGTAGTACATTGTATATGAGTGAGTTGCACTGAAAAATTTAGAATTTACTGAAAAACCCGCATTAGACGAAATGCACAGTGTAGTACATTGTATATGAGTGAGTTGCACTGAAAAACTTAGAATTTACTGAAAAACCCGCATTAGACGAAATGCACAGTGTAGTACATTGTATATGAGTGAGTTGCACTGAAAAACTTAGAATTTACTGAAAAACCCGCATTAGACGAAATGAACAGTGTAGTAAATTGTATATGAGTGAGTTGCACTGAAAAAAGTAGAATTTACTGAAAAACCCGCTTTAGACGAAATGCACACTGTAGTACATTGTATATGAGTGAGTTGCACTGAAAAACTTAGAATTTACTGAAAAACCCGCATTAGACGAAATGCACAGTGTAGTACATTGTATATGAGTGAGTTGCACTGAAAAACTTAGAATTTACTGAAAAACCCGCATTAGACGAAATGCACAGTGTAGTACATGTATATGAGTGAGTTGCACTGAAAAACTTAGAATTTACTGAAAAACCCGCATTAGACTAAATGCACAGTGTAGTACATTGTATATGAGTGAGTTGCACTGAAAAACTTAGAATTTACTGAAAAACCCGCATTAGACGAAATGCACAGTGTAGTACATTGTATATGAGTGAGTTGCACTCAAAAAAGTAGAATTTACTGAAAAACCCGCTTTAGACGAAATGCACAGTGTAGTACATTGTATATGAGTGCATTGCACTGAAAAACTTAGAATTTACTGAAAAACCCGCATTAGACGAAATACACAGTGTAGTACATTGTATATGAGTGAGTTGCACTGAAATACTTAGAATTTAATGAAAAACCCGCATTAGACGAAATGCACAGTGTAGTACATTGTATATGAGTGAGTTGCACTGAAAAACTTAGAATTTACTGAAAAACCCGCATTAGACGAAATGCACAGTTTAGTACATTGTATATGAGTGAGTTGCACTGAAAAACTTAGAATTTACTGAAAAACCCGCATTAGACGAAATGCACAGTGTAGTACATTGTATATGAGTGAGTTGCACTGAAAAACTTAGAATTTACTGAAAAACCCGCATTAGACGAAATACACAGTGTAGTACATTGTATATGAGTGAGTTGCACTGAAAAACTTAGAATTTATTGAAAAAACCGCATTAGACGAAATGCACAGTGTAGTACATTGTATATGAGTGAGTTGCACTGAAAAACTTAGAATTTACTGAAAAACCCGCATTAGACGAAATGTACAGTGTAGTACATAGTATATGAGTGAGTTGCACTGAAAAACTTAGAATTTACTGAAAAACCTGCATTAGACGAAATGCACAGTGTAGTACATAGTATATGAATGAGTTGCACTGAAAAACTTAGAATTTACTGAAAAACCCGCATTAGACGAAATGCACAGTGTAGTACATTGTATATGAGTGAGTTGCACTGAAAAACTTAGAATTTACTGAAAAACCCGCTTTAGACGAAATGAACAGTGTAGTACATTGTATATGAGTGAGTTGCACTGAAAAAAGTAGAATTTACTGAAAAACCCGCTTTAGACGAAATGCACAGTGTAGTACATTGTATATGAGTGAGTTGCACTGAAAAACTTAGAATTTACTGAAAAACCCGCATTAGACGAAATGCACAGTGTAGTACATTGTATATGAGTGAGTTGCACTGAAAAACTTAGAATTTACTGAAAAACCCGCATTAGACGAAATGCACAGTGTAGTACATGTATATGAGTGAGTTGCACTGAAAAACTTAGAATTTACTGAAAAACCCGCATTAGACGAAATGCACAGTGTAGTACATTGTATATGAGTGAGTTGCACTGAAAAACTTAGAATTTACTGAAAAACCCGCATTAGACGAAATGCACAGTGTAGTACATTGTATATGAGTGAGTTGCACTCAAAAAAGTAGAATTTACTGAAAAACCCGCTTTAGACGAAATGCAGAGTGTAGTACATTGTATATGAGTGCGTTGCACTGAAAAACTTAGAATTTACTGAAAAACCAGCATTAGACGAAATGAACAGTGTAGTACATTGTATATGAGTGAGTTGCACTGAAAAACATAGAATTTACTGAAAAACCCGCTTTAGACGAAATGCACAGTGTAGTACATTGTATATGAGTGAGTTGTATTGAAAAACTTAGAATTTACTGACAAACCTGCATTAGACGAAATGCACAGTGTAGTACCTTGTATATAAGTGAGTTACACTGAAAAACTTAGAATTTACTGAAAAACCCGCATTAGACGAAATACACAGTGTAGTACATTGTATATGAGTGAGTTGCACTGAAATACTTAGAATTTTCTGAAAAACCCGCATTAGACGAAATGCACAGTGTAGTACATTGTATATGAGTGCGTTTCACTGAAAATTTAGAATTTACTGAAAAACCCGCATTAGACGAAATGCACAGTGTAGTACATTGTATATGAGTGAGTTGCACTGAAAAACGTAGAATTTACTGAAAAACCCGCATTAGACGAAATGCACAGTGTAGTACATTGTATATGAGTGAGTTGCACTGAAAAACTTAGAATTTACTGAAAAACCCGCATTAGACGAAATACACAGTGTAGTACATTGTATATGAGTGAGTTGCACTGGAAAACTTAGAATTTACTGAAAAACCCGCATTAGACGAAATGCACAGTGTAGTACATTGTATATGAGTGAGTTGCACTGAAAAACTTAGAATTTACTGAAAAACCCGCATTAGACGAAATGCACAGTGTAGTACATAGTATATGAGTGAGTTGCACTGAAAAACTTAGAATTTACTGAAAAACCTGCATTAGACGAAATGCACAGTGTAGTACATAGTATATGAGTGAGTTGCACTGAAAAACTTAGAATTTACTGAAAAACCCGCATTAGACGAAATGCACAGTGTAGTACATAGTATATGAGTGAGTTGCACTGAAAAACTTAGAATTTACTGAAAAACCCGCATTAGACGAAATGCACGGTGTAGTACATTGTATATGAGTGAGTTGCACTGAAAAATTTAGAATTTACTGAAAAACCCGCATTAGACGAAATGCACAGTGTAGTACATTGTATATGAGTGAGTTGCACTGAAAAACTTAGAATTTACTGAAAAACCTGCATTAGACGAAATGCACAGTGTAGTACATTGTATATGAGTGAGTTGCACTGAAAAACTTAGAATTTACTGAAAAACCCGCATTAGACGAAATGCACAGTGTAGTACATTGTATATGAGTGAGTTGCACTGAAAAATTTAGAATTTACTGAAAAACCCGCATTAGACGAAATACACAGTGTAGTACATTGTATATGAGTGAGTTGCACTGAAAAACTTAGAATTTATTGAAAAAACCGCATTAGACGAACTGCACAGTGTAGTACATTGTATATGAGTGAGTTGCACTGAAAAACTTAGAATTTACTGAAAAACCCGCATTAGACGAAATGTACAGTGTAGTACATAGTATAGAAGTGAGTTGCACTGAAAAACTTAGAATTTACTGAAAAACCTGCATTAGACGAAATGCACAGTGTAGTACATAGTATATGAGTGAGTTGCACTGAAAAACTTAGAATTTACTGAAAAACCCGCATTAGACGAAATGCACAGTGTAGTACATTGTATATGAGTGAGTTGCACTGAAAAACTTAGAATTTACTGAAAAACCCGCTTTAGACGAAATGAACAGTGTAGTACATTGTATATGAGTGAGTTGCACTGAAAAAAGTAGAATTTACTGAAAAACCCGCTTTAGACGAAATGCACAGTGTAGTACATTGTATATGATTGAGTTGCACTGAAAAACTTAGAATTTACTGAAAAACCCGCATTAGACGAAATGCACAGTGTAGTACATGTATATGAGTGAGTTGCACTGAAAAACTTAGAATTTACTGAAAAACCCGCATTAGACGAAATGCACAGTGTAGTACATTGTATATGAGTGAGTTGCACTGAAAAACTTAGAATTTACTGAAAAACCCGCATTAGACGAAATGCACAGTGTAGTACATTGTATATGAGTGAGTTGCACTCAAAAAAGTAGAATTTACTGAAAAACCCGCTTTAGACGAAATGCACAGTGTAGTACATTGTATTTGAGTGCATTGCACTGAAAAACTTAGAATTTACTGAAAAACCAGCATTAGACGAAATGAACAGTGTAGTACATTGTATATGAGTGAGTTGCACTGAAAAACGTAGAATTTACTGAAAAACCCGCTTTAGACGAAATGCACAGTGTAGTACATTGTATATGAGTGAGTTGTATTGAAAAACGTAGAATTTACTGACAAACCCGCATTAGACGAAATGCACAGTGTAGTACCTTGTATATAAGTGAGTTACACTGAAAAACTTAGAATTTACTGAAAAACCCGCATTAGACGAAATACACAGTGTAGTACATTGTATATGAGTGAGTTGCACTGAAATACTTAGAATTTACTGAAAAACCCGCATTAGACGAAATGCACAGTGTAGTACATTGTATATGAGTGCGTTTCACTGAAAATTTAGAATTTACTGAAAAACCCGCATTAGACGAAATGCACAGTGTAGTACATTGTATATGAGTGAGTTGCACTGAAAAACGTAGAATTTACTGAAAAACCCGCATTAGACGAAATGAACAGTGTAGTAAATTGTATATGAGTGAGTTGCACTGAAAAAAGTAGAATTTACTGAAAAACCCGCTTTAGACGAAATGCACACTGTAGTACATTGTATATGAGTGAGTTGCACTGAAAAACTTAGAATTTACTGAAAAACCCGCATTAGACGAAATGCACAGTGTAGTACATGTATATGAGTGAGTTGCACTGAAAAACTTAGAATTTACTGAAAAACCCGCATTAGACGAAATGCACAGTGTAGTACATTGTATATGAGTGAGTTGCACTGAAAAACTTAGAATTTACTGAAAAACCCGCATTAGACGAAATGCACAGTGTAGTACATTGTATATGAGTGAGTTGCACTCAAAAAAGTAGAATTTACTGAAAAACCCGCTTTAGACGAAATGCACAGTGTAGTACATTGTATATGAGTGCGTTGCACTGAAAAACTTAGAATTTACTGAAAAACCCGCATTAGACGAAATACACAGTGTAGTACATTGTATATGTGTGAGTTGCACTGAAATACTTAGAATTTAATGAAAAACCCGCATTAGACGAAATGCACAGTGTAGTACATTGTATATGAGTGCGTTGCACTGAAAAACTTAGAATTTACTGAAAAACCCGCATTAGACGAAATGCACAGTGTAGTACATTGTATATGAGTGAATTGCACTGAAAAACGTAGAATTTACTGAAAAACCCGCATTAGACGAAATGCACAGTGTAGTACATTGTATATGAGTGATTTGCACTGAAAAACTTAGAATTTACTGAAAAACCCGCATTAGACGAAATGCACAGTGTAGTACATGTATATGAGTGAGTTGCACTGAAAAACTTAGAATTTACTGAAAAATCCGCATTAGACGAAATGCACAGTGTAGTACATTGTATATGAGTGAGTTGCACTGAAAAACTAAGAATTTACTGAAAAACCCGCATTAGACGAAATGCACAGTGTAGTACATTGTATATGAGTGAGTTGCACTGAAAAACTTAGAATTTAGTGAAAAACCCGCATTAGACGAAATGCACAGTGTAGTACATTGTATATGAGTGAGTTGCACTGAAAAACTTAGAATTTACTGAAAAACCCGCATTAGACGAAATACACAGTGTAGTACATTGTATATGAGTGAGTTGCACTGAAAAACTTAGAATTTACTGAAAAACCCGCATTAGACGAAATGCACAGTGTAGTACATTGTATATGAGTGAGTTGCACTGAAAAACTTAGAATTTACTGAAAAACCCGCATTAGACGAAATGTACAGTGTAGTACATAGTATATGAGTGAGTTGTACTGAAAAACTTAGAATTTACTGAAAAACCTGCATTAGACGAAATGCACAGTGTAGTACATAGTATATGAGTGAGTTGCACTGAAAAACTTAGAATTTACTGAAAAACCCGCATTAGACGAAATGCACAGTGTAGTACATAGTATATGAGTGAGTTGCACTGAAAAACTTAGAATTTACTGAAAAACCCGCATTAGACGAAATGCACAGTGTAGTACATTGTATATGAGTGAGTTGCACTGAAAAATTTAGAATTTACTGAAAAACCCGCATTAGACGAAATGCACAGTGTAGTACATTGT
Organism: Mus caroli; assembly: GCF_978045245.1. Classification (NCBI taxonomy): domain Eukaryota; kingdom Metazoa; phylum Chordata; class Mammalia; order Rodentia; family Muridae; genus Mus; species Mus caroli. The sequence goes on along the minus strand of NW_028227291.1, from coordinate 2,279,291 downwards.
ATATGAGTGAGTTGCACTGAAAAACTTAGAATTTACTGAAAAACCCGCATTAGACGAAATGCACAGTGTAGTACATTGTATATGAGTGAGTTGCACTGAAAAACTTAGAATTTACTGAAAAACCCGCATTAGACGAAATGCACAGTGTAGTACATTGTATATGAGTGAGTTGCACTGAAAAACTTAGAATTTACTGAAAAACCCGCATTAGACGAAATACACAGTGTAGTACATTGTATATGAGTGAGTTGCACTGAAAAACTTAGAATTTATTGAAAAAACCGCATTAGACGAAATGCACAGTGTAGTACATTGTATATGAGTGAGTTGCACTGAAAAACTTAGAATTTACTGAAAAACCCGCATTAGACGAAATGTACAGTGTAGTACATTGTATATGAGTGAGTTGCACTGAAAAACTTAGAATTTACTGAAAAACCCGCATTAGACGAAATGCACAGTGTAGTACATTGTATATGAGTGAGTTGCACTCAAAAAAGTAGAATTTACTGAAAAACCCGCTTTAGACGAAATGCACAGTGTAGTACATTGTATATGAGTGCGTTGCACTGAAAAACTTAGAATTTACTGAAAAACCCGCATTAGACGAAATACACAGTGTAGTACATTGTATATGAGTGAGTTGCACTGAAATACTTAGAATTTAATGAAAAACCCGCATTAGACGAAATGCACAGTGTAGTACATTGTATATGAGTGCGTTGCACTGAAAAACTTAGAATTTACTGAAAAAACCCGCATTAGACGAAATGCACAGTGTAGTACATTGTATATGAGTGAGTTGCACTGAAAAACGTAGAATTTACTGAAAAACCCGCATTAGACGAAATGCACAGTGTAGTACATTGTATATGAGTGATTTGCACTGAAAAACTTAGAATTTACTGAAAAACCCGCATTAGACGAAATGCACAGTGTAGTACATGTATATGAGTGAGTTGCACTGAAAAACTTAGAATTTACTGAAAAATCCGCATTAGACGAAATGCACAGTGTAGTACATTGTATATGAGTGAGTTGCACTGAAAAACTTAGAATTTACTGAAAAACCCGCATTAGACGAAATGCACAGTGTAGTACATTGTATATGAGTGAGTTGCACTGAAAAACTTAGAATTTAGTGAAAAACCCGCATTAGACGAAATGCACAGTGTAGTACATTGTATATGAGTGAGTTGCACTGAAAAACTTAGAATTTACTGAAAAACCCGCATTAGACGAAATGCACAGTGTAGTACATAGTATATGAGTGAGTTGC
>NW_028227291.1:2230665-2277912 GCF_978045245.1 Mus caroli | reverse complement strand
AAACCCGCATTAGAGGAAATGCACAGTGTAGTACATTGTATATGAGTGAGTTGCACTGAAAAACTTAGAATTTACTGAAAAACCCGCATTAGACGAAATACACAGTGTAGTACATTGTATATGAGTGAGTTGCACTGAAAAACTTAGAATTTACTGAAAAACCCGCATTAGACGAAATGCACAGTGTAGTACATTGTATATGAGTGAGTTGCACTGAAAAATTTAGAATTTACTGAAAAACCCGCATTAGACGAAATGTACAGTGTAGTACATAGTATATGAGTGAGTTGCACTGAAAAACTTAGAATTTACTGAAAAACCTGCATTAGACGAAATGCACAGTGTAGTACATTGTATATGAGTGAGTTGCACTGAAAAACTTAGAATTTACTGAAAAACCCGCATTAGATGAAATGCACAGTGTAGTACATTGTATATGAGTGAGTTGCACTGAAAAACTTAGAATTTACTGAAAAACCCGCATTAGACGAAATGCACAGTGTAGTACATGTATATGAGTGAGTTGCACTGAAAAACTTAGAATTTACTGAAAAACCCGCATTAGACGAAATGCACAGTGTAGTACATTGTATATGAGTGAGTTGCACTGAAAAACTTAGAATTTACTGAAAAACCCGCATTAGACGAAATGCACAGTGTAGTACATTGTATATGAGTGAGTTGCACTGAAAAACTTAGAATTTACTGAAAAACCCGCATTAGACGAAATGCACAGTGTAGTACATTGTATATGAGTGAGTTGCACTGAAAAACTTAGAATTTACTGAAAAACCCGCATTAGACGAAATGCACAGTGTAGTACGTAGTATATGAGTGAGTTGCACTGAAAAACTTAGAATTTACTGAAAAACCCGCATTAGACGAAATGCACAGTGTAGTACATTGTATATGAGTGAGTTGCACTGAAAAACTTAGAATTTACTGAAAAACCCGCATTAGACGAAATGCACAGTGTAGTACATTGTATATGAGTGAGTTGCACTGAAAAACTTAGAATTTACTGAAAAACCCGCATTAGACGAAATGCACAGTGTAGTACATTGTATATGAGTGAGTTGCACTGAAAAACTTAGAATTTACTGAAAAACCCGCATTAGACGAAATGTACAGTGTAGTACATAGTATGAGTGAGTTGCACTGAAAAACTTAGAATTTACTGAAAAACCTGCATTAGACGAAATGCACAGTGTAGTACATAGTATATGAGTGAGTTGCACTGAAAAACTTAGAATTTACTGAAAAACCCGCATTAGACAAAATGCACAGTGTAGTACATTGTATATGAGTGATTTGCACTGAAAAACTTAGAATTTACTGAAAAACCCGCATTAGACGAAATGCACAGTGTAGTACATGTATATGAGTGAGTTGCACTGAAAAACTTAGAATTTACTGAAAAACCCGCATTAGACGAAATGCACAGTGTAGTACATTGTATATGAGTGAGTTGCACTGAAAAACTTAGAATTTACTGAAAAACCCGCATTAGACGAAATGCACAGTGTAGTACATTGTATATGAGTGAGTTGCACTGAAAAACTTAGAATTTACTGAAAATCCCGCATCAGACGAAATGCACAGTGTAGTACATTGTATATGAGTGAGTTGCACTGAAAAAATTAGAATTTACTGAAAAACCCGCATTAGACGAAATGCACAGTGTAGTACATAGTATATGAGTGAGTTGCACTGAAAAACTTAGAATTTACTGAAAAAACCCGCATTAGACGAAATGCACAGTGTAGTACATAGTATATGAGTGAGTTGCACTGAAAAACTTAGAATTTACTGAAAAACCCGCATTAGACGAAATGCACAGTGTAGTACATTGTATATGAGTGAGTTGCACTGAAAAATTTAGAATTTACTGAAAAACCCGCATTAGACGAAATGCACAGTGTAGTACATTGTATATGAGTGAGTTGCACTGAAAAACTTAGAATTTACTGAAAAACCCGCATTAGACGAAATGCACAGTGTAGTACATTGTATATGAGTGAGTTGCACTGAAAAACTTAGAATTTACTGAAAAACCCGCATTAGACGAAATGCACAGTGTAGTACATTGTATATGAGTGAATTGCACTGAAAAACTTAGAATTTACTGAAAAACCCGCATTAGACGAAATGAACAGTGTAGTACATTGTATATGAGTGAGTTGCACTGAAAAAAGTAGAATTTACTGAAAAACCCGCTTTAGACGAAATGCACAGTGTAGTACATTGTATATGAGTGAGTTGCACTGAAAAACTTAGAATTTACTGAAAAACCCGCATTAGACGAAATGCACAGTGTAGTACATTGTATATGAGTGAGTTGCACTGAAAAACTTAGAATTTACTGAAAAACCCGCATTAGACGAAATGCACAGTGTAGTACATGTATATGAGTGAGTTGCACTGAAAAACTTAGAATTTACTGAAAAACCCGCATTAGACGAAATGCACAGTGTAGTACATTGTAAATGAGTGAGTTGCACTGAAAAACTTAGAATTTACTGAAAAACCCGCATTAGACGAAATGCACAGTGTAGTACATTGTATATGAGTGAGTTGCACTCAAAAAAGTAGAATTTACTGAAAAACCCGCTTTAGACGAAATGCACAGTGTAGTACATTGTATATGAGTGCGTTGCACTGAAAAACTTAGAATTTACTGAAAAACCAGCATTAGACGAAATGAACAGTGTAGTACATTGTATATGAGTGAGTTGCACTGAAAAACGTAGAATTTACTGAAAAACCCGCTTTAGACGAAATGCACAGTGTAGTACATTGTATATGAGTGAGTTGTATTGAAAAACTTAGAATTTACTGAAAAACCCGCATTAGACGAAATGCACAGTGTAGTACCTTGTATATAAGTGAGTTACACTGAAAAACTTAGAATTTACTGAAAAACCCGCATTAGACGAAATACACAGTGTAGTACATTGTATATGAGTGAGTTGCACTGAAATACTTAGAATTTACTGAAAAACCCGCATTAGACGAAATGCACAGTGTAGTACATTGTATATGAGTGCGTTGCCCAGAAAAACTTAGAATTTACTGAAAAACCCGCATTAGACGAAATGCACAGTGTAGTACATTGTATATGAGTGAGTTGCACTGAAAAACGTAGAATTTACTGAAAAACCCGCATTAGACGAAATGCACAGTGTAGTACATTGTATATGAGTGATTTGCACTGAAAAACTTAGAATTTACTGAAAAACCCGCATTAGAGGAAATGCACAGTGTAGTACATGTATATGAGTGAGTTGCACTGAAAAACTTAGAATTTACTGAAAAACCCGCATTAGACGAAATGCACAGTGTAGTACATTGTATATGAGTGAGTTGCACTGAAAAACTTAGAATTTACTGAAAAACCCGCATTAGACGAAATGCACAGTGTAGTACATTGTATATGAGTGAGTTGCACTGAAAAACTTAGAATTTACTGAAAATCCCGCATCAGACGAAATGCACAGTGTAGTACATTGTATATGAGTGAGTTGCACTGAAAAAATTAGAATTTACTGAAAAACCCGCATTAGACGAAATGCACAGTGTAGTACATAGTATATGAGTGAGTTGCACTGAAAAACTTAGAATTTACTGAAAAACCCGCATTAGACGAAATGCACAGTGTAGTACATTGTATATGAGTGAGTTGCACTGAAATACTTAGAATTTACTGAAAAACCCGCATTAGACGAAATGCACAGTGTAGTACATTGTATATGAGTGCGTTGCCCAGAAAAACTTAGAATTTACTGAAAAACCCGCATTAGACGAAATGCACAGTGTAGTACATTGTATATGAGTGAGTTGCACTGAAAAACGTAGAATTTACTGAAAAACCCGCATTAGACGAAATGCACAGTGTAGTACATTGTATATGAGTGAGTTGCACTGAAAAACTTAGAATTTACTGAAAAACCCGCATTAGACGAAATGCACAGTGTAGTACATTGTATATGAGTGAGTTGCACTGAAAAACTTAGAATTTACTGAAAAACCCGCATTAGACGAAATACACAGTGTAGTACATTGTATATGAGTGAGTTGCACTGAAAAACTTAGAATTTACTGAAAAACTCGCATTAGACGAAATGCACAGTGTAGTACATTGTATATGAGTGAGATTCACTGAAAAACTTAGAATTTACTGAAAAACCCGCATTAGACGAAATGTACAGTGTAGTACATAGTATATGAGTGAGTTGCACTGAAAAACTTAGAATTTACTGAAAAACCTGCATTAGACGAAATGCACAGTGTAGTACATAGTATATGAGTGAGTTGCACTGAAAAACTTAGAATTTACTGAAAAACCCGCATTAGACGAAATGCACAGTGTAGTACATTGTATATGAGTGAATTGCACTGAAAAACTTAGAATTTACTGAAAAACCCGCATTAGACGAAATGAACAGTGTAGTACATTGTATATGAGTGAGTTGCACTGAAAAAAGTAGAATTTACTGAAAAACCCGCTTTAGACGAAATGCACAGTGTAGTACATTGTATATGAGTGAGTTGCACTGAAAAACTTAGAATTTACTGAAAAACCCGCATTAGACAAAATGCACAGTGTAGTACATTGTATATGAGTGAGTTGCACTGAAAAACTTAGAATTTACTGAAAAACCCGCATTAGACGAAATGCACAGTGTAGTACATGTATATGAGTGAGTTGCACTGAAAAACTTAGAATTTACTGAAAAACCCACTTTAGACGAATGCACAGTGTAGTACATTGTATATGAGTGAGTTGCACTGAAAAAATTAGAATTTACTGAAAAACCCGCATTAGACGAAATGCACAGTGTAGTACATTGTATATGAGTGAGTTGCACTGAAAAACTTAGAATTTACTGAAAAACCCGCATTAGACGAAATACACAGTGTAGTACATTGTATATGAGTGAGTTGCACTGAAAAACTTAGAATTTACTGAAAAACCCGCATTAGACGAAATGCACAGTGTAGTACATTGTATATGAGTGAGTTGCACTGAAAAACTTAGAATTTACTGAAAAACCCGCATTAGACGAAATGTACAGTGTAGTACATAGTATATGAGTGAGTTGCACTGAAAAACTTAGAATTTACTGAAAAACCTGCATTAGACGAAATGCACAGTGTAGTACATAGTATATGAGTGAGTTGCACTGAAAAACTTAGAATTTACTGAAAAACCCGCATTAGACGAAATGCACAGTGTAGTACATAGTATATGAGTGAGTTGCACTGAAAAACTTAGAATTTACTGAAAAACCCGCATTAGACGAAATGCACAGTGTAGTACATTGTATATGAGTGAGTTGCACTGAAAAATTTAGAATTTACTGAAAAACCCGCATTAGACGAAATGCACAGTGTAGTACATTGTATATGAGTGAGTTGCACTGAAAAACTTAGAATTTACTGAAAAACCCGCATTAGACGAAATGCACAGTGTAGTACATTGTATATGAGTGAGTTGCACTGAAAAACTTAGAATTTACTGAAAAACCCGCATTAGACGAAATGAACAGTGTAGTAAATTGTATATGAGTGAGTTGCACTGAAAAAAGTAGAATTTACTGAAAAACCCCGCTTTAGACGAAATGCACACTGTAGTACATTGTTATGAGTGAGTTGCACTGAAAAACTTAGAATTTACTGAAAAACCCGCATTAGACGAAATGCACAGTGTAGTACATTGTATATGAGTGAGTTGCACTGAAAAACTTAGAATTTACTGAAAAACCCGCATTAGACGAAATGCACAGTGTAGTACATGTATATGAGTGAGTTGCACTGAAAAACTTAGAATTTACTGAAAAACCCGCATTAGACGAAATGCACAGTGTAGTACATTGTATATGAGTGAGTTGCACTGAAAAACTTAGAATTTACTGAAAAACCCGCATTAGACGAAATGCACAGTGTAGTACATTGTATATGAGTGAGTTGCACTCAAAAAAGTAGAATTTACTGAAAAACCCGCTTTAGACGAAATGCACAGTGTAGTACATTGTATATGAGTGCGTTGCACTGAAAAACTTAGAATTTACTGAAAAACCCGCATTAGACGAAATACACAGTGTAGTACATTGTATATGAGTGAGTTGCACTGAAATACTTAGAATTTAATGAAAAAACCCGCATTAGACGAAATGCACAGTGTAGTACATTGTATATGAGTGCGTTGCACTGAAAAACTTAGAATTTACTGAAAAACCCGCATTAGACGAAATGCACAGTGTAGTACATTGTATATGAGTGAGTTGCACTGAAAAACGTAGAATTTACTGAAAAACCCGCATTAGACGAAATGCACAGTGTAGTACATTGTATATGAGTGATTTGCACTGAAAAACTTAGAATTTACTGAAAAACCCGCATTAGACGAAATGCACAGTGTAGTACATGTATATGAGTGAGTTGCACTGAAAAACTTAGAATTTACTGAAAAATCCGCATTAGACGAAATGCACAGTGTAGTACATTGTATATGAGTGAGTTGCACTGAAAAACTTAGAATTTACTGAAAAACCCGCATTAGACGAAATGCACAGTGTAGTACATTGTATATGAGTGAGTTGCACTGAAAAACTTAGAATTTAGTGAAAAACCCGCATTAGACGAAATGCACAGTGTAGTACATTGTATATGAGTGAGTTGCACTGAAAAACTTAGAATTTACTGAAAAACCCGCATTAGACGAAATACACAGTGTAGTACATTGTATATGAGTGAGTTGCACTGAAAAACTTAGAATTTACTGAAAAACCCGCATTAGACGAAATGCACAGTGTAGTACATTGTATATGAGTGAGTTGCACTGAAAAACTTAGAATTTACTGAAAAACCCGCATTAGACGAAATGTACAGTGTAGTACATAGTATATGAGTGAGTTGTACTGAAAAACTTAGAATTTACTGAAAAACCTGCATTAGACGAAATGCACAGTGTAGTACATAGTATATGAGTGAGTTGCACTGAAAAACTTAGAATTTACTGAAAAACCCGCATTAGACGAAATGCACAGTGTAGTACATAGTATATGAGTGAGTTGCACTGAAAAACTTAGAATTTACTGAAAAACCCGCATTAGACGAAATGCACAGTGTAGTACATTGTATATGAGTGAGTTGCACTGAAAAATTTAGAATTTACTGAAAAACCCGCATTAGACGAAATGCACAGTGTAGTACATTGTATATGAGTGAGTTGCACTGAAAAACTTAGAATTTACTGAAAAACCCGCATTAGACAAAATGCACAGTTTAGTACATTGTATATGAGTGAGTTGCACTGAAAAACTTAGAATTTACTGAAAAACCCGCATTAGACGAAATGCACAGTGTAGTACATTGTATATGAGTGAGTTGCACTGAAAAACTTAGAATTTACTGAAAAACCCGCATTAGACGAAATACACAGTGTAGTACATTGTATATGAGTGAGTTGCACTGAAAAACTTAGAATTTATTGAAAAAACCGCATTAGACGAAATGCACAGTGTAGTACATTGTATATGAGTGAGTTGCACTGAAAAACTTAGAATTTACTGAAAAACCCGCATTAGACGAAATGTACAGTGTAGTACATAGTATATGAGTGAGTTGCACTGAAAAACTTAGAATTTACTGAAAAACCTGCATTAGACGAAATGCACTGTGTAGTACATAGTATATGAATGAGTTGCACTGAAAAACTTAGAATTTACTGAAAAACCCGCATTAGACGAAATGCACAGTGTAGTACATTGTATATGAGTGAGTTGCACTGAAAAACTTAGAATTTACTGAAAAACCCGCTTTAGACGAAATGAACAGTGTAGTACATTGTATATGAGTGAGTTGCACTGAAAAAAGTAGAATTTACTGAAAAACCCGCTTTAGACGAAATGCACAGTGTAGTACATTGTATATGAGTGAGTTGCACTGAAAAAATTAGAATTTACTGAAAAACCCGCATTAGACGAAATGCACAGTGTAGTACATTGTATATGAGTGAGTTGCACTGAAAAACTTAGAATTTACTGAAAAACCCGCATTAGACGAAATGCACAGTGTAGTACATTGTATATGAGTGAGTTGCACTCAAAAAAGTAGAATTTACTGAAAAACCCGCTTTAGACGAAATGCAGAGTGTAGTACATTGTATATGAGTGCGTTGCACTGAAAAACTTAGAATTTACTGAAAAACCAGCATTAGACGAAATGAACAGTGTAGTACATTGTATATGAGTGAGTTGCACTGAAAAACATAGAATTTACTGAAAAACCCGCTTTAGACGAAATGCACAGTGTAGTACATTGTATATGAGTGAGTTGTATTGAAAAACGTAGAATTTACTGACAAACCTGCATTAGACGAAATGCACAGTGTAGTACCTTGTATATAAGTGAGTTACACTGAAAAACTTAGAATTTACTGAAAAACCCGCATTAGACGAAATACACAGTGTAGTACATTGTATATGAGTGAGTTGCACTGAAATACTTAGAATTTTCTGAAAAACCCGCATTAGACGAAATGCACAGTGTAGTACATTGTATATGAGTGCGTTTCACTGAAAATTTAGAATTTACTGAAAAACCCGCATTAGACGAAATGCACAGTGTAGTACATTGTATATGAGTGAGTTGCACTGAAAAACGTAGAATTTACTGAAAAACCCGCATTAGACGAAATGCACAGTGTAGTACATTGTATATGAGTGAGTTGCACTGAAAAACTTAGAATTTACTGAAAAACCCGCATTAGACGAAATGTACAGTGTAGTACATAGTATATGAGTGAGTTGCACTGAAAAACTTAGAATTTACTGAAAAACCTGCATTAGACGAAATGCACAGTGTAGTACATAGTATATGAGTGAGTTGCACTGAAAAACTTAGAATTTACTGAAAAACCCGCATTAGACGAAATGCACAGTGTAGTACATAGTATATGAGTGAGTTGCACTGAAAAACTTAGAATTTACTGAAAAACCCGCATTAGACGAAATGCACGGTGTAGTACATTGTATATGAGTGAGTTGCACTGAAAAATTTAGAATTTACTGAAAAACCCGCATTAGACGAAATGCACAGTGTAGTACATTGTATATGAGTGAGTTGCACTGAAAAACTTAGAATTTACTGAAAAACCTGCATTAGACGAAATGCACAGTGTAGTACATTGTATATGAGTGAGTTGCACTGAAAAACTTAGAATTTACTGAAAAACCCGCATTAGACGAAATGCACAGTGTAGTACATTGTATATGAGTGAGTTGCACTGAAAAATTTAGAATTTACTGAAAAACCCGCATTAGTCGAAATACACAGTGTAGTACATTGTATATGAGTGAGTTGCACTGAAAAACTTAGAATTTATTGAAAAAACCGCATTAGACGAACTGCACAGTGTAGTACATTGTATATGAGTGAGTTGCACTGAAAAACTTAGAATTTACTGAAAAACCCGCATTAGACGAAATGTACAGTGTAGTACATAGTATATGAGTGAGTTGCACTGAAAAACTTAGAATTTACTGAAAAACCTGCATTAGACGAAATGCACAGTGTAGTACATAGTATATGAGTGAGTTGCACTGAAAAACTTAGAATTTACTGAAAAACCCGCATTAGACGAAATGCACAGTGTAGTACATTGTATATGAGTGAGTTGCACTGAAAAACTTAGAATTTACTGAAAAACCCGCTTTAGACGAAATGAACAGTGTAGTACATTGTATATGAGTGAGTTGCACTGAAAAAAGTAGAATTTACTGAAAAACCCGCTTTAGACGAAATGCACAGTGTAGTACATTGTATATGAGTGAGTTGCACTGAAAAACTTAGAATTTACTGAAAAACCCGCATTAGACGAAATGCACAGTGTAGTACATTGTATATGAGTGAGTTGCACTGAAAAACTTAGAATTTACTGAAAAACCCGCATTAGACGAAATGCACAGTGTAGTACATGTATATGAGTGAGTTGCACTGAAAAACTTAGAATTTACTGAAAAAACCGCATTAGACGAAATGCACAGTGTAGTACATTGTATATGAGTGAGTTGCACTGAAAAACTTAGAATTTACTGAAAAACCCGCATTAGACGAAATGCACAGTGTAGTACATTGTATATGAGTGAGTTGCACTCAAAAAAGTAGAATTTACTGAAAAACCCGCTTTAGACGAAATGCACAGTGTAGTACATTGTATTTGAGTGCGTTGCACTGAAAAACTTAAAATTTACTGAAAAACCAGCATTAGACGAAATGAACAGTGTAGTACATTGTATATGAGTGAGTTGCACTGAAAAACGTAGAATTTACTGAAAAACCCGCTTTAGACGAAATGCACAGTGTAGTACATTGTATATGAGTGAGTTGTATTGAAAAACGTAGAATTTACTGACAAACCCGCATTAGACGAAATGCACAGTGTAGTACCTTGTATATAAGTGAGTTACACTGAAAAACTTAGAATTTACTGAAAAACCCGCATTAGACGAAATACACAGTGTAGTACATTGTATATGAGTGAGTTGCACTGAAATACTTAGAATTTACTGAAAAACCCGCATTAGACGAAATGCACAGTGTAGTACATTGTATATGAGTGCGTTTCACTGAAAATTTAGAATTTACTGAAAAACCCGCATTAGACGAAATGCACAGTGTAGTACATTGTATATGAGTGAGTTGCACTGAAAAACGTAGAATTTACTGAAAAACCCGCATTAGACGAAATGCACAGTGTAGTACATTGTATATGAGTGATTTGCACTGAAAAACTTAGAATTTACTGAAAAACCCGCATTAGACGAAATGCACAGTGTAGTACATGTATATGAGTGAGTTGCACTGAAAAACTTAGAATTTACTGAAAAACCCGCATTAGACGAAATGCACAGTGTAGTACATTGTATATGAGTGAGTTGCACTGAAAAACTTAGAATTTACTGAAAAACCCGCATTAGACGAAATGCACAGTGTAGTACATTGTATATGAGTGAGTTGCACTGAAATACTTAGAATTTACTGAAAAACCCGCATTAGACGAAATACACAGTGTAGTACATTGTATATGAGTGAGTTGCACTGAAAAACTTAGAATTTATTGAAAAAACCGCATTAGACGAAATGCACAGTGTAGTACATTGTATATGAGTGAGTTGCACTGAAAAACTTAGAATTTACTGAAAAACCCGCATTAGACGAAATGTACAGTGTAGTACATAGTATATGAGTGAGTTGCACTGAAAAACTTAGAATTTACTGAAAAACCTGCATTAGACGAAATGCACAGTGTAGTACATAGTATATGAGTGAGTTGCACTGAAAAACTTAGAATTTACTGAAAAACCCGCATTAGACGAAATGCACAGTGTAGTACATTGTATATGAGTGAGTTGCACTGAAAAAACTTAGAATTTACTGAAAAACCCGCTTTAGACGAAATGAACAGTGTAGTACATTGTATATGAGTGATTTGCACTGAAAAAAGTAGAATTTACTGAAAAACCCGCTTTAGACGAAATGCACAGTGTAGTACATTGTATATGAGTGAGTTGCACTGAAAAACTTAGAATTTACTGAAAAACCCGCATTAGACGAAATGCACAGTGTAGTACATTGTATATGAGTGAGTTGCACTGAAAAACTTAGAATTTACTGAAAAACCCGCATTAGACGAAATGCACAGTGTAGTACATGTATATGAGTGAGTTGCACTGAAAAACTTAGAATTTACTGAAAAACCCGCATTAGACGAAATGCACAGTGTAGTACATTGTATATGAGTGAGTTGCACTGAAAAACTTAGAATTTACTGAAAAACCCGCATTAGACGAAATGCACAGTGTAGTACATTGTATATGAGTGAGTTGCACTCAAAAAAGTAGAATTTACTGAAAAACCCGCTTTAGACGAAATGCACAGTGTAGTACATTGTATTTGAGTGCGTTGCACTGAAAAACTTAGAATTTACTGAAAAACCAGCATTAGACGAAATGAACAGTGTAGTACATTGTATATGAGTGAGTTGCACTCAAAAAAGTAGAATTTACTGAAAAACCCGCATTAGACGAAATGCACAGTGTAGTACATAGTATATGAGTGAATTGCACTGAAAAACTTAGAATTTACTGAAAAACCCGCATTAGACGAAGTGCACAGTGTAGTACATTGTATATGAGTTAGTTGCACTGAAAAACTTAGAATTTACTGAAAAACCCGCATTAGACGAAATGCACAGTGTAGTACATTGTATATGAGTGAGTTGCACTGAAAAACTTAGAATTTACTGAAAAACCCGCATCAGACGAAATGCACAGTGTAGTACATTGTATATGAGTGAGTTGCACTGAAAAAATTAGAATTTACTGAAAAACCCGTATCAGACGAAATGCACAGTGTAGTACATAGTATATGAGTGAGTTGCACTGAAAAACTTAGAATTTACTGAAAAACCCGCATTAGACGAAATGCACAGTGTAGTACATAGTATATGAGTGAGTTGCACTGAAAAACTTAGAATTTACTGAAAAACCAGCATTAGACGAAATGAACAGTGTAGTACATTGTATATGAGTGAGTTGCACTGAAAAACGTAGAATTTACTGAAAAACCCACTTTAGACGAAATGCACAGTGTAGTACATTGTATATGAGTGAGTTGTACTGAAAAACTTAGAATTTACTGAAAAACCCGCATTAGACGAAATGCACAGTGTAGTACCTTGTATATAAGTGAGTTACACTGAAAAACTTAGAATTTACTGAAAAACCCGCATTAGACGAAATACACAGTGTAGTACATTGTATATGAGTGAGTTGCACTGAAATACTTAGAATTTACTGAAAAACCCGCATTAGACGAAATGCACAGTGTAGTACATAGTATATGAGTGAGTTGCACTGAAAAACTTAGAATTTACTGAAAAACCCGCATTAGACGAAATGCACAGTGTAGTACATTGTATATGAGTTAGTTGCACTGAAAAATTTAGAATTTACTGAAAAACCCGCATTAGACGAAATGCACAGTGTAGTACATTGTATATGAGTGAGTTGCACTGAAAAACTTAGAATTTACTGAAAAACCCGCATTAGACGAAATGCACAGTGTAGTACATTGTATATGAGTGAGTTGCACTGAAAAACTTAGAATTTACTGAAAAACCCGCATTAGACGAAATGCACAGTGTAGTACATTGTATATGAGTGAGTTGCACTGAAAAACTTAGAATTTACTGAAAAACCCGCATTAGACGAAATGCACAGTGTAGTACATTGTATATGAGTGAGTTGCACTGAAAAACTTAGAATTTACTGAAAAACCCGCATTAGACGAAATGCACAGTGTAGTACATTGTATATGAGTGAGTTGCACTGAAAAACTTAGAATTTACTGAAAAACCCGCATTAGACGAAATACACAGTGTAGTACATTGTATATGAGTGAGTTGCACTGAAAAACTTAGAATTTACTGAAAAACCCGCATTAGACGAAATGCACAGTGTAGTACATTGTATATGAGTGAGTTGCACTGAAAAACTTAGAATTTACTGAAAAACCCGCATTAGACGAAATGCACAGTGTAGTACATTGTATATGACTGAGTTGCACTGAAAAACTTAGAATTTACTGAAAAACCCGCATTAGACGAAATGCACAGTGTAGTACATAGTATATGAGTGAGTTGCACTGAAAAACTTAGAATTTACTGAAAAACCCGCATTAGACGAAATGCACAGTGTAGTACATAGTATATGAATGAGTTGCACTGAAAAACTTAGAATTTACTGAAAAACCCGCATTAGACGAAATGCACAGTGTAGTACATAGTATATGAGTGAGTTGCACTGAAAAATTTAGAATTTACTGAAAAACCCGCATTAGACGAAATGCACAGTGTAGTACATTGTATATGAGTGAGTTGCACTGAAAAACTTAGAATTTACTGAAAAACCCGCATTAGACGAAATGCACAGTGTAGTACATTGTATATGAGTGAGTTGCACTGAAAAACTTAGAATTTACTGAAAAACCCGCATTAGACGAAATGCACAGTGTAGAACATTGTATATGAGTGAGTTGCACTGAAAAACTTAGAATTTACTGAAAAACACGCATTAGACGAAATGCACAGTGTAGTACATTGTATATGAGTGAGTTGCACTGAAAAACTTAGAATTTACTGAAAAACCCGCATTAGACGAAATACACAGTGTAGTACATTGTATATGAGTGAGTTGCACTGAAAAACTTAGAATTTACTGAAAAAACCGCATTAGACGAAATGCACAGTGTAGTACATTGTATATGAGTGAGTTGCACTGAAAAACTTAGAATTTACTGAAAAACCCGCATTAGACGAAATGTACAGTGTAGTACATAGTATATGAGTGAGTTGCACTGAAAAACTTAGAATTTACTGAAAAACCTGCATTAGACGAAATGCACAGTGTAGTACATAGTATATGAGTGAGTTGCACTGAAAAACTTAGAATTTACTGAAAAACCCGCATTAGACGAAATGCACAGTGTAGTACATTGTATATGAGTGAGTTGCACTGAAAAACTTAGAATTTACTGAAAAACCCGCTTTAGACGAAATGAACAGTGTAGTACATTGTATATGAGTGAGTTGCACTGAAAAAAGTAGAATTTACTGAAAAACCCGCTTTAGACGAAATGCACAGTGTAGTACATTGTATATGAGTGAGTTGCACTGAAAAACTTAGAATTTACTGAAAAACCCGCATTAGACGAAATGCACAGTGTAGTACATGTATATGAGTGAGTTGCACTGAAAAACTTAGAATGTACTGAAAAACCCGCATTAGACGAAATGCACAGTGTAGTACATTGTATATGAGTGAGTTGCACTGAAAAACTTAGAATTTACTGAAAAACCCGCATTAGACGAAATGCACAGTGTAGTTCATTGTATATGAGTGAGTTGCACTCAAAAAAGTAGAATTTACTGAAAAACCCGCTTTAGACGAAATGCACAGTGTAGTACATTGTATATGAGTGCGTTGCACTGAAAAAATTAGAATTTACTGAAAAACCAGCATTAGACGAAATGAACAGTGTAGTACATTGTATATGAGTGAGTTGCACTGAAAAACGTAGAATTTACTGAAAAACCCGCTTTAGACGAAATGCACAGTGTAGTACATTGTATATGAGTGAGTTGTATTGAAAAACGTAGAATTTACTGAAAAAACCCGCATTAGACGAAATGCACAGTGTAGTACCTTGTATATAAGTGAGTTACACTGAAAAACTTAGAATTTACTGAAAAACCCGCATTAGACGAAATACACAGTGTAGTACATTGTATATGAGTGAGTTGCACTGAAATACTTAGAATTTACTGAAAAACCCGCATTAGACGAAATGCACAGTGTAGTACATTGTATATGAGTGCGTTTCACTGAAAATTTAGAATTTACTGAAAAACCCGCATTAGACGAAATGCACAGTGTAGTACATTGTATATGAGTGAGTTGCACTGAAAAACGTAGAATTTACTGAAAAACCCACATTAGACGAAATGCACAGTGTAGTACATTGTATATGAGTGATTTGCACTGAAAAACTTAGAATTTACCGAAAAACCCGCATTAGACGAAATGCACAGTGTAGTACATTGTATATGAGTGAGTTGCACTGAAAAACTTAGAATTTACTGAAAAACCCGCATTAGACGAAATGCACAGTGTAGTACATTGTATATGAGTGAGTTGCACTGAAAAACTTAGAATTTACTGAAAAACCCGCATTAGACGAAATGCACAGTGTAGTACATTGTATATGAGTGAGTTGCACTGAAAAACTTAGAATTTACTGAAAAACCCGCATTAGACGAAATGCACAGTGTAGTACATAGTATATGAGTGAATTGCACTGAAAAACTTAGAATTTACTGAAAAACCCGCATTAGACGAAATGCACAGTGTAGTACATTGTATATGAGTGAGTTGCTTGAAAAACTTAGAATTTACTGAAAAACCCGCATTAGACGAAATGCACAGTGTAGTACATTGTATATGAGTGAGTTGCACTGAAAAACTTAGAATTTACTGAAAAACCCGCATCAGACGAAATGCACAGTGTAGTACATTGTATATGAGTGAGTTGCACTGAAAAAATTAGAATTTACTGAAAAACCCGCATTAGAAGAAATGCACAGTGTAGTACATAGTATATGAGTGAGTTGCACTGAAAAACTTAGAATTTACTGAAAAACCCGCATTAGACGAAATGCACAGTGTAGTACATAGTATATGAGTGAGTTGCACTGAAAAACTTAGAATTTACTGAAAAACCCGCATTAGACGAAATGCACAGTGTAGTACATTGTATATGAGTGAGTTGCACTGAAAAACTTAGAATTTAATGAAAAACCCGCATTAGACGAAATGCACAGTGTAGTACATGTATATGAGTGAGTTGCACTGAAAAACTTAGAATTTACTGAAAAACCCGCATTAGACGAAATGCACAGTGTAGTACATTGTATATGAGTGAGTTGCACTGAAAAACTTAGAATTTACTGAAAAACCCGCATTAGACGAAATGCACAGTGTAGTACATTGTATATGAGTGAGTTGCACTGAAAAAAGTAGAATTTACTGAAAAACCCGCTTTAGACGAAATGCACCGTGTAGTACATTGTATATGAGTGAGTTGCACTGAAAAACTTAGAATTTACTGAAAAACCAGCATTAGACGAAATGAACAGTGTAGTACATTGTATATGAGTGAGTTGCACTGAAAAACGTAGAATTTACTGAAAAACCCGCTTTAGACGAAATGCACAGTGTAGTACATTGTATATGAGTGAGTTGTATTGAAAAACTTAGAATTTACTGAAAAACCCTCATTAGACGAAATGCACAGTGTAGTACCTTGTATATGAGTGAGTTGCACTGAAAAATTTAGAATTTACTGAAAAACCCGCATTAGACGAAATGTACAGTGTAGTACATAGTATATGAGTGAGTTGCACTGAAAAACTTAGAATTTACTGAAAAACCTGCATTAGACGAAATGCACAGTGTAGTACATAGTATATGAGTGAGTTGCACTGAAAAACTTAGAATTTACTGAAAAACCCGCATTAGACGAAATGCACAGTGTAGTACATTGTATATGAGTGAGTTGCACTGAAAAACTTAGAATTTACTGAAAAACCTGCATTAGACGAAATGAACAGTGTAGTACATTGTATATGATTGAGTTGCACTGAAAAAAGTAGAATTTACTGAAAAACCCGCTTTAGACGAAATGCACAGTGTAGTACATTCTATATGAGTGAGTTGCACTGAAAAAGTTAGAATTTACTGAAAAACCCGCATTAGACGAAATGCACAGTGTAGTACATTGTATATGAGTGAGTTGCACTGAAAAACTTAGAATTTACTGAAAAACCCGCATTAGACGAAATGCACAGTGTAGTACATGTATATGAGTGAGTTGCACTGAAAAACTTAGAATTTACTGAAAAACCTGCATTAGACGAAATGCACAGTGTAGTACATAGTATATGAGTGAGTTGCACTGAAAAACTTAGAATTTACTGAAAAACCCGCATTAGACGAAATGCACAGTGTAGTACATTGTATATGAGTGAGTTGCACTGAAAAACTTAGAATTTACTGGAAAACCCGCATTAGACGAAATGCACAGTGTAGTACATTGCATATGAGTGAGTTGCACTGAAAAAAGTAGAATTTACTGAAAAACCCGCTTTAGACGAAATGCACAGTGTAGTACATTGTATATGAGTGAGTTGCACTGAAAAACTTAGAATTTACTGAAAAAAAAGCATTAGACGAAATGAACAGTGTAGTACATTGTATATGAGTGAGTTGCACTGAAAAACGTAGAATTTACTGAAAAACCCGCATTAGACGAAATGCACAGTGTAGTACCTTGTATATGAGTGAGTTACACTGAAAAACTTAGAATTTACTGAAAAACCCGCATTAGACGAAATACACAGTGTAGTACATTGTATATGAGTGAGTTGCACTGAAAAACTTAGAATTTACTGAAAAACCCGCATTAGACGAAATGCACAGTGTAGTACATTGTATATGAGTGAGTTGCACTGAAAAACTTAGAATTTACTGAAAAACCCGCATTAGACGAAATGCACAGTGTAGTACATTGTATATGAGTGAGTTGCACTGAAAAACTTAGAATTTACTGAAAAACCCGCATTAGACGAAATGCACAGTGTAGTACATTGTATATGTGTGAGTTGCACTGAAAAACTTAGAATTTACTGAAAAACCCGCATTAGACGAAATGCACAGTGTAGTACATTGTATATGAGTGAGTTGCACTGAAAAACTTAGAATTTACTGAAAAACCCGCATTAGACGAAATGCACAGTGTAGTATATTGTATATGAGTGATTTGCACTGAAAAACTTAGAATTTACTGAAAAACCCGCATTAGACGAAATGCACAGTGTAGTACATGTATATGAGTGAGTTGCACTGAAAAACTTAGAATTTACTGAAAAACCCGCATTAGACGAAATGCACAGTGTGGTACATTGTATATGAGTGAGTTGCACTTAAAAACTTAGAATTTACTGAAAAACCCGCATTAGACGAAATGCACAGTGTAGTACATTGTATATGAGTGAGTTGCACTGAAAAACTTAGAATTTACTGAAAAACCCTCATTAGACGAAATGCACAGTGTAGTACATTGTATATGAGTGAGTTGCACTGAAAAACTTAGAATTTACTGAAAAACTCGCATTAGACGAAATGCACAGTGTAGTACATTGTATATGAGTGAGTTGCACTGAAAAACTTAGAATTTACTGAAAAACCCGCATTAGACGAAATGCACAGTGTAGTACATTGTATATGAGTGATTTGCACTGAAAAACTTAGAATTTACTGAAAAACCCGCATTAGACGAAATGCACAGTGTAGTACATGTATATGAGTGAGTTGCACTGAAAAACTTAGAATTTACTGAAAAACCCGCATTAGACGAAATGCACAGTGTAGTACATTGTATATGAGTGAGTTGCACTGAAAAACTTAGAATTTACTGAAAAACCCGCATTAGACGAAATGCACAGTGTAGTACATTGTATATGAGTGAGTTGCACTGAAAAACTTAGAATTTACTGAAAAACCCTCATTAGACGAAATGCACAGTGTAGTACATTGTATATGAGTGAGTTGCACTGAAAAACTTAGAATTTACTGAAAAACCCACATTAGACGAAATGCACAGTGTAGTACATAGTATATGAGTGAGTTGCACTGAAAAACTTAGAATTTACTGAAAAACCCGCATTAGACGAAATGCACAGTGTAGTACATGTATATGAGTGAGTTGCACTGAAAAACTTAGAATTTACTGAAAAACCCGCATTAGACGAAATGCACAGTGTAGTACATTGTATATGAGTGAGTTGCACTGAAAAACTTAGAATTTACTGAAAAACCCGCATTAGACGAAATGCACAGTGTAGTACATTGTATATGAGTGAGTTGCACTGAAAAAAGTAGAATTTACTGAAAAACCCGCTTTAGACGAAATGCACAGTGTAGTACATTGTATATGAGTGAGTTGCACTGAAAAACTTAGAATTTACTGAAAAACCAGCATTAGACGAAATGAACAGTGTAGTACATTGTATATGAGTGAGTTGCACTGAAAAACGTAGAATTTACTGAAAAACCCGCTTTAGACGAAATGCACAGTGTAGTACATTGTATATGAGTGAGTTGTATTGAAAAACTTAGAATTTACTGAAAAACCCGCATTAGACGAAATGCACAGTGTAGTACCTTGTATATGAGTGAGTTGCACTGAAAAACTTAGAATTTACTGAAAAACCCGCATCAGACGAAATTCACAGTGTAGTACATTGTATATGAGTGAGTTGCACTGAAAAAATTAGAATTTACTGAAAAACCCGCATTAGACGAAATGCACAGTGTAGTACATAGTATATGAGTGAGTTGCACTGAAAAACTTAGAATTTACTGAAAAACCCGCATTAGACGAAATGCACAGTGTAGTACATAGTGTATGAGTGAGTTGCACTGAAAAACTTAGAATTTACTGAAAAACCCGCATTAGACGAAATGCATAGTGTAGTACATTGTATATGAGTGAGTTGCACTGAAAAACTTAGAATTTACTGAAAAACCCGCATTAGACGAAATGCACAGTGTAGTACATTGTATATGAGTGAGTTGCACTGAAAAACTTAGAATTTACTGAAAAACCCGCATTAGACGAAATGCACAGTGTAGTACATTGTATATGAGTGAGTTGCACTGAAAAACTTAGAATTTACTGAAAAACCCGCATTAGACGAAATGCACAGTGTAGTACATTGTATATGAGTGAGTTGCACTGAAAAAATTAGAATTTACTGAAAAACCCGCATTAGACGAAATGCACAGTGTAGTACATTGTATATGAGTGAGTTGCACTGAAAAAAGTAAAATTTACTGAAAAACCCGCATTAGACGAAATGCACAGTGTAGTACATTGTATATGAGTGAGTTGCACTGAAAAACTTAGAATTTACTGAAAAACCCGCATTAGACGAAATGCACAGTGTAGTACATGTATATGAGTGAGTTGCACTGAAAAACTTAGAATTTACTGAAAAACCCGCATTAGACGAAATGCACAGTGTAGTACATTGTATATGAGTGAGTTGCACTGAAAAAGTTAGAATTTACTGAAAAACCCGCATTAGACGAAATGCACAGTGTAGTACATTGTATATGAGTGAGTTGCACTGAAAAACTTAGAATTTACTGAAAAACCCGCATTAGACGAAATGCACAGTGTAGTACATTGTATATGAGTGAGTTGCACTGAAAAACTTAGAATTTACTGAAAAACCCGCATTAGACGAAATGCACAGTGTAGTACATTGTATATGAGTGAGTTGCACTGAAAAACTTAGAATTTACTGGAAAACCCGCATTAGACGAAATGCACAGTGTAGTACATTGCATATGAGTGAGTTGCACTGAAAAAAGTAGAATTTACTGAAAAACCCGCTTTAGACGAAATGCACAGTGTAGTACATTGTATATGAGTGAGTTGCACTGAAAAACTTAGAATTTACTGAAAAAAAAGCATTAGACGAAATGAACAGTGTAGTACATTGTATATGAGTGAGTTGCACTGAAAAACGTAGAATTTACTGAAAAACCCGCATTAGACGAAATGCACAGTGTAGTACCTTGTATATGAGTGAGTTACACTGAAAAACTTAGAATTTACTGAAAAACCCGCATTAGACGAAATACACAGTGTAGTACATTGTATATGAGTGAGTTGCACTGAAAAACTTAGAATTTACTGAAAAACCCGCATTAGACGAAATGCACAGTGTAGTACATTGTATATGAGTGAGTTGCACTGAAAAACTTAGAATTTACTGAAAAACCCGCATTAGACGAAATGCACAGTGTAGTACATTGTATATGAGTGAGTTGCACTGAAAAACTTAGAATTTACTGAAAAACCCGCATTAGACGAAATGCACAGTGTAGTACATTGTATATGTGTGAGTTGCACTGAAAAACTTAGAATTTACTGAAAAACCCGCATTAGACGAAATGCACAGTGTAGTACATTGTATATGAGTGAGTTGCACTGAAAAACTTAGAATTTACTGAAAAACCCGCATTAGACGAAATGCACAGTGTAGTATATTGTATATGAGTGATTTGCACTGAAAAACTTAGAATTTACTGAAAAACCCGCATTAGACGAAATGCACAGTGTAGTACATGTATATGAGTGAGTTGCACTGAAAAACTTAGAATTTACTGAAAAACCCGCATTAGACGAAATGCACAGTGTGGTACATTGTATATGAGTGAGTTGCACTTAAAAACTTAGAATTTACTGAAAAACCCGCATTAGACGAAATGCACAGTGTAGTACATTGTATATGAGTGAGTTGCACTGAAAAACTTAGAATTTACTGAAAAACCCTCATTAGACGAAATGCACAGTGTAGTACATTGTATATGAGTGAGTTGCACTGAAAAACTTAGAATTTACTGAAAAACTCGCATTAGACGAAATGCACAGTGTAGTACATTGTATATGAGTGAGTTGCACTGAAAAACTTAGAATTTACTGAAAAACCCGCATTAGACGAAATGCACAGTGTAGTACATTGTATATGAGTGATTTGCACTGAAAAACTTAGAATTTACTGAAAAACCCGCATTAGACGAAATGCACAGTGTAGTACATGTATATGAGTGAGTTGCACTGAAAAACTTAGAATTTACTGAAAAACCCGCATTAGACGAAATGCACAGTGTAGTACATTGTATATGAGTGAGTTGCACTGAAAAACTTAGAATTTACTGAAAAACCCGCATTAGACGAAATGCACAGTGTAGTACATTGTATATGAGTGAGTTGCACTGAAAAACTTAGAATTTACTGAAAAACCCTCATTAGACGAAATGCACAGTGTAGTACATTGTATATGAGTGAGTTGCACTGAAAAACTTAGAATTTACTGAAAAACCCACATTAGACGAAATGCACAGTGTAGTACATAGTATATGAGTGAGTTGCACTGAAAAACTTAGAATTTACTGAAAAACCCGCATTAGACGAAATGCACAGTGTAGTACATGTATATGAGTGAGTTGCACTGAAAAACTTAGAATTTACTGAAAAACCCGCATTAGACGAAATGCACAGTGTAGTACATTGTATATGAGTGAGTTGCACTGAAAAACTTAGAATTTACTGAAAAACCCGCATTAGACGAAATGCACAGTGTAGTACATTGTATATGAGTGAGTTGCACTGAAAAAAGTAGAATTTACTGAAAAACCCGCTTTAGACGAAATGCACAGTGTAGTACATTGTATATGAGTGAGTTGCACTGAAAAACTTAGAATTTACTGAAAAACCAGCATTAGACGAAATGAACAGTGTAGTACATTGTATATGAGTGAGTTGCACTGAAAAACGTAGAATTTACTGAAAAACCCGCTTTAGACGAAATGCACAGTGTAGTACATTGTATATGAGTGAGTTGTATTGAAAAACTTAGAATTTACTGAAAAACCCGCATTAGACGAAATGCACAGTGTAGTACCTTGTATATGAGTGAGTTGCACTGAAAAACTTAGAATTTACTGAAAAACCCGCATCAGACGAAATTCACAGTGTAGTACATTGTATATGAGTGAGTTGCACTGAAAAAATTAGAATTTACTGAAAAACCCGCATTAGACGAAATGCACAGTGTAGTACATAGTATATGAGTGAGTTGCACTGAAAAACTTAGAATTTACTGAAAAACCCGCATTAGACGAAATGCACAGTGTAGTACATAGTGTATGAGTGAGTTGCACTGAAAAACTTAGAATTTACTGAAAAACCCGCATTAGACGAAATGCATAGTGTAGTACATTGTATATGAGTGAGTTGCACTGAAAAACTTAGAATTTACTGAAAAACCCGCATTAGACGAAATGCACAGTGTAGTACATTGTATATGAGTGAGTTGCACTGAAAAACTTAGAATTTACTGAAAAACCCGCATTAGACGAAATGCACAGTGTAGTACATTGTATATGAGTGAGTTGCACTGAAAAACTTAGAATTTACTGAAAAACCCGCATTAGACGAAATGCACAGTGTAGTACATTGTATATGAGTGAGTTGCACTGAAAAAATTAGAATTTACTGAAAAACCCGCATTAGACGAAATGCACAGTGTAGTACATTGTATATGAGTGAGTTGCACTGAAAAAAGTAAAATTTACTGAAAAACCCGCATTAGACGAAATGCACAGTGTAGTACATTGTATATGAGTGAGTTGCACTGAAAAACTTAGAATTTACTGAAAAACCCGCATTAGACGAAATGCACAGTGTAGTACATGTATATGAGTGAGTTGCACTGAAAAACTTAGAATTTACTGAAAAACCCGCATTAGACGAAATGCACAGTGTAGTACATTGTATATGAGTGAGTTGCACTGAAAAAGTTAGAATTTACTGAAAAACCCGCATTAGACGAAATGCACAGTGTAGTACATTGTATATGAGTGAGTTGCACTGAAAAACTTAGAATTTACTGAAAAACCCGCATTAGACGAAATGCACAGTGTAGTACATTGTATATGAGTGAGTTGCACTGAAAAACTTAGAATTTACTGAAAAACCCGCATTAGACGAAATGCACAGTGTAGTACATGTATATGAGTGAGTTGCACTGAAAAACTTAGAATTTACTGAAAAACCCGCATTAGACGAAATGCACAGTGTAGTACATTGTATATGAGTGAGTTGCACTGAAAAACGTAGAATTTACTGAAAAACCCGCATTAGACGAAATGCACAGTGTAGTACCTTGTATATGAGTGAGTTACACTGAAAAACTTAGAATTTACTGAAAAACCCGCATTAGACGAAATACACAGTGTAGTACATTGTATATGAGTGAGTTGCACTGAAAAACTTAGAATTTACTGAAAAACCCGCATTAGACGAAATGCACAGTGTAGTACATTGTATATGAGTGAGTTGCACTGAAAAACTTAGAATTTACTGAAAAACCCGCATTAGACGAAATGCACAGTGTAGTACATTGTATATGAGTGAGTTGCACTGAAAAACTTAGAATTTACTGAAAAACCCGCATTAGACGAAATGCACAGTGTAGTACATTGTATATGTGTGAGTTGCACTGAAAAACTTAGAATTTACTGAAAAACCCGCATTAGACGAAATGCACAGTGTAGTACATTGTATATGAGTGAGTTGCACTGAAAAACTTAGAATTTACTGAAAAACCCGCATTAGACGAAATGCACAGTGTAGTATATTGTATATGAGTGATTTGCACTGAAAAACTTAGAATTTACTGAAAAACCCGCATTAGACGAAATGCACAGTGTAGTACATGTATATGAGTGAGTTGCACTGAAAAACTTAGAATTTACTGAAAAACCCGCATTAGACGAAATGCACAGTGTGGTACATTGTATATGAGTGAGTTGCACTTAAAAACTTAGAATTTACTGAAAAACCCGCATTAGACGAAATGCACAGTGTAGTACATTGTATATGAGTGAGTTGCACTGAAAAACTTAGAATTTACTGAAAAACCCTCATTAGACGAAATGCACAGTGTAGTACATTGTATATGAGTGAGTTGCACTGAAAAACTTAGAATTTACTGAAAAACTCGCATTAGACGAAATGCACAGTGTAGTACATTGTATATGAGTGAGTTGCACTGAAAAACTTAGAATTTACTGAAAAACCCGCATTAGACGAAATGCACAGTGTAGTACATTGTATATGAGTGATTTGCACTGAAAAACTTAGAATTTACTGAAAAACCCGCATTAGACGAAATGCACAGTGTAGTACATGTATATGAGTGAGTTGCACTGAAAAACTTAGAATTTACTGAAAAACCCGCATTAGACGAAATGCACAGTGTAGTACATTGTATATGAGTGAGTTGCACTGAAAAACTTAGAATTTACTGAAAAACCCGCATTAGACGAAATGCACAGTGTAGTACATTGTATATGAGTGAGTTGCACTGAAAAACTTAGAATTTACTGAAAAACCCTCATTAGACGAAATGCACAGTGTAGTACATTGTATATGAGTGAGTTGCACTGAAAAACTTAGAATTTACTGAAAAACCCACATTAGACGAAATGCACAGTGTAGTACATAGTATATGAGTGAGTTGCACTGAAAAACTTAGAATTTACTGAAAAACCCGCATTAGACGAAATGCACAGTGTAGTACATGTATATGAGTGAGTTGCACTGAAAAACTTAGAATTTACTGAAAAACCCGCATTAGACGAAATGCACAGTGTAGTACATTGTATATGAGTGAGTTGCACTGAAAAACTTAGAATTTACTGAAAAACCCGCATTAGACGAAATGCACAGTGTAGTACATTGTATATGAGTGAGTTGCACTGAAAAAAGTAGAATTTACTGAAAAACCCGCTTTAGACGAAATGCACAGTGTAGTACATTGTATATGAGTGAGTTGCACTGAAAAACTTAGAATTTACTGAAAAACCAGCATTAGACGAAATGAACAGTGTAGTACATTGTATATGAGTGAGTTGCACTGAAAAACGTAGAATTTACTGAAAAACCCGCTTTAGACGAAATGCACAGTGTAGTACATTGTATATGAGTGAGTTGTATTGAAAAACTTAGAATTTACTGAAAAACCCGCATTAGACGAAATGCACAGTGTAGTACCTTGTATATGAGTGAGTTGCACTGAAAAACTTAGAATTTACTGAAAAACCCGCATCAGACGAAATTCACAGTGTAGTACATTGTATATGAGTGAGTTGCACTGAAAAAATTAGAATTTACTGAAAAACCCGCATTAGACGAAATGCACAGTGTAGTACATAGTATATGAGTGAGTTGCACTGAAAAACTTAGAATTTACTGAAAAACCCGCATTAGACGAAATGCACAGTGTAGTACATAGTGTATGAGTGAGTTGCACTGAAAAACTTAGAATTTACTGAAAAACCCGCATTAGACGAAATGCATAGTGTAGTACATTGTATATGAGTGAGTTGCACTGAAAAACTTAGAATTTACTGAAAAACCCGCATTAGACGAAATGCACAGTGTAGTACATTGTATATGAGTGAGTTGCACTGAAAAACTTAGAATTTACTGAAAAACCCGCATTAGACGAAATGCACAGTGTAGTACATTGTATATGAGTGAGTTGCACTGAAAAACTTAGAATTTACTGAAAAACCCGCATTAGACGAAATGCACAGTGTAGTACATTGTATATGAGTGAGTTGCACTGAAAAAATTAGAATTTACTGAAAAACCCGCATTAGACGAAATGCACAGTGTAGTACATTGTATATGAGTGAGTTGCACTGAAAAAAGTAAAATTTACTGAAAAACCCGCATTAGACGAAATGCACAGTGTAGTACATTGTATATGAGTGAGTTGCACTGAAAAACTTAGAATTTACTGAAAAACCCGCATTAGACGAAATGCACAGTGTAGTACATGTATATGAGTGAGTTGCACTGAAAAACTTAGAATTTACTGAAAAACCCGCATTAGACGAAATGCACAGTGTAGTACATTGTATATGAGTGAGTTGCACTGAAAAAGTTAGAATTTACTGAAAAACCCGCATTAGACGAAATGCACAGTGTAGTACATTGTATATGAGTGAGTTGCACTGAAAAACTTAGAATTTACTGAAAAACCCGCATTAGACGAAATGCACAGTGTAGTACATTGTATATGAGTGAGTTGCACTGAAAAACTTAGAATTTACTGAAAAACCCGCATTAGACGAAATGCACAGTGTAGTACATGTATATGAGTGAGTTGCACTGAAAAACTTAGAATTTACTGAAAAACCCGCATTAGACGAAATGCACAGTGTAGTACATTGTATATGAGTGAGTTGCACTGAAAAAATTAGAATTTACTGAAAAACCCGCATTAGACGAAATGCACAGTGTAGTACATTGTATATGAGTGAGTTGCACTGAAAAAAGTAGAATTTACTGAAAAACCTGCTTTAGACGAAATGCACAGTGTAGTACATTGTATATGAGTGAGTTGCACTGAAAAACTTAGAATTTACTGAAAAACCAGCATTAGACGAAATGAACAGTGTAGTACATTGTATATGAGTGAGTTGCACTGAAAAACGTAGAATTTACTGAAAAACCCGCTTTAGACGAAATGCACAGTGTAGTACATTGTATATGAGTGAGTTGTATTGAAAAACTTAGAATTTACTGAAAAACCCGCATTAGACGAAATGCACAGTGTAGTACCTTTTATATGAGTGAGTTGCACTGAAAAACTTAGAATTTACTGAAAAACCCGCATTAGACAAAATGCACAGTGTAGTACATTGTATATGAGTGAGTTGCACTGAAATACTTAGAATTTACTGAAAAACCCGCATTAGACGAAATGCACAGTGTAGTACATTGTATATGAGTGAGTTGCACTGAAAAACTTAGAATTTACTGAAAAACCCGCATTAGACGAAATGCACAGTGTAGTACATTGTATATGAGTGAGTTGCACTGAAAAACTTAGAATTTACTGAAAAACCCGCATTAGACGAAATGCACAGTGTAGTACATTGTATATGAGTGAGTTGCACTTAAAAACTTAGAATTTACTGAAAAACCCGCATTAGACGAAATGCACAGTGTAGTACATGTATATGAGTGAGTTGCACTGAAAAACTTAGAATTTACTGAAAAACCCGCATTAGACGAAATGCACAGTGTAGTACATTGTATATGAGTGAGTTGCACTGAAAAAATTAGAATTTACTGAAAAACCCGCATTAGACGAAATGCACAGTGTAGTACATTGTATATGAGTGAGTTGCACTGAAAAAAGTAGAATTTACTGAAAAACCTGCTTTAGACGAAATGCACAGTGTAGTACATTGTATATGAGTGAGTTGCACTGAAAAACTTAGAATTTACTGAAAAACCAGCATTAGACGAAATGAACAGTGTAGTACATTGTATATGAGTGAGTTGCACTGAAAAACGTAGAATTTACTGAAAAACCCGCTTTAGACGAAATGCACAGTGTAGTACATTGTATATGAGTGAGTTGTATTGAAAAACTTAGAATTTACTGAAAAACCCGCATTAGACGAAATGCACAGTGTAGTACCTTGTATATGAGTGAGTTGCACTGAAAAACTTAGAATTTACTGAAAAACCCGCATTAGACAAAATGCACAGTGTAGTACATTGTATATGAGTGAGTTGCACTGAAATACTTAGAATTTACTGAAAAACCCGCATTAGACGAAATGCACAGTGTAGTACATTGTATATGAGTGAGTTGCACTGAAAAACTTAGAATTTACTGAAAAACCCGCATTAGACGAAATGCACAGTGTAGTACATTGTATATGAGTGAGTTGCACTGAAAAACTTAGAATTTACTGAAAAACCCGCATTAGACGAAATGCACAGTGTAGTACATTGTATATGAGTGAGTTGCACTGAAAAACTTAGAATTTACTGAAAAACCCGCATTAGACGAAATGCACAGTGTAGTACATTGTATATGAGTGAGTTGCACTGAAAAACTTAGAATTTACTGAAAAACCCGCATTAGACGAAATGCACAGTGTAGTACATGTATATGAGTGAGTTGCACTGAAAAACTTAGAATTTACTGAAAAACCCGCATTAGACGAAATGCACAGTGTAGTACATTGTATATGAGTGAGTTGCACTGAAAAAATTAGAATTTACTGAAAAACCCGCATTAGACGAAATGCACAGTGTAGTACATTGTATATGAGTGAGTTGCACTGAAAAAAGTAGAATTTACTGAAAAACCTGCTTTAGACGAAATGCACAGTGTAGTACATTGTATATATGTGAGTTGCACTGAAAAACTTAGAATTTACTGAAAAACCAGCATTAGACGAAATGAACAGTGTAGTACATTGTATATGAGTGAGTTGCACTGAAAAACGTAGAATTTACTGAAAAACCCGCTTTAGACGAAATGCACAGTGTAGTACATTGTATATGAGTGAGTTGTATTGAAAAACTTAGAATTTACTGAAAAACCCGCATTAGACGAAATGCACAGTGTAGTACCTTTTATATGAGTGAGTTGCACTGAAAAACTTAGAATTTACTGAAAAACCCGCATTAGACAAAATGCACAGTGTAGTACATTGTATATGAGTGAGTTGCACTGAAATACTTAGAATTTACTGAAAAACCCGCATTAGACGAAATGCACAGTGTAGTACATTGTATATGAGTGAGTTGCACTGAAAAACTTAGAATTTACTGAAAAACCCGCATTAGACGAAATGCACAGTGTAGTACATTGTATATGAGTGAGTTGCACTGAAAAACTTAGAATTTACTGAAAAACCCGCATTAGACGAAATGCACAGTGTAGTACATTGTATATGAGTGAGTTGCACTGAAAAACTTAGAATTTACTGAAAAACCCGCATTAGACGAAATGCACAGTGTAGTACATTGTATATGAGTGAGTTGCACTGAAAAACTTAGAATTTACTGAAAAACCAGCATTAGACGAAATGAACAGTGTAGTACATTGTATATGAGTGAGTTGCACTGAAAAACTTAGAATTTACTGAAAAACCCGCTTTAGACGAAATGCACAGTGTAGTACTTTGTATATGAGTGAGTTGCACTGAAAAACTTAGAATTTACTGAAAAACCCGCATTAGACGAAATGAACAGTGTAGTACATTGTATATGAGTGAGTTGCACTGAAAAACGTAGAATTTACTGAAAAACCCGCTTTAGACGAAATGCACAGTGTAGTACATTGTATATGAGTGAGTTGCACTGAAAAACTTAGAATTTACTGAAAAACCCGCATTAGAAGAAATGCACAGTGTAGTACATTGTATATGAGTGAGTTGCACTGAAAAACTTAGAATTTACTGAAAAACCCGCATTAGACGAAATGCACAGTGTAGTACATAGTATATGAGTGAGTTGCACTGAAAAACTTAGAATTTACTGAAAAACCCGCATTAGACGAAATGCAGTGTAGTACATAGTATATGAGTGAGTTGCACTGAAAAACTTAGAATTTACTGAAAAACCCGCATTAGACGAAATGCACAGTGTAGTACATTGTATATGAGTGAGTTGCACTGAAAAACTTAGAATTTACTGAAAAACCCGCATTAGACGAAATGCACAGTGTAGTACATTGTATATGAGTGAGTTGCACTGAAAAACTTAGAATTTACTGAAAAACCCGCATTAGACGAAATGCACAGTGTAGTACATTGTACATGAGTGAGTTGCACTGAAAAACTTAGAATTTACTGAAAAACCCGCATTAGACGAAATGCACAGTGTAGTACTTTGTATATGAGTGAGTTGCACTGAAAAACTTAGAATTTACTGAAAAACCCGCATTAGACGAAATGCACAGTGTAGTACATTGTATATGAGTGAGTTGCACTGAAAAACTTAGAATTTACTGAAAAACCCGCATTAGACAAAATGCACAGTGTAGTACATTGTATATGAGTGAGTTGCACTGAAAAACTTAGAATTTACTGAAAAACCCGCATTAGACGAAATGCACAGTGTAGTACATAGTATATGAGTGAATTGCACTGAAAAACTTAGAATTTACTGAAAAACCCGCATTAGACGAAATGCACAGTGTAGTACATTGTATATGAGTGAGTTGCACTGAAAAACTTAGAATTTACTGAAAAACCCGCATTAGACGAAATGCACAGTGTAGTACATTGTATATGAGTGAGTTGCACTGAAAAACTTAGAATTTACTGAAAAACCCGCATCAGACGAAATGCACAGTGTAGTACATTGTATATGAGTGAGTTGCACTGAAAAACTTAGAATTTACTGAAAAACCCGCATTAGACGAAATGCACAGTGTAGTACATAGTATATGAGTGAGTTGCACTGAAAAAGTTAGAATTTACTGAAAAACCCGCATTAGACGAAATGCACAGTGTAGTACATAGTATATGAGTGAGTTGCACTGAAAAACTTAGAATTTACTGAAAAACCCGCATTAGACGAAATGCATGTAGTACATAGTATATGAGTGAGTTGCACTGAAAAACTTAGAATTTACTGAAAAACCCGCATTAGACGAAATGCACAGTGTAGTACATTGTATATGAGTGAGTTGCACTGAAAAACTTAGAATTTACTGAAAAACCCGCATTAGACGAAATGCACAGTGTAGTACATGTATATGAGTGAGTTGCACTGAAAAACTTAGAATTTACTGAAAAACCCGCATTAGACGAAATGCACAGTGTAGTACTTTGTATATGAGTGAGTTGCACTGAAAAACTTAGAATTTACTGAAAAACCCGCATTAGACGAAATGCACAGTGTAGTACATTGTATATGAGTGAGTTGCACTGAAAAACTTAGAATTTACTGAAAAACCCGCATTAGACAAAATGCACAGTGTAGTACATTGTATATGAGTGAGTTGCACTGAAAAACTTAGAATTTACTGAAAAACCCGCATTAGACGAAATGCACAGTGTAGTACATTGTATATGAGTGAGTTGCACTGAAAAACTTAGAATTTACTGAAAAACCCGCATTAGACGAAATGCACAGTGTAGTACATAGTATATGAGTGAGTTGCACTGAAAAACTTAGAATTTACTGAAAAACCCGCATTAGACGAAATGCACAGTGTAGTACATTGTATATGAGTGAGTTGCACTGAAAAATTTAGAATTTACTGAAAAACCCGCATTAGACGAAATGCACAGTGTAGTACATTGTATATGAGTGAGTTGCACTGAAAAACTTAGAATTTACTGAAAAACCCGCATTAGACGAAATGCACAGTGTAGTACATTGTATATGAGTGAGTTGCACTGAAAAAAGTAGAATTTACTGAAAAACCTGCTTTAGACGAAATGCACAGTGTAGTACATTGTATATGAGTGAGTTGCACTGAAAAACTTAGAATTTACTGAAAAACC
The DNA here is from genome assembly GCF_978045245.1 of Mus caroli. Taxonomy (NCBI): domain Eukaryota; kingdom Metazoa; phylum Chordata; class Mammalia; order Rodentia; family Muridae; genus Mus; species Mus caroli. The sequence goes on along the minus strand of NW_028227291.1, from coordinate 2,245,318 downwards.
CGCATTAGACGAAATGCACAGTGTAGTACTTTGTATATGAGTGAGTTGCACTGAAAAACTTAGAATTTACTGAAAAACCCGCATTAGACGAAATGCACAGTGTAGTACATTGTATATGAGTGAGTTGCACTGAAAAACTTAGAATTTACTGAAAAACCCGCATTAGACAAAATGCACAGTGTAGTACATTGTATATGAGTGAGTTGCACTGAAAAACTTAGAATTTACTGAAAAACCCGCATTAGACGAAATGCACAGTGTAGTACATAGTATATGAGTGAATTGCACTGAAAAACTTAGAATTTACTGAAAAACCCGCATTAGACGAAATGCACAGTGTAGTACATTGTATATGAGTGAGTTGCACTGAAAAACTTAGAATTTACTGAAAAACACGCATTAGACGAAATGCACAGTGTAGTACATTGTATATGAGTGAGTTGCACTGAAAAACTTAGAATTTACTGAAAAACCCGCATTAGACGAAATGCACAGTGTAGTACATAGTATATGAGTGAGTTGCACTGAAAAAGTTAGAATTTACTGAAAAACCCGCATTAGACGAAATGCACAGTGTAGTACATAGTATATGAGTGAGTTGCACTGAAAAACTTAGAATTTACTGAAAAACCCGCATTAGACGAAATGCAGTGTAGTACATAGTATATGAGTGAGTTGCACTGAAAAACTTAGAATTTACTGAAAAACCCGCATTAGACGAAATGCACAGTGTAGTACATTGTATATGAGTGAGTTGCACTGAAAAACTTAGAATTTACTGAAAAACCCGCATTAGACGAAATGCACAGTGTAGTACATGTATATGAGTGAGTTGCACTGAAAAACTTAGAATTTACTGAAAAACCCGCATTAGACGAAATGCACAGTGTAGTACTTTGTATATGAGTGAGTTGCACTGAAAAACTTAGAATTTACTGAAAAACCCGCATTAGACGAAATGCACAGTGTAGTACATTGTATATGAGTGAGTTGCACTGAAAAACTTAGAATTTACTGAAAAACCCGCATTAGACAAAATGCACAGTGTAGTACATTGTATATGAGTGAGTTGCACTGAAAAACTTAGAATTTACTGAAAAACCCGCATTAGACGAAATGCACAGTGTAGTACATTGTATATGAGTGAGTTGCACTGAAAAACTTAGAATTTACTGAAAAACCCGCATTAGACGAAATGCACAGTGTAGTACATTGTATATGAGTGAGTTGCACTGAAAAACTTAGAATTTACTGAAAAACCCGCATTAGACGAAATGCACAGTGTAGTACATTGTATATGAGTGAGTTGCACTGAAAAACTTAGAATTTACTGAAAAACCAGCATTAGACGAAATGAACAGTGTAGTACATTGTATATGAGTGAGTTGCACTGAAAAACGTAGAATTTACTGAAAAACCCGCTTTAGACGAAATGCACAGTGTAGTACATTGTATATGAGTGAGTTGTATTGAAAAACTTAGAATTTACTGAAAAACCCGCATTAGACGAAATGCACAGTGTAGTACCTTGTATATGAGTGAGTTGCACTGAAAAACTTAGAATTTACTGAAAAACCCGCATTAGACAAAATGCACAGTGTAGTACATTGTATATGAGTGAGTTGCACTGAAATACTTAGAATTTACTGAAAAACCCGCATTAGACGAAATGCACAGTGTAGTACATTGTATATGAGTGAGTTGCACTGAAAAACTTAGAATTTACTGAAAAACCCGCATTAGACGAAATGCACAGTGTAGTACATTGTATATGAGTGAGTTGCACTGAAAAACTTAGAATTTACTGAAAAACCCGCATTAGACGAAATGCACAGTGTAGTACATTGTATATGAGTGAGTTGCACTGAAAAACTTAGAATTTACTGAAAAACCCGCATTAGACGAAATGAACAGTGTAGTACATTGTATATGAGTGAGTTGCACTGAAAAACTTTGAATTTACTGAAAAACCCGCATTATACGAAATGCACAGTGTAGTACATGTATATGAGTGAGTTGCACTGAAAAACTTAGAATTTACTGAAAAACCCGCTTTAGACGAAATGCACAGTGTAGTACTTTGTATATGAGTGAGTTGCACTGAAAAACTTAGAATTTACTGAAAAACCCGCATTAGACGAAATGAACAGTGTAGTACATTGTATATGAGTGAGTTGCACTGAAAAACGTAGAATTTACTGAAAAACCCGCTTTAGACGAAATGCACAGTGTAGTACATTGTATATGAGTGAGTTGCACTGAAAAACTTAGAATTTACTGAAAAACCCGCATTAGACGAAATGCACAGTGTAGTACATTGTATATGAGTGAGTTGCACTGAAAAACTTAGAATTTACTGAAAAACCCGCATTAGACGAAATGCACAGTGTAGTACATAGTATATGAGTGAGTTGCACTGAAAAACTTAGAATTTACTGAAAAACCCGCATTAGACGAAATGCAGTGTAGTACATAGTATATGAGTGAGTTGCACTGAAAAACTTAGAATTTACTGAAAAACCCGCATTAGACGAAATGCACAGTGTAGTACATTGTATATGAGTGAGTTGCACTGAAAAACTTAGAATTTACTGAAAAACCCACATTAGACGAAATGCACAGTGTAGTACATTGTATATGAGTGAGTTGCACTGAAAAACTTAGAATTTACTGAAAAACCCGCATTAGACGAAATGCACAGTGTAGTACATTGTATATGAGTGAGTTGCACTGAAAAACTTAGAATTTACTGAAAAACCCGCATTAGACGAAATGCACAGTGTAGTACATGTATATGAGTGAGTTGCACTGAAAAACTTAGAATTTACTGAAAAACCCGCATTAGACGAAATGCACAGTGTAGTACATTGTATATGAGTGAGTTGCACTGAAAAACTTAGAATTTACTGAAAAACCCGCATGAGACGAAATGCACAGTGTAGTACTTTGTATATGAGTGAGTTGCACTGAAAAACTTAGAATTTACTGAAAAACCCGCATTAGACGAAATGCACAGTGTAGTACATTGTATTTGAGTGAGTTGCACTGAAAAACTTAGAATTTACTGAAAAACCCGCATTAGACAAAATGCACAGTGTAGTACATTGTATATGAGTGAGTTGCACTGAAAAACTTAGAATTTACTGAAAAACCCGCATTAGACGAAATGCACAGTGTAGTACATAGTATATGAGTGAATTGCACTGAAAAACTTAGAATTTACTGAAAAACCCGCATTAGACGAAATGCACAGTGTAATACATTGTATATGAGTGAGTTGCACTGAAAAACTTAGAATTTACTGAAAAACCCGCATTAGACGAAATGCACAGTGTAGTACATTGTATATGAGTGAGTTGCACTGAAAAACTTAGAATTTACTGAAAAACCCGCATCAGACGAAATGCACAGTGTAGTACATTGTATATGAGTGAGTTGCACTGAAAAACTTAGAATTTACTGAAAAACCCGCATTAGACGAAATGCACAGTGTAGTACATAGTATATGAGTGAGTTGCACTGAAAAAGTTAGAATTTACTGAAAAACCCGCATTAGACGAAATGCACAGTGTAGTACATAGTATATGAGTGAGTTGCACTGAAAAACTTAGAATTTACTGAAAAACCCGCATTAGACGAAATGCAGTGTAGTACATAGTATATGAGTGAGTTGCACTGAAAAACTTAGAATTTACTGAAAAACCCGCATTAGACGAAATGCACAGTGTAGTACATGTATATGAGTGAGTTGCACTGAAAAACTTAGAATTTACTGAAAAACCCGCATTAGACGAAATGCACAGTGTAGTACTTTGTATATGAGTGAGTTGCACTGAAAAACTTAGAATTTACTGAAAAACCCGCATTAGACAAAATGCACAGTGTAGTACATTGTATATGAGTGAGTTGCACTGAAAAACTTAGAATTTACTGAAAAACCCGCATTAGACGAAATGCACAGTGTAGTACATTGTATATGAGTGAGTTGCACTGAAAAACTTAGAATTTACTGAAAAACCCGCATTAGACGAAATGCACAGTGTAGTACATTGTATATGAGTGAGTTGCACTGAAAAACTTAGAATTTACTGAAAAACCCGCATTAGACGAAATGCACAGTGTAGTACATAGTATATGAGTGAGTTGCACTTAAAAACTTAGAATTTACTGAAAAACCCGCATTAGACGAAATGCACAGTGTAGTACATTGTATATGAGTGAGTTGCACTGAAAAATTTAGAATTTACTGAAAAACCCGCATTAGACGAAATGCACAGTGTAGTACATTGTATATGAGTGAGTTGCACTGAAAAACTTAGAATTTACTGAAAAACCCTCATTAGACGAAATGCACAGTGTAGTACATTGTATATGAGTGAGTTGCACTGAAAAAAGTAGAATTTACTGAAAAACCTGCTTTAGACGAAATGCACAGTGTAGTACATTGTATATGAGTGAGTTGCACTGAAAAAGTTAGAATTTACTGAAAAACCCGCATTAGACGAAATGCACAGTGTAGTACTTTGTATATGAGTGAGTTGCACTGAAAAACTTAGAATTTACTGAAAAACCCGCATTAGACGAAATGCACAGTGTAGTACATTGTATATGAGTGAGTTGCACTGAAAAACTTAGAATTTACTGAAAAACCCGCATTAGACAAAATGCACAGTGTAGTACATTGTATATGAGTGAGTTGCACTGAAAAACTTAGAATTTACTGAAAAACCCGCATTAGACGAAATGCACAGTGTAGTACATAGTATATGAGTGAATTGCACTGAAAAACTTAGAATTTACTGAAAAACCCGCATTAGACGAAATGCACAGTGTAGTACATTGTATATGAGTGAGTTGCACTGAAAAACTTAGAATTTACTGAAAAACCCGCATTAGACGAAATGCACAGTGTAGTACATTGTATATGAGTGAGTTGCACTGAAAAACTTAGAATTTACTGAAAAACCCGCATCAGACGAAATGCACAGTGTAGTACATTGTATATGAGTGAGTTGCACTGAAAAACTTAGAATTTACTGAAAAACCCGCATTAGACGAAATGCACAGTGTAGTACATAGTATATGAGTGAGTTGCACTGAAAAAGTTAGAATTTACTGAAAAACCCGCATTAGACGAAATGCACAGTGTAGTACATAGTATATGAGTGAGTTGCACTGAAAAACTTAGAATTTACTGAAAAACCCGCATTAGACGAAATGCAGTGTAGTACATAGTATATGAGTGAGTTGCACTGAAAAACTTAGAATTTACTGAAAAACCCGCATTAGACGAAATGCACAGTGTAGTACATTGTATATGAGTGAGTTGCACTGAAAAACTTAGAATTTACTGAAAAACCCGCATTAGACGAAATGCACAGTGTAGTACATGTATATGAGTGAGTTGCACTGAAAAACTTAGAATTTACTGAAAAACCCGCATTAGACGAAATGCACAGTGTAGTACTTTGTATATGAGTGAGTTGCACTGAAAAACTTAGAATTTACTGAAAAACCCGCATTAGATGAAATGCACAGTGTAGTACATTGTATATGAGTGAGTTGCACTGAAAAACTTAGAATTTACTGAAAAACCCGCATTAGACAAAATGCACAGTGTAGTACATTGTATATGAGTGAGTTGCACTGAAAAACTTAGAATTTACTGAAAAACCCGCATTAGACGAAATGCACAGTGTAGTACATTGTATATGAGTGAGTTGCACTGAAAAACTTAGAATTTACTGAAAAACCCGTATTAGACGAAATGCACAGTGTAGTACATTGTATATGAGTGAGTTGCACTGAAAAACTTAGAATTTACTGAAAAACCCGCATTAGACGAAATGCACAGTGTAGTACATAGTATATGAGTGAGTTGCACTGAAAAACTTAGAATTTACTGAAAAACCCGCATTAGACGAAATGCACAGTGTAGTACATTGTATATGAGTGAGTTGCACTGAAAAATTTAGAATTTACTGAAAAACCCGCATTAGACGAAATGCACAGTGTAGTACATTGTATATGAGTGAGTTGCACTGAAAAACTTAGAATTTACTGAAAAACCCGCATTAGACGAAATGCACAGTGTAGTACATTGTATATGAGTGAGTTGCACTGAAAAAAGTAGAATTTACTGAAAAACCTGCTTTAGACGAAATGCACAGTGTAGTACATTGTATATGAGTGAGTTGCACTGAAAAAGTTAGAATTTACTGAAAAACCCGCATTAGACGAAATGCACAGTGTAGTACTTTGTATATGAGTGAGTTGCACTGAAAAACTTAGAATTTACTGAAAAACCCGCATTAGACGAAATGCACAGTGTAGTACATTGTATATGAGTGAGTTGCACTGAAAAACTTAGAATTTACTGAAAAACCCGCATTAGACAAAATGCACAGTGTAGTACATTGTATATGAGTGAGTTGCACTGAAAAACTTAGAATTTACTGAAAAACCCGCATTAGACGAAATGCACAGTGTAGTACATAGTATATGAGTGAATTGCACTGAAAAACTTAGAATTTACTGAAAAACCCGCATTAGACGAAATGCACAGTGTAGTACATTGTATATGAGTGAGTTGCACTGAAAAACTTAGAATTTACTGAAAAACCCGCATTAGACGAAATGCACAGTGTAGTACATTGTATATGAGTGAGTTGCACTGAAAAACTTAGAATTTACTGAAAAACCCGCATCAGACGAAATGCACAGTGTAGTACATTGTATATGAGTGAGTTGCACTGAAAAACTTAGAATTTACTGAAAAACCCGCATTAGACGAAATGCACAGTGTAGTACATAGTATATGAGTGAGTTGCACTGAAAAAGTTAGAATTTACTGAAAAACCCGCATTAGACGAAATGCACAGTGTAGTACATAGTATATGAGTGAGTTGCACTGAAAAACTTAGAATTTACTGAAAAACCCGCATTAGACGAAATGCAGTGTAGTACATAGTATATGAGTGAGTTGCACTGAAAAACTTAGAATTTACTGAAAAACCCGCATTAGACGAAATGCACAGTGTAGTACATTGTATATGAGTGAGTTGCACTGAAAAACTTAGAATTTACTGAAAAACCCGCATTAGACGAAATGCACAGTGTAGTACATGTATATGAGTGAGTTGCACTGAAAAACTTAGAATTTACTGAAAAACCCGCATTAGACGAAATGCACAGTGTAGTACTTTGTATATGAGTGAGTTGCACTGAAAAACTTAGAATTTACTGAAAAACCCGCATTAGATGAAATGCACAGTGTAGTACATTGTATATGAGTGAGTTGCACTGAAAAACTTAGAATTTACTGAAAAACCCGCAGTAGACAAAATGCACAGTGTAGTACATTGTATATGAGTGAGTTGCACTGAAAAACTTAGAATTTACTGAAAAACCCGCATTAGACGAAATGCACAGTGTAGTACATTGTATATGAGTGAGTTGCACTGAAAAACTTAGAATTTACTGAAAAACCCGCATTAGACGAAATGCACAGTGTAGTACATAGTATATGAGTGAGTTGCACTGAAAAACTTAGAATTTACTGAAAAACCCTCATTAGACGAAATGCACAGTGTAGTACATTGTATAGGAGTGAGTTGCACTGAAAAATTTAGAATTTACTGAAAAACCCGCATTAGACGAAATGCACAGTGTAGTACATTGTATATGAGTGAGTTGCACTGAAAAACTTAGAATTTACTGAAAAACCCGCATTAGACGAAATGCACAGTGTAGTACATTGTATATGAGTGAGTTGCACTGAAAAAAGTAGAATTTACTGAAAAACCTGCTTTAGACGAAATGCACAGTGTAGTACATTGTATATGAGTGAGTTGCACTGAAAAACTTAGAATTTACTGAAAAACCAGCATTAGACGAAATGAACAGTGTAGTACATTGTATATGAGTGAGTTGCACTGAAAAACGTAGAATTTACTGAAAAACCCGCTTTAGACGAAATGCACAGTGTAGTACATTGTATATGAGTGAGTTGTATTGAAAAACTTAGAATTTACTGAAAAACCCGCATTAGACGAAATGCACAGTGTAGTACCTTGTATATGAGTGAGTTGCACTGAAAAACTTAGAATTTACTGAAAAACCCGCATTAGACAAAATGCACAGTGTAGTACATTGTATATGAGTGAGTTGCACTGAAATACTTAGAATTTACTGAAAAACCCGCATTAGACGAAATGCACAGTGTAGTACATTGTATATGAGTGAGTTGCACTGAAAAACTTAGAATTTACTGAAAAACCCGCATTAGACGAAATGCACAGTGTAGTACATTGTATATGAGTGAGTTGCACTGAAAAACTTAGAATTTACTGAAAAACCCGCATTAGACGAAATGCACAGTGTAGTACATTGTATATGAGTGAGTTGCACTGAAAAACTTAGAATTTACTGAAAAACCCGCATTAGACGAAATGAACAGTGTAGTACATTGTATATGAGTGAGTTGCACTGAAAAACTTAGAATTTACTGAAAAACCCGCATTATACGAAATGCACAGTGTAGTACATGTATATGAGTGAGTTGCACTGAAAAACTTAGAATTTACTGAAAAACCCGCTTTAGACGAAATGCACAGTGTAGTACTTTGTATATGAGTGAGTTGCACTGAAAAACTTAGAATTTACTGAAAAACCCGCATTAGACGAAATGAACAGTGTAGTACATTGTATATGAGTGAGTTGCACTGAAAAACGTAGAATTTACTGAAAAACCCGCTTTAGACGAAATGCACAGTGTAGTACATTGTATATGAGTGAGTTGCACTGAAAAACTTAGAATTTACTGAAAAACCCGCATTAGACGAAATGCACAGTGTAGTACATTGTATATGAGTGAGTTGCACTGAAAAACTTAGAATTTACTGAAAAACCCGCATTAGACGAAATGCACAGTGTAGTACATAGTATATGAGTGAGTTGCACTGAAAAACTTAGAATTTACTGAAAAACCCGCATTAGACGAAATGCAGTGTAGTACATAGTATATGAGTGAGTTGCACTGAAAAACTTAGAATTTACTGAAAAACCCGCATTAGACGAAATGCACAGTGTAGTACATTGTATATGAGTGAGTTGCACTGAAAAACTTAGAATTTACTGAAAAACCCGCATTAGACGAAATGCACAGTGTAGTACATTGTATATGAGTGAGTTGCACTGAAAAACTTAGAATTTACTGAAAAACCCGCATTAGACGAAATGCACAGTGTAGTACATTGTATATGAGTGAGTTGCACTGAAAAACTTAGAATTTACTGAAAACCCGCATTAGACGAAATGCACAGTGTAGTACATAGTATATGAGTGAGTTGCACTGAAAAACTTAGAATTTACTGAAAAACCCGCATTAGACGAAATGCACAGTGTAGTACATTGTATATGAGTGAGTTGCACTGAAAAATTTAGAATTTACTGAAAAACCCGCATTAGACGAAATGCACAGTGTAGTACATTGTATATGAGTGAGTTGCACTGAAAAAACTTAGAATTTACTGAAAAACACGCATTAGACGAAATGCACAGTGTAGTACATTGTATATGAGTGAGTTGCACTGAAAAAAGTAGAATTTACTGAAAAACCTGCTTTAGACGAAATGCACAGTGTAGTACATTGTATATGAGTGAGTTGCACTGAAAAACTTAGAATTTACTGAAAAACCCGCATTAGACGAAATGCACAGTGTAGTACATAGTATATGAGTGAATTGCACTGAAAAACTTAGAATTTACTGAAAAACCCGCATTAGACGAAATGCACAGTGTAGTACATTGTATATGAGTGAGTTGCACTGAAAAACTTAGAATTTACTGAAAAACCCGCATTAGACGAAATGCACAGTGTAGTACATTGTATATGAGTGAGTTGCACTGAAAAACTTAGAATTTACTGAAAAACCCGCATCAGACGAAATGCACAGTGTAGTACATTGTATATGAGTGAGTTGCACTGAAAAACTTAGAATTTACTGAAAAACCCGTATTAGACGAAATGCACAGTGTAGTACATAGTATATGAGTGAGTTGCACTGAAAAAGTTAGAATTTACTGAAAAACCCGCATTAGACGAAATGCACAGTGTAGTACATAGTATATGAGTGAGTTGCACTGAAAAACTTAGAATTTACTGAAAAACCCGCATTAGACGAAATGCAGTGTAGTACATAGTATATGAGTGAGTTGCACTGAAAAACTTAGAATTTACTGAAAAACCCGCATTAGACGAAATGCACAGTGTAGTACATTGTATATGAGTGAGTTGCACTGAAAAATTTAGAATTTACTGAAAAACCCGCATTAGACGAAATGCACAGTGTAGTACATTGTATATGAGTGAGTTGCACTGAAAAATTTAGAATTTACTGAAAAACCCGCATTAGACGAAATGCACAGTGTAGTACATTGTATATGAGTGAGTTGCACTGAAAAACTTAGAATTTACTGAAAAACCCGCATTAGACGAAATGCACAGTGTAGTACATTGTATATGAGTGAGTTGCACTGAAAAAAGTAGAATTTACTGAAAAACCTGCTTTAGACGAAATGCACAGTGTAGTACATTGTATATGAGTGAGTTGCACTGAAAAACTTAGAATTTACTGAAAAACCAGCATAAACGAAATGAACAGTGTAGTACATTGTATATGAGTGAGTTGCACTGAAAAACGTAGAATTTACTGAAAAACCCGCTTTAGACGAAATGCACAGTGTAGTACATTGTATATGAGTGAGTTGTATTGAAAAACTTAGAATTTACTGAAAAACCCGCATTAGACGAAATGCACAGTGTAGTACCTTGTATATGAGTGAGTTGCACTGAAAAACTTAGAATTTACTGAAAAACCCGCATTAGACAAAATGCACAGTGTAGTACATTGTATATGAGTGAGTTGCACTGAAATACTTAGAATTTACTGAAAAACCCGCATTAGACGAAATGCACAGTGTAGTACATTGTATATGAGTGAGTTGCACTGAAAAACTTAGAATTTACTGAAAAACCCGCATTAGACGAAATGCACAGTGTAGTACATTGTATATGAGTGAGTTGCACTGAAAAACTTAGAATTTACTGAAAAACCCGCATTAGACGAAATGCACAGTGTAGTACATTGTATATGAGTGAGTTGCACTGAAAAACTTAGAATTTACTGAAAAACCCGCATTAGACGAAATGAACAGTGTAGTACATTGTATATGAGTGAGTTGCACTGAAAAACTTAGAATTTACTGAAAAACCCGCATTATACGAAATGCACACTGTAGTACATGTATATGAGTGAGTTGCACTGAAAAACTTAGAATTTACTGAAAAACCCGCTTTAGACGAAATGCACAGTGTAGTACTTTGTATATGAGTGAGTTGCACTGAAAAACTTAGAATTTACTGAAAAACCCGCATTAGACGAAATGAACAGTGTAGTACATTGTATATGAGTGAGTTGCACTGAAAAACGTAGAATTTACTGAAAAACCCGCTTTAGACGAAATGCACAGTGTAGTACATTGTATATGAGTGAGTTGCACTGAAAAACTTAGAATTTACTGAAAAACCCGCATTAGACGAAATGCACAGTGTAGTACATTGTATATGAGTGAGTTGCACTGAAAAACTTAGAATTTACTGAAAAACCCGCATTAGACGAAATGCACAGTGTAGTACATAGTATATGAGTGAGTTGCACTGAAAAACTTAGAATTTACTGAAAAACCCGCATTAGACGAAATGCAGTGTAGTACATAGTATATGAGTGAGTTGCACTGAAAAACTTAGAATTTACTGAAAAACCCGCATTAGACGAAATGCACAGTGTAGTACATTGTATATGAGTGAGTTGCACTGAAAAACTTAGAATTTACTGAAAAACCCGCATTAGACGAAATGCACAGTGTAGTACATTGTATATGAGTGAGTTGCACTGAAAAACTTAGAATTTACTGAAAAACCCGCATTAGACGAAATGCACAGTGTAGTACATTGTATATGAGTGAGTTGCACTGAAAAACTTAGAATTTACTGAAAAACCCGCATTAGACGAAATGCACAGTGTAGTACATAGTATATGAGTGAGTTGCACTGAAAAACTTAGAATTTACTGAAAAACCCGCATTAGACGAAATGCACAGTGTAGTACATTGTATATGAGTGAGTTGCACTGAAAAATTTAGAATTTACTGAAAAACCCGCATTACACGAAATGCACAGTGTAGTACATTGTATATGAGTGAGTTGCACTGAAAAACTTAGAATTTACTGAAAAACCCGCATTAGACGAAATGCACAGTGTAGTACATTGTATATGAGTGAGTTGCACTGAAAAAAGTAGAATTTACTGAAAAACCTGCTTTAGACGAAATGCACAGTGTAGTACATTGTATATGAGTGAGTTGCACTGAAAAACTTAGAATTTACTGAAAAACCCGCATTAGACGAAATGCACAGTGTAGTACATAGTATATGAGTGAATTGCACTGAAAAACTTAGAATTTACTGAAAAACCCGCATTAGACGAAATGCACAGTGTAGTACATTGTATATGAGTGAGTTGCACTGAAAAACTTAGAATTTACTGAAAAACCCGCATTAGACGAAATGCACAGTGTAGTACATTGTATATGAGTGAGTTGCACTGAAAAACTTAGAATTTACTGAAAAACCCGCATCAGACGAAATGCACAGTGTAGTACATTGTATATGAGTGAGTTGCACTGAAAAACTTAGAATTTACTGAAAAACCCGCATCAGACGAAATGCACAGTGTAGTACATAGTATATGAGTGAGTTGCACTGAAAAAGTTAGAATTTACTGAAAAACCCGCATTAGACGAAATGCACAGTGTAGTACATAGTATATGAGTGAGTTGCACTGAAAAACTTAGAATTTACTGAAAAACCCGCATTAGACGAAATGCAGTGTAGTACATAGTATATGAGTGAGTTGCACTGAAAAACTTAGAATTTACTGAAAAACCCGCATTAGACGAAATGCACAGTGTAGTACATTGTATATGAGTGAGTTGCACTGAAAAATTTAGAATTTACTGAAAAACCCGCATTAGACGAAATGCACAGTGTAGTACATTGTATATGAGTGAGTTGCACTGAAAAACTTAGAATTTACTGAAAAACCCGCATTAGACGAAATGCACAGTGTAGTACATTGTATATGAGTGAGTTGCACTGAAAAACTTAGAATTTACTGAAAAACCCGCATTAGACGAAATGCACAGTGTAGTACATAGTATATGAGTGAGTTGCACTGAAAAACTTAGAATTTACTGAAAAACCCGCATTAGACGAAATGCACAGTGTAGTACATTGTATATGAGTGAGTTGCACTGAAAAATTTAGAATTTACTGAAAAACCCGCATTAGACGAAATGCACAGTGTAGTACATTGTATATGAGTGAGTTGCACTGAAAAACTTAGAATTTACTGAAAAACCCGCATTAGACGAAATGCACAGTGTAGTACATTGTATATGAGTGAGTTGCACTGAAAAACTTAGAATTTACTGAAAAACCCGCATTAGACGAAATGCACAGTGTAGTACATTGTATATGAGTGAGTTGCACTGAAAAACTTAGAATTTACTGAAAAACCCGCATTAGACGAAATGCACAGTGTAGTACATTGTATATGAGTGAGTTGCACTGAAAAACTTAGAATTTACTGAAAAACCCGCATTAGACGAAATACACAGTGTAGTACATTGTATATGAGTGAGTTGCACTGAAAAACTTAGAATTTACTGAAAAAACCGCATTAGACGAAATGCACAGTGTAGTACATTGTATATGAGTGAGTTGCACTGACAAACTTAGAATTTACTGAAAAACCCGCATTAGACGAAATGTACAGTGTAGTATATAGTATATGAGTGAGTTGCACTGAAAAACTTAGAATTTACTGAAAAACCCGCATTAGACGAAATGCACAGTGTAGTACATTGTATATGAGTGAGTTGCACTGAAAAACTTAGAATTTACTGAAAAACCCGCTTTAGACGAAATGAACAGTGTAGTACATTGTATATGAGTGGGTTGCACTGAAAAAAGTAGAATTTACTGAAAAACCCGCTTTAGACGAAATGCACAGTGTAGTACATTGTATATGAGTGAGTTGCACTGAAAAACTTAGAATTTACTGAAAAACCCGCATTAGACGAAATGCACAGTGTAGTACATTGTATATGAGTGAGTTGCACTGAAAAACTTAGAATTTACTGAAAAACCCGCATTAGACGAAATGCACAGTGTAGTCCATGTATATGAGTGAGTTGCACTGAAAAACTTAGAATTTACTGAAAAACCCGCATTAGACAAAATGCACAGTGTAGTACATTGTATATGAGTGAGTTGCACTGAAAAACTTAGAATTTACTGAAAAACCCGCATTAGACGAAATGCACAGTGTAGTACATTGTATATGAGTGAGTTGCACTCAAAAAAGTAGAATTTACTGAAAAACCCGCTTTAGACGAAATGCACAGTGTAGTACATTGTATATGAGTGCGTTGCACTGAAAAACTTAGAATTTACTGAAAAACCAGCATTAGACGAAATGAACAGTGTAGTACATTGTATATGAGTGAGTTGCACTGAAAAACGTAGAAT